>NC_069385.1:36651666-37017500 GCF_027475565.1 Acinonyx jubatus
TATGTAAGTAATGTAAATGCTTCACGAAAAGGGAAACACATGTGATTAAAAACACATATGTTCTGAGATGGTAATATTCAAATTAAAAATTTTAATAACATCTTTTCAAGTGTTCAAGTGTAAGAGCTAACATCAACATCAAGTTTCTTTACTCTATATTCTAAAAAGTTCAAAAATGTCATTTTGAACACGTTATCTGTTTTGAAAATTGAGTTGGCAAAATTCTGGGTAGAGTAACTGTAAATGTATACTTTCCCCCACTTCTCTGTTAGATTAAAATACTATTCTAAACAAGAAGCTGATTTTGAAAGAAGCTGGGCTTTATTTGTGGATTATTTAGCTCCACCACTCTTTCCTACAACCTTAATTAGAACATATGAATTCCAGAAGGAGCTGCCAAAACGCATGCTTATGAATGAGGATAGAGCCCCCTTCATCCGTGACTTTAGTGGCTTTCAGAACACAGTCCTGTTTGCTCTAAGTGTTCTCCACAAAGTACATAAGTACACAGGTAAGAGACACAGAGACCTTTTTATTTGTAAGTTCTATCCATTGTGTTGATTTCATAGGTAATGAAAGACGATCGAATCATAAATTACAACAGACTGTCTAAAGAAGGAAATGTTGACTTTTTAAGATATGTTTTAAAGTTTTAACAATAATCCTTGTGGGTTTGTGAGTGGCTTCATTTAGTGAGTGCATATTACTTAACTTACTTACTTAGTAAGGCCCTTAGTTATTTAACACCTCTTCTCCTCTGGGGCCCTTCAACAAAGCAGATCAATATCACCACATGTTACTTTGGCAAGGAGACAATGGAAATCCCTATTTCTTTCTTGGACAAATTTTGCTATTTAATTTTATTTTGTTTTTAAACAAAAAAGATAATAAACATAATAATGACACTTGTTATAACTAAAAAAACCCTGAAATAAATTGTGTTATATGGACTTTCCCCATCCAATACTATGATTATAGACATCAAGGAAAAAATTTGACCCTCCCTCCCAAATTCTGGTTTTGAAAGAGGTATATTTCTCCAAAATTTCAAAATCTTAGGTTTACTAAGTAGAAAACACAGATGAAATTACATAAATTTGTAAATGTGAAAATTACTATGTCATTCAGTTTCCCAAATACTATTTATCCTTGTTCTACTGAGGGGAAAAAAATGTGTGTGTGTGTGCATGTGCATGTGTTTAATTCATATTCCCTAAAGAAGAATTCAGAAATAAGATATGATTCAAAATAAAAATGAATGCATTGTATTTTAAAAGTAAAACTTCTTTATGTATTACCAAGGGTAACATTGCTGTTTTAATAAATAAACCTTCAGATTGTAATGGCAAAACTCGAAGGATTCTATTTCTGTCTCACATGATGATTTAAGATACTCAATTGGTAAGAGGCTTTCTTCCATGGTAATTAAGAGATCTAGGATCTTTCCATCTTTGGCTCCATCAACATTCACTGCTTCATCACTGTATCCTCCCTATAAAGCAATTCAAAGGAATTAAGGGCTTAAGGGAGCTCCTCTTCGAAAAGCCTACTAGAAGTGACAAACTTAACTATATCTCACATACCTTTGGTAAGAATAGTCATACAGCTCAACTAGATGAGGGGTAGAAGGGACTTGGGAAAATTAACTCTTGTCTGAACCCCACTGTTAGAAGAATCATAAAATGTATTGATTACCACACTGTCAGATATGGAAAGTACAATCTAGTCTTAGATGATATGAACAAACTCTATTGGCCTAGTATACAGAGGGACTGAATAGATAGAATTGATTACATTTAAAGATTGTATACAACAGATGTTTAGATTTTTGTAAGTTCCAGTTGTATTAAAATTAGCTTGGATTTGTTAAGGAATTTTGAATTTACTCTATAGGCTACAATAAAAAGAAAAAAAAAGACAAATTGGAATGTAGTTAAACTAGCTATCATGTTTCCTGTATACTAATTGCATGCATCCACTCATACTCAGAATTCAAAAATTGTGCTTAAAGCCTTGGCAGATATTTTTAACTAATTTGAGTTATAGAAAAAAATAGGATACCATTACTAAATACTTTTCTCCATTTCTTAATAATATTTCATTTTTATGGCTATAATTTCTTTTATACTTATTTTAAAAATATATTCAATATATGCCTCTTATTAAAAATTAAAACACTACAGAAAGTTATTAAATACACATAAAACTTACCTTCTATCCATCCTCTTTCCTTAATTCCTTACCTTAATTCCTTGTCTGATATATATTTTTTAACTTTTGGTCCTATTCCTACAAAAAATATTTGTATGAACTAGTGACTATAAATAAATAAATAAATAAATAAATAAATAAATAAAAAGTAACAGATGGAACTGGAGTGTGTTATGCTAAGTGAAATAAGTCATACAGAGAAAGACAGATACCATACATTTTCACCCTTATGTGGATCCTGAGAAATTTAACAGAAGATCATGGGGGGAGGGGAAGGAAAAAAAAAAAAAGATTAGAGAGGGAGGGAGCCAAAACATAAGAGACTCTTAAAAACTGAGGACAAACTGAGGGTTGATGAGGGGTGGGGGAGGGTGGGTGATGGGTATTGAGGAGGGCACCTGTTGGGATGAGCACTGGGTGTTGTATGGAAACCAATTTGACAATAAATTTCATATATTGAAAAAATAAATAAATTCCAGTTAGTTAACATACAGTGTTGTATTAGTGTCATGTGTAAAATGTAGTGATTCAATACCTCCATGCAACACCTGGTGCTCATTATGACAGGTGCACTCCTTAGTCCTCATCACCTATTTCACCCATCCCCCCACCCACCTCCCCTTTGGTAATCATCAGTTTGTTCTCTACAGTTAAGAGTCTGTTTCTTCATAAGAGACTCCTAAAAACTGAGAATGAACTGAGGGTTGATGGGGGGTGGGAGGGAGGGGAGGGTGGGTGATGGGTATTGAGGAGGGCACCTGTTGGGATGAGCACTGGGTGTTGTATAGAAACCAATTTGACAATAAATTTCGTATTTAAAAAATAAATAAATAAAAATAAAATAAAAATAAATAAATAAATAAATAAGTCAATAATTTGACTAAAAACTGTGCTGTTTGCTTAAAAGAGGTTATATGTATGGCACAGTTCTGTCCTATTAATTTCTCACTAGCCATATACACTTGAGAAATTAGCAAGTCAGCAAATATTGACATATTATTCTGTAAGTAATATATAACTTTTCATTGAATGGATTTATATTCTTTTTAGTTTTAGGTAATGTAAAAGCAGCATTGAGTGTGTACTATTATTAGCTTAATTTGTTGGGATAGTGACAGATTAAATCACTAGAAATGAATTCATGGATCAGGTATTGCCAAGTGGCAATTAAAAAGTATAGTATAGATTACATTCTTGTCAAAACAAAAACAGAAACAACACAAATTGTTTTTTAGAGTTCATGTTTCTGCATAGGCACTGAAAATGAATATTAGCAAACTTTCTTATTTTCAAGAGTCTGATTTTTTTATGGATTTTCATTTCTTTAATCGTTGCTGTATCCATTGTTCTCTTTAGTTACTTGTGTATCTTAGATGTTTGAATATGAGGGCATAACATAATTTTAAAAAGCAAAATATTGTTTTATTAAAAAATGCATATGAAAACATGCTACTTTCATACTAATTGAATTTTGTTTTAGATAATTTCAACATTTGGGATTAAAATTAAATTTTACCTAAAACTCCTAAATATCTTTACTATTTTCTAGGTACATTATCTTTTGTTTTATGGAAAACTTTAATGAAGTCAACAGTTGCAAGGAAACTGTTTCTAGAGATTTTGGAATTCATCCTTCATTCTTTCAATTAAATGCTTCTGGAAATGTGTATAAAATAAAAATCCACGATGATAATTTCTCGAGGAACAGTATTCTCAAGATTAGTCCTTGCATGTTTGCATAATTTTGTCATTGTCTATATCTTAAAGTTTGAGTTAATATATTGCCATTAATTTGCTTAATTTAAATTAGTATCAATAATGAAAATGTTTCCTTTTATTGTAGATTCAGTTGAATAACTGACAAATGCTGATAAATTAATAAAGTTCATAAAACCTGATTAGAATTTTGGATTTTATTCAATCCAAATTAATTTTATGGAATTTGGAGGAATATATTTTTATGATCAATAGTCAAGAGGCAGAAGATTTACAATAAAATTTGGATGATGACTATGGATTTCTAAAACATTTAAAAATGAACTGTTAGTTTAGGATGTATCATTTGATCCATCGTGTCTCTGGAGTTCTCTGAAAGTTAGAAAAATTATGTTCTAAACATTTCTTTCTTTCTTTCTTTCTTTCTTTCTTTCTTTCTTTCTTTCTTTCTTTCTTTTTAGCTCATACTTATTATGGAGTACATCAGGGTCACAGGGGGCAAAATTTCTTTCCTTTAAGAAGAGACAATGTGCACTGACAGGAAGGCAGTCCTCCCTCCTGCTTGCCCCCTTGGTAACTTTCCTTCCATAGCTTGTATGATGTTTGCTGACAGGTTTTACAGAGGCTCCCAACCACAGTTTTCCAAACTATTTGGAAAAAAAAATGAATAAATTGAGCCAAAAGGTAGATAGTATGGTAAAATAACACAGGCACTGATATCAGAAAGATCTGAGTTTACATCTAAGCTCTGCCATTTTCTAACCAATGTCAGCTGGTCAATCGTAAAGAATTTATCAAATTCCCCTGTACCTCAATATACTTACTGAAAAAATGAAAATGATGGGGAAAAATGGAAATAATTGAAGAGTACACAGATTTGGGTTATAAAAATTGGCTGGTTTAATGAACAAAAGGCAATGAGTATCCAGTATAATACCTATAACCCAGTAACTATGGTATAGAATACAGATTTGATAAACAAATTACCAATAAGACTAGTTTCTTCTGGAGGCTCCAGGAGAGAATTAGTTATCTTGTCTTTTGCACCTTCTAGAAGCTGCCCTCATTCTTCCGCTCATGGACTCTTCCTTCATCTTCAAAGCCGGTAGTGCAGTATCTTCAAAAATCTCTTTGATTCTGAACTTTCTGCCTCTCTTTTTTAATTTATAAGGACCATGATGATTTTAATCAGCTCTCCCAAATTATCCAGGATAACCCCCCATCTCAAGACACTAATTTAATAACATCTGCAAAATCCCTTCTGCCATCTAAATTAACATATTCATGTGTCCAGGGATTCACATGTGGACATCTTTTGGGGGCCATTATGTCTGATAACACATTATTCATGATATTATCACTGTACTGTATGCATTCAAGAACATATATATAACAAAATGACCCATTAATAGTTACAGAGCAATAAACACAATAAATTTCTAAGTATATCATTACAAAATAATATACGTGTTTTCTACTGATGGCTATAATACAGCAGGAATTAATCTATTCTATGTCAGAAATGGTGGCTGCCAGTATCTTAATTAGTAATAGTATTACTGATTAAAAATTAGAGTAATTTAATTTCATGGAGTGAAATTTCCAAAACAAATTACATGAAAAAGGAAAAAGATTTACTTGAAGAGTACATGAATACTGCATGGAAACAGTGAGATGCAAGAACAAATGGTTTTCATTGGCTATTAGAACAAGAGCCAAAAAGTCATCAGAAACCCAATAAAGTAGTCTTTACATATCTAGCTTTATGAACACTCATTTCCTTTTCTCTCCATGCATTATATTTCTTCTTCTCTTGCTATACACAGACTGCTTCCCTTTCTCCCTCTGTACATGACTTATCATTTCTGCCTAAAGCTCTAGAGTCTACATCAGTTTACAAGTTATGGCTGTGAGCCCATCTTCTTGTCAACTTACAAATTCCCTGGAGATAGATTTTGTTTGGTGCAATGTACTCTCTGTATTGGTTTCCCTGGTAGTTATGCACAGTGGCTCCAATGAGCTGTGAACAAAGACTAATACAGTCACAGAGTAAAAATAACAGGCAATAATGGTCCATTTTATGCAGAGAGTGAGTGGGCGGTTTTTGCAAAGGAACATACACACTCAACAATTACGTACAAACTCTTCACAGATGCTCACCTACACCTGAGATTCAGATCAAATCATGGAAAACTTACAGGAGATATATAGATATATACAGGATATATTTAGAAGATATACCTATACTGGGGCACCTGGGTGGCTCAGTCCGTTAAGCATCCCACTTTGGCTCAGGTCATGATCTCACAGTTCATAGGTTCAAGCCCCGCGTCAGGCTCTGTGCTGACAGCTCAGAGCCTGCAACCTGCTTCAGATTCTGTGTCTCCTTCTCTCTCTGCCCTTCCCCCGCTTGCTCTCTCTCTCTCTCTCAAAAATAAATAAACACCTAAAAAAAAAGAAAATTTAGGAGATATATCTATATGTATATATCTTCTTTAAAAATGTATGAAAGATGAACAAAAATGCATATTTTTTATGTTCTCTTATTTGCACTATTGCTGTAAGAAAATCAAACTTTTAAGCAGAAAATTTTAGAGACTAGCGTTTTTGCCATGTTAATTTCGTCATTATTTTTATCTTATGTCTATACCTTATGTAATTGGGTCTTGATTTTTCTTTTTTTCTTTTTTTATAATTTTTAAATTTTATTTTTAAGTAGGCTCCACACCCAACGTGGGGCTTGAACTCATGGTCCTGAAATCATGAGTCACATGTTCAACTGGCTGAGCCAGCCAGGAGCTCCCCTGGGTCTTGATTTTTCTATCCAAACAACTACTGTCTTTAACTTTTAAGATTAGGCCATTGATTACTGTACATCAGTTAGTTAATTTTAAGTGTTTAGATTATCCACAGCTAAAAAGTATGTCCCTTTGTTATCATATCTGTCTCTTTTTGCTTTTTTTTTGGCAGTGAGCATTTTTTATGATTTCATTTTATCTCTAGTATTTGCTTGTTATTATTCATGCCACTTTAGAAATACAATTTTTAAAAATAAAAATTGGTTGTGTTTGGGATGATGGCACACAACTGTAATTAGTCTGTCATCAGAAATTGTGTTACTTCAGTGTAGTGCTAGAATATTCTCATTTTGTCCTTTTCTTTGAGCTGTCATAAATTTTACTTATACATATGGGATGAACAGACTGCCATAATTTTTCTTCAAATGTCAATTGTCTTTTAGAGAAACTACTAATCAGTACATACATTTTATATTTTTTATCATATCAAGCAGCTTTTTTTTTTAAGTTTCTCTCTCGTATTAAATTCCTTCAGCCTGAAGAACTTCTTTCAACCTCTTCAGATGATGGATTCCATTTTGGCGGTAGTGGCGATAATGGAAATGGAGCAGTAGTCATGTTAACTTTCATTTGTTTCACTGAACATGTCTTTATTTCTCAGTCCATTTTTTTGGTGTATAGATTTCACGTTAAGAGTCTAGTGACTTGTGTAGTTTCTGAAAGGATGTCTGTTGGAATCCTTACATTTATTCTTCTGTATGTGATTTGCCTCTTTTTCCCTGGCATCCTTTAATATATTCTATCTTTGGGTTCCTTCGGTGCAAGTAAGATGCGTCCAGGCGTGTTCTGGGGATGTATTAATTCTGCTCAGTGTTCTCCAAGATTTTTTTTAGCTCTAGGGGAACATCTTGATATCTTTCATTATTTTTGAAAAAATTTCCACCAATATCTCTTCAAATATCACCATACCATTTTCTCTCCTTCCTCCTTCTGAGATTCCAAGTATACCGATGTTAGATAGTTTTATCACAAAACTCCTTTATTCTCTGCTCTGGTTTTCTTCTCTTTTTCTCTTCAGTTTCATTTTGATTGATCTCTGTTGACTCATCTTTGAGTTTACTAATTTTTCCTTGGCTATATGGATTCTGCTGATGAGCCCTTTAAGGGAATTTTCACCCTTATTACCATGTAATTTTTAAAAATTTCTAATATTTCCCTTTGTATAGTTGTATTCTCTCTGCTGAAATTGCCTATTTGTTCAAGCAACTGTCTATCTTTTCCCTAAAACATTTAATATCTTAATTATAGCTAATTTAAATTCCCTGCTAGTTAGTTTCAACATCTGAGTCACATATGACTGGTTCTGCTGCTTCCTGTGCCTCTTACTTTTTTAAAAAATGTTTTTTTAATGTTTACTTATTTTTGAGAGAGAGAGAGACAGAGACAGAGAGTGAGTGGGGAAGGCGCAGAGAGAGAGGGAGACAGAATCTGAAGCAGGTTGCAGGCTCCAAGCTGTCAGCACAGAACCCAAGGTGGGTCTTGAACTCAGGAACCACAAGATCACGACCTGAGCGGAAGTCGGACATTTAACCGACTGAACCACCCAGGCGCCCCAGTGTGCTTCTTTCTTTTTTGTGCGACTTAATATTTTTGGTTGAAAGCCTAACCCATGTGTAGGACCATAGAAACTAGAGTGAAGAGTGTTTATGCTCAGAAGCAAGGAGGGAGAAGGTGATCAAATCTAGTCAAGGTTTGAGCTGGTTTGTTTTGTTGTTGCTATCATGACTCTCAGTGTATCACTTTTGCAGTTAGGGTGTAAACAGAACTGCTGGAGAAGTCTTCTCCATGATTCTCTTCTACCCTCAGCTTTAGAATTTTTTCTGTGTCAACCTGTGCCACAACGAGGGTCTCTCTATGCTTTTCCTCTTCCTCCAGGGTTAGAAGTTTGTTATTATTTGATGTATTTTAGCCTCAAATAGGTAGATAGGGTCATTCTCCATTGTCCTGGTTCATGCTGGGTCTCAATCAGGCCCTGCATCGCTGGGTCTCCAAGCTAACTCTTTATCAGCGACTGTATGCCCTGCTGAAGGTAAGGATTTCAGTGATCGAAATTCAAGTTGATTCTCTGCATCTCCAGTGGGGTTAGGATTTTTTTTTTTCTGTACCCTTATCCCAGCTGCAATAAGGCAATTGGTCTTGCAGGTTTTCTACTGGTAGATTTAAGGATTTAAGGATTTTGTACCATTGAGTAGAGATGGGGGGAAAGCTCTGAGTGGAGCATCGTTTCCTCTAGGCACACACCAAGGAGTCTTTTTCAGTTCCTGCTCTGTCCTCAAACTCTAGGAAATACCCAGGAAGACCCATGGAGAAGAACATTCTATTGAGTAAGAAGTGCCTTTAAATCTGAGACTCCCATGGATCCTATTCTTTTATGCTAGCCCATACTCAGCAGTATTCTTTCCCAAGATCCCTGTTGGTTTTGTAGGACCTGCACTACAGTTTAACTTGTATCTCTGTCCAGTTCTACTTCCCTCTCTTGCCCCTTCCAAATTGTTGATCTCTACAAATATGTTGTACCCCAAACTCCATCTCAGTATATAACTCCAGAAGACACAACTCAAAATATTTTTAGAACTTAACAATGTTAAATTATATTTTTAAAGTGGAAAATTTCCATTTTTCAATATGGTTGAATAAAAACATCTTAGCCCACTCTATTCCTTAGCAAAACAGGATTCATCTAAGAATGTTTTTTAACGGAAAATTTTCTGATTTTTCTGACACTAGGATCTACTTAAAATCACATCACTTACTATAAGAAAAAAATCTGACAAAAGGAGTGAAATAAACAAGGGAGAGAAAAAGTAACCAAGGAAGAAGACAAAATGATAAGTCTTTCTTGTATCAGTGGAACCATTATTAATTGGCAGTTACAGAGAAATTCCTGGACCCTCCCTGATACCACAATCTGTCAGGGAGGGAAGGACTAAGGAAGTAAACACAGCCATGCAATCTTACCAAATGTTACAGAATTTAAGAGACAATGTTTCAATAGATCAGGAATTTAATAGATTGAAATAAATGCTTACTGAATGGTACACTGTTGTTCTAATTATGATGTGTTTGGGAGGGAAAGGAATAAATAATATATTATCCCTTACCTGGAATGATTTATGATTTAATGAAGAAAAAAGGTTAGATACAAGATAGTTTGTCTTTTTAATATATTTTATGCATCAAAAAGTTTATTTCATTTATTACACACAAAAATTAGTTCAATCAAAAAATACTTATTTTCACTTGCTATATGAGAGGCATTGTCCTTGGTAGGAGTTATATAGTAACAGAATAGAAATCTGTGACCCCATGGAGATTGTATTCTCAGTAGTGAATTGAATAATAAGCAAGCCTCACAGTCTTAGTAAATATTAGTACAAAGAAAAAAAATAATAACTTAGAGAAAAGTAATAAGGAGTGCTAAAATACATTAAGCATACTAAATTTAAGAAAGTTCATCAGTGAGGTCTTGCTAAGGAGGAGGTATTTCAACAAAGATATGAAGGAGAAAGCAAATGAGCCTTGAGGATATCTAGGGTAAGACTATCCCAGGCACAGAAGAAAAGCAAGCACAAAAATTGGAAGCTGGGAGCAGTCTTGTACACTTTTGGAAGAGCAGAAAAAAACCATTAAACAAGATGAAAAAAAGTAGGAGGTAGAATTAGAGCAATAATGCATTTGGGAGGCCATGGGTTAGGACTTGGGTATAAGGGCCATTTATGTTGCTTCTTGTAGTTCATTGTAAAGAGTATTTTTTTAACTTACAATCGAATGGAGAACAAAAAGAAGAATTTTGAGCAGGTGAGTGACCAAACTAGCTTCTCTAGTTGAAACTAAACTATAGAAGTAATGGGAAAATAATAAGGATGCTATTGTGATCATCCAGAAGAAATATGCTATTATCTTGGACCATAACAGCAAGGGTAATAAGTGATCGTATTCTGGATATACTTTGAATATAGTGCCAACATGATTTGTTAATATATTGAGTGTGAAGTATAAAGGGAAGAAAGATGTTATAAATGATTCCAAGCTCCTCTTTCCCTTCCCTTCCCCTTTTTTTCCTTAAACAATTCAGTGCAAAATCAATTAGGGAAACAAAGCAAGATGGGAACTGGGTGTAGGAAAAGGAGAGTCATTGACTCAGCATGAAGATCAAGAACCTAAAAAAAGTGAAGAAGGTATACCCACAAAGAGGAGGCTCGGTGTAGGAAAAGAGTCTAAACCCGGCTAGAGAGGCATTTCCAGAGAGGAGAGGCCCTGTCACAGTTCAAGTAGTATGAGGAGGGAATTCATTAATAAAGGCTATGTAGAATGGGATATTGGAGCCCGTATAGGGTGAAGAGGGCATCCATACAGAGGACAAAGGTGTGGCATAGATGACAGATTGACTTATGAAAGAAAAATTAATTAAGTAAACACATATTTAAGGCTAATGGAAACAAAGTTTTTACACTATTAGAGAGGAAATTACAAATGTGAAAAGTATAACTAAAATAACCCTTATGCTGTTGGGTTAGAATTGAAGATATTGGGATGAACTCATGGTTTCAATATACATAGATTAGATGAGATAGATGAGATGTCTTGTGAGTAGAGACATTCCCCAAATGATGAACACATCTACCATTCAGATCTTGACTTCAAAATATCATTTTTCAATAAATGGAACAGGATGCCTTAGAGAAATTGCTGATTATAGTAGCCAGGCAGGTAAAGGAAAAGATAAGCTTGGAATAATTTATTATGCCAGAAAACAATGAAGTATTCAAAAATAAATGGAAATATTCCCAAAAGGGGCTTCCACTGGCCAATACTAAGACAATGGAATGTTAAAATAAATAATACAGTATTAAAACCCATTGATAAAATAACAAAGCAAGAATATATAGAGCTATAAATAAACATTGAGTACATTTAAACAGGATATTTACATGCATTCAAAGGACCTTCCAAATATATATGTATAAAATATATGCGTGTAAAGAATGTATATATATGTATACATATAGTTATATATGCACATATAATATGTAAGTGCAATTTATAGTATATACAATATATACATATATAACATATAAACATAAATAAATGAAAGAAATGTAACAAATATAAGTAACAAACATGAAACATAAGCAACAACAAATAATAAAATAAAATATTAATATGCATATACATACATAATAAATACAAAGAAAAAGAGTGTGATTTCATCAGAGAAACCTGGTAGACACAACTTTAAACAAATGAACAAAATCCATCATCAATAATGAGACAAATTAAAATTGTGTTCTATCTTACCTGATGCACGGAAAGAACACAGTATCAAATTAGGTGATATTTCTACCACAGAGGCATAACTTAAATTTAATTATGAATAAACATCAGACAACCCAAGTCATGGAACATTCTACCAAATAGCGGGCCTATAGTTTAGTGAAATAATTATGGCAATGAACAAAAAGCAGTGAATTTAAGTGGGAGAAAAAGTGAATCAGAGGAACTGTCATGGGCACGGGAAAGTGACATTTCATAGACATTCCTCTAGAGAAGTAGAAAGTGTTGGGCTACTCTCAGTGAGGGAGAAATTGGCAGATTAGAGCTTGCTTAGGAAAGATGATGCTGCTGTGTATGGGGGGGGGGTGGTGGAGGCTCTGATTTACTGACAATTTTTTACAATTGAGTTTGGAAACATAGTCCTTTATTGCAGTGATGTAGAGAAGGATGAATGTACACAGTTTTGTATAGTTACACAAAACTCACAAACTCCTTGCAGCTGTGACTGCATTCTTTGAAATGCTGAATATAACCAATGGGTTTAAGTAAATTTTGCAGTTAAAAAAAAAAGGTAAAACCATATGAGTATGGCCCTTAGGCCTAATCCCATGTACTTTGTTTCCTATGAACTGATCTGTTATCAGTTCAATTCAGCACATCAAGGGATCCAATACCCTTCCAAGAGACTGTGTTACCTCATACTTGGGAGTCTGGGAAGCAGGAAGTGGCAAGGGGGTGACTATTCCCTTCAACTCTCTGTCCTTTACAGAATCTCTTCCTTATATCCAAGAATTATTTCATGTATATATGTATACATAAGTATTTATTACATTATATATAATATATATTATATATTTATTATATATAATACATAACATAAATAAATGTGTATTTCATTATTCCATTTATGTATTTATATATAAATATATATTCTGTATTATATAAGATATAATAAATATGTATATATATTTAATGTATATATAATGTAAATAATTGTCTATTTCATTATTCCATGTATTCCTGTTTTTGACAGGAAATGAGATGCCTCTGGATCAGATTACTGATTACTTCTACAACAGCTTGGTGCCAGCTCCTCATGCCCCAGTTGCCATGGGGTGATCTAATGGGGGCCAGGTGTTCCCTTTGGCATACAGTGAGGTTGCACCACAGCAAAGGAATGGTGAAATAATAAGACTTGGAACTGATACAGAGGAGCTGGCATATCAGCCCATTCTCTATGCTCACATATGCAACAGAGAGAAAGAGAAACCCCACCTTTGCACTGAAGGGAAGGTCAGAGGATGAGGTGAAAGAAAGTAAAATTTTTGTACAATATATTCAAATTATGTGCTTATTAGAGATTAATTTTTTACAGTAATCCTTTGTTCAACATCTCAAAGATAAGCGTCTTTTCTACTTTGCTCACCATGGCAGACCACTGCTGATGCAGCATCAAAAATGAGGTTACTGCTCAATAAATAGCTGCCAAATAAAGTCTGAGGCCTAGGAACAGTTTTCAAACTGAGTTCCCTGTCAGCTCGCTGTGTTTATAATAAACTCACAACACATGCATGTAGAGAAGGGCTGGGCCTGCATGAGCCCACAGCCTGCATATTGCTAAGTATGGCCTATGATTCAGGTCACAGTGCAGGGGTTCTGAATCAATGATTCCTGAGCCTTACTCCTGAATCCCTGTGGCCTCTATTCTGAATGCAACCACCACTGCTCGGACCAGTTCACATGCACCCTGACTGGCTTTGTGCATGTGCAACCTGCAGGCTAATTTTAGTTACACTTTGTATCTTGTACCTAGTGCCCTGGGTTTCTGTGCCTCCGTTGCAACCTGGAACATCTGGAAGAACCTGTTTGGTACTCAGACTTGTGTAACCAGAATGGCAGGAGTTATTACCTGTTGGACCACCCTTGTGTTAAAAAATTATACCTGGGATTTAGTTGATGGAGGTATGACTAAGAAAAAACATGGAGAGGCCAATGTAATTGAAAGAAGAATTTATTATCTATATTCCCAGAAAGAAGAGAACATGCTAAGCCATACTGGGACTCATAGGAAACACCAGGATGGTGAGGAGGCAAATGACAGGAGTAGGGGAAGGCATGGTTTGATCTTTATTGGGATTTCCTTAGCAAAGACAAGACAGGGCAGAGTAAACAGTCCAGGATTGGCTTTGCACAATAGGAATGACCTCTGGTTGCCTAGTATGTGGCTCTGGAATGATTTATGACAGAAGTAATATTGACTTGGTGTGTGAGTGATGAGAATGTGGGTGAGGGCACAGTCTTGGGTCCATCAGTCTATACATTAAAGTCAGGTTTCGGGCAAGTTGTCCACCACACCCAGGAATTAGCCTGCCTGAGAGGGGCAATCTCTCTCCACGTGTGTAAAGCCCCAAAGAATGTCAAAACATCATAATATACAGAAAAGAAAAAGGATAGTTAATACAACTTGAACAATGGATGATGAGAGCAGATGGATAAAGGCCTCTCACTTCTATATCTCAAAGCCAAAAGTTCTAAGATGCTTTTCAGCATGTCCTTCATATGTCCCATGACATTAAGCACCCATACCATGTTGGGATGAGCACTGGAAACCAATTTAACAATAAATTTCATATTTAAAAAAAGAATAATTGTAGAAGTGAAAACAGTGAAGAATAAAGGCCAAAACAAAGATACTGGATAAACGTACAATAAGACTTAAAAAAGACAAAGTTTCTTGAGGAAAGATCCGGGAAGGAAATGAGATTTGAAGTGAACTGTGAAAAGTGGGTATGATTTGGATACATTAATGAAACAAGAAAATAAAGTATTGGAAACAAGATTCTAAACAGTTCCCAAAAGATACATAATAAAAACCAGGAGAGGAAAGTTTCAGTACCTTAGGTAAAAACATGTGACTTATTTGAATTGCTATGAGAGACAAACAAATGAAGAAAAAGAGAGAGATCAATGAGACCAAGACTTAACAACATTCTGCAATATTCCAGATTATTAGTTTAAGGAAAAATCATTTGGGGAGGTTTGCATGCATTAACAGATCTAATCAAATTTTTAAAATTATTATTGACAAGGTGAGGATAAGCAGATCAACAGGAGGAAAAAAAACACATTGTGGGAAGCAGAGATGTAGAACTTGGTAGAGGAAAGACCTAGTGAATGAGGAGGAAGGGACTGAGAAAGAAAAGGGGTTGTGGAAAAAAAAAATACTGAGCAAAGGGGAGATGCACTGGAGTAGTGAGTAAGGACTGGAAAGCAAGAGAAGCTGCTGGAGGAAGTGAGGAGTCACGGCACTGCTTAGGTGGGAGCTGGAAATAAGAAGAGTTAGCAAGTGTAGTGAGAATAAGCCAGGTATGGAAATGTACAGGAAACAATGGTTGAAGGGGGTTGAAGGGGGCATAGAATCAGAAAATGACAAAAAGTATATGCAGGGAATAAAGTAGGAGGAACAGCAGACACAAAACTGGAATGTGGTAAGGGTGAACAGTTTAGGACATAGAAAGAAGAATGTGGAAAAACAAACGGGAAAATGCTGAAAAGATAGCTAATATTTATGGAGCACATGCTTATTACACTGAGCACCTTCTATGGCCATCTTTTATTAACACTTCTGAAAACTCAATGAGGAGGTTAAAATTAGTATCCCCAGTTTTACAGAATTAAAAAAACTGAGGCTTACAGAAGTTATTTATCCAGGGTCTCACAGAGTGGAGGTGATGGAAAGGGATTTTATTTCAGGCAAGTTGAGCATAGATCTTCTTTATTATGCATGAATATTGACTCCTTAACTTTGAAAGCAAAGAATAAAGAGCTAGTAAGTAGAAGAGACAGGCATTACAGAGGTTTTTTTCTTAATAAAAAAAAAAAAGAGAGAGAGAGAGACAGCTAGGAGAGAGAGTAGATCACTTTAGTGGTTTTAAAGAAAGAAAGTAAATTCATATGGGAGACTGGCAGGGAGAGGAGTTATAAACTGAAAGACATTAGTGAGAAAGATCAGCACAATTAATTTAAGGAATAAATAGTCTGTACATTCATGCAAACATAATGGAATTTTAATAATATGTAAATTAGAAATGCATCTTTAAAAAACCCAATTCTATACTTTACATCGTCTCTTGTTTAGGCAGATTAGCTGATCCCCCCCAAAAGACAGACTGGTCACAAATCTGGGATCATCTTTGCATATCTGTGGACAGCTGGTTGACCAGTCAGTTCATTGTAACAGTAAACATCAAACTGATGACCTTCTTATAAGATATCTATTCAACCTAGAATAGAATCCCAATGAGAGAAAAATGAAATCTATTGCATTTATTTAAAGAGACCTATTTCCCCCAAACTTCTGAATATTTTGAATTTTTGGTAGCTATTTTATTTATCATATTACATAATTTTGAAGATATTGTTGGCAGTAACTTGTAATGCAAAAAAAAAAAAAATTTTGAAACCATAGGACATTAGAAAAATCTGTTTAACAATGTTAACAAATTAAACCTGTTTTTAAAATCTAAATTTTAATTTACCAAAATATATATAATATTAGAATATTTTAAAGAAACTTCAGGTTTCACAACTTCACATCAACACTGCTCATAAAAGAAAGCATAACATTCTCTAGATGCGCTATTAATGTTTTTTGTTCTTACTTATTGATTTTATAAACTGTTATAATTTATTTTATAGTATATTTAATGCTTTTTATTTTTAAAGTTCAAAGTCTACAAGTTCTGTAGACTTGTGTTACCCTTTCTAACACCACTTTTTCACCTGTGTAGCTTGGTTCCCCATCCAGTATTTTTCAAACAAAATTTGGTGCTCACTTCTGCAAATGAAATGAAATACATACAATGAATATCCAATGAATGTAAACAAATAAAGCCTCTGTTGTTTGCAAAAATGGGATTTTGTTCTTTATATTGCTCTTTATTGACGTATATCATTCTCTTAAAAGAACACATAGTTTCTCCTCAAATGGGTTTCCATTATTTCAAGTTTTATGCTCTTGCAGACAATGCAAAAGTGACTTTGCATGTGTATTTTATTAGCTTCATTTATGGGACTACTAATAAAGTTAATTAGTGGAAAAAAATCAATGGTTTGGGTTTTGAAAAATAGAAATCAAAATAATTTGTTGTAGTTTTTTTTTCCTGCCAAAAATGTTTATTAAGATTATTGTTTCCCCATAGGCACTAAAAATGAGTATCAGTAAACTTAAATTTTTGTCAGTCTGTTGTGTGAGAAAGTGTATTTCAATGTTTTACGATTTTCATTTCTGCAACTGTCGTTGTGTATAGAGAGCAGCATTCATATTACCTGCTTAAGTTTCTTATAAGTTTGAATAAAGAAGCATAAAACTTAATTTTAAACATCAATATTAGCTTTTTATTTTAAAAAGTACATGAACTTATATTAATTTTGAACTAATAACATTAGTACAATTGAATTTTGTTTTCAAACTTTCAACATCTGAAGCGGAAAATTAAATTTTGACCTATACCTTTTTAATGTCTTTACTATATTTCTAGGAGCATTGTCCTTGGCTATACAGAAGCTTTAATGAGGTTCCAAGTTGCAAGAAAACTTTTTGTAAAGATTTTGGGATTTATTTATCACCCCTTTAATTAAATGCTTCTGATTATGTATAACAAAATAAAAATCCAAAAGGGTAACTTTGAGCAACTGTACTTTTATAAATTAGTCTCTAGTTTATTAAAATTTTGTTATTATATCTGAATACTTTAATTTGAAAAATGTTCAATGTCACTAATCATCAGGGAAATGGGAATTAAAACCATAATGAGATATCGTCTCACTCCTGTCAGAATGGATAGTATCAAAAAAAAAAGAAAAAAAAGACAACAAGTACTGGCGAGGATGTGGAGAAATTGGAATACTCACTGAGAATGCAAACTGAGGTGGTCACTATGGAAAACAGTATGGACATTCTTCAAAATAACAAAAATAGAACTGCCATGTTACCCAGAAATCCCACTTCTAACTATGTATACAAAAGAATTGAAATCAAGATCTCAAGAGATATTAGCACTTCCATGTTCATTACAGCACTATTCACAGTAGCCAAGATATGAAAATAAGCTAAATGTCCATTGAGAGATGAATGGATAAATAAAATGTCACATTCGTATACAACGGATACTATTTCACCTTTAAAAGAAAGGAATTCTGTGATATGCAGCAACATGGATGAGCTTTGTGGACATTATGTGAAGTGAAATAAACTAGTTACAGAAAGACAAATACTGCATGATTTCAATTGTATAAGTTATCTAAAATGGTTAAATTCACAGAATCTAAAAGTGGAATGATGGTTTTCAGTGGCTGAGGGGAAGGCAGACTGTGGAGTTACTAACTCCAGTTGAGTTCTAGAAGTAGAACTAATTAATGATACTGATTAAGTTTATTTATTTATTTTGAGAGAGAGAGAAAGTGCAAGCTAGGGAGGGGCAGAGAGACAGGGAGAGAGAGAGAATCCCAAGCAGGCTCTGTGTTGTTCCACGAGCCCAATCCCACAACAATCAGATCATGACCTGTGTCGAAGTCAGATACTTAATTCACTGAGCCACCCAGGCATCCCACTAAGAGAGTAAATCTTAAAAATTTTTATAAGAAAAGAAGATGTTTTGTAACTATGTATGATGATGGATGTTAACTAGACTTACTGTGATCAGTTCACAATATACACCAACATTGAACTGTTACACTGTATACCTGAAACTAGTATAATGTTATTGGACATTATACCTCCGTTTAAAAGAAAGAAAGAATAATTCCAAGTCATGTGAAGGAAAAAGTTCTTTCTTTTGCTTTCCGGACCATAGATTTTTTTCAATTCCTTTCTGGCTTTCTAGCCAAATAGGTAAACCCCAGACCCTATCATTCCCACAAGGACCAGTGGAAGGGGATCATCCAGTTGCCATTATCTGGAACTGTTAGGAAACATGGCCTATTCTGTGTATCATTTCCTCAAGGAATTTTATCATTTGAGTTTGATGTAATAAAATCCCCTTACTCTCCATGTATGGGTTGCTATTTCAACTCTTAATTCTCAAGTGGATATTAAGTTATGTCGTCTAGAAGAGAAAACTAAAAGACATATATGAGCTCATATTTAATATCCTAGCAATTTGGAAATTTGCGAGTTAACAGGTACCCTTTGCCAGCAGCCAATGGACCATGAAAATAAGTCATAAATGAATAGAGAAGGGACCTTGAGATGTGTGAGAATTTTAAACTTTAAAACAGAAAGTGGCATGAAATAAAACAAAATCCAGAACACTCATTCTATGTCTTAAGAAACTGAGGTCTAGTTCAAAGACATATTTGATTCGCCCCAAATCACATATTGAGTCAGGAATATAACCAGGCCTAGAACCCAGATACTACAGTTCTTTTATCTGGCACTTTTGTTTGCAAGAGACATACCCTACATTTAAAAGGCTGAAGCTATGGATGAATCAGGAGAGCAAGCTAGAGATGGTTCTGGCCGTGTGGACCAAGAAACAGTTCTAGAGAACAGATGGGCCTTTCCATCAGCAGTGTGGCCAGACCAGAGAGGCCACCTGCCAGCAGAGGGCACACAGCTGCCTACATGGAAAAAAATCTCCATCAGCCTGAGGAATAAGCAAAATGATAAATACTAACAAACACAGTCTGTGTCAGTAAAACTACTTGTTTGGGGACCTTTTAGAATTTTAAGATTTTAAGTTGTTTCAATTTGAAGTTGTATAAGAAGGAGATGACCCTTGCAGCCTCTCTCTCTTTTTTTTAAATAACACACCTCAGTTGTATATCAACCTCAGTATGATTGAAAATATGGGAGTCAGTGTAAATGTCCACGCTATTTAGGGCAGAGTCCTATCAAACAAAGTATTCAGTCCCTGAAAAATGACATACGCCCCTCATACTGTCACATTACTAACAAAAAGTCATAATGATGTGAGATTATAGAGCAGAGTAAAAGGAGTCTATGGCTAGACTTAAAGGTAGTTTGACAGATCAGTCAGATTGTACTTAGGAAATCAGGGACCTGGACCATAGAAATCAGAGAACTAGTTGAGTGAAATAAAGAAAAATCAGAAGAGTATGTTGCACACTCAAAATAAATGTAATGTTGCATGTCAAATATACTTCAATAACAAAAGAAAAAGAGAAAGAAAAACCAAGAGAGATTCTGAGCATAAAATTTGTAAAAAAAAAAAAAAAATGGCATGACTGGAGCCATTTTAAAATAGAGTTGGAGAGGCCACCGTAGAGAAACTGCCTTACTCATCTTCATTTGAACTGGGCCAAAACCTTTGGACTGGGCAAAAAGGCAATTGTTTTAGGCCCTTGCGTGAGATTGACAGGACATTGGGCATCCTTAATCATAAATCTGTTGGTTGTGGAATTTCTGAATTTCTGAAGATAGAGTACTTAAATAATGCAGACCTGATAAAGTTTCATTTGTTAGCACCAACAGGATGGTCAATCTGTATGTAACCAAAAGCAGCTCAGCCTGTTAGTGTTGCAGGATTCTTTAGCTCAATACTTGGGATCCATTGTCTGGCTGCTTGGAAGAATGAAGAGGCGGACACAGAATAAAATGAGCAGCCGGCAAAATTTATTAGACAATAAGATTAGGAAGTAAGAATAGTATGAAAGCTCTCTTTGCAGAGAGGGGACATTCGAAAGTGAATGCCCACGGACTATAAGCAAGGGACTTTGTTTTATAAAGTTTTGGTCGCAGCCTCCCCTCCCCCTACCTCCCCCCCTTCCTTCTCCCTTGTTCCTTCTCAGGTTCTACCCTTATTGGCTACGTAACTCTAAATGCCTAGTCATTCCTTGTTGAGTGGCTCATTTCCATTGTATCAGGGGTGGTCTATGGCCATACCGTTCCCTGTGTGTCATATGTTTTATGGTCTACTACTTATTTTTAGTCAGGTCTTTTGTCAAATTCCTGAGGGAAACTTGAGGGGGAGTAGATGGTGTCTGTTACATTCTTAAGAGGAAGCTTGAGGGAGTTTGTTGTGGTCAGATGCTCCGAGCATTGTTTCAAAATACGTGTTTTTCCCCACCTAGGGACCTCAGGTCCTAACTTTTTCCTCTCTGCCTATTTTATCCTGTTTTTCCCTACCATGCTCTTTTATCCAAATCATGTAGTTGCCCCTTTCCTCCTTTTCATAAAAACTCCTTGTTTTCACCCCACAGGCAGGACACTCTTCTGGTTACTGTGGGAATCTGTGCTCCCCAAATTGCAGATCTTTAATCCCAAATAAACACTCTCTTGCCTCTCATTGTGGCTCTTCATTTTCTGGTTGACAGCTTCATAGATAAGAGCCATCTCTCTTCTCTGTCAGCCTCTGTTGATTCCTAGGGAATGTAACAGAACACCATCCTGCCAAAAATGTGATTCAAACAATGATGACATTTCACTGTGAAAGACAATCAGACCTAGTGAGGCAAACTGTTGATCAGAGCATTGAGTCTTAAGAAAAATCAGGCATTGACACTCACAAACCTCGAGTGGTCCTGTTGTTTTTTACAAAGAATAGTAAGAGGGGTTCTTTTTTTTCTAATTAGTATACAGTGTTGATCCAAAACCCAACACTGTTTCCTAAGAAGGTTCTTTGCCAACATAAGGGGGAAAAATAATTTATAGAATAAATGGAATGAAAAGCACTCCTTCAACATCAGTGCTTAGTTTTCACTTCTTTTGGAAAGAGACAACCTATTCATATACATATTTTCACTCTGGAACCAAAGCTCCTAACTAAGGTTAATTAAGCTAAGCAGGGTAACAATTACAAAGGAGTTATCATTATTGATGTGTGGCAGGAAGCGAGTTTCAATGCATCGTTTCCATCTGTCTCTATTACTTAAGAGAAGACTCATTTATGCTTTTACACTAGAGAGTTGAATATATATATTTTTAATTTTTTTTTATTTTGGGTTTATTTATTTTGAGAGAGACAGAAACAACGTGAGCGGGGGAAGGGCAGAGAGAGAGGGAGGCAGAGAATCGCAAGCAGGCTTGGCGCTGGCAGCACAGAGCCGGACGCGGTGCTCGGACCCATGCAACCGCGAGATCATGACCCGAGCCAAAACCAGGAGTCAGACACAAACGATTGAGCCACCCAGGCGCCCTGAATATATCTTATGTTTAAAAGAAACTTTGGTCCAAGAGGTTGGTTGAACAGACTTTTCCACTAAATTCTCATTGAAATGCTAAAGGAAAAAAAAATTAGGGAAATCAGAGAAAGATGACTTCTAGCGATGTCTAGAACACATGATATTGATGATTTTAACATGGTGAATGGCACACCACCCAGCAGTTCACCAACCCACCTGGAGAGTCAATGGCCGGTTTTCAGAATGAAACACAATGAAGCTCCAAGGTGTAGAGAATGCAGACAAGGCTAGCCTGAAGCTAGGCAGGTGATGTAGGGTGTAGTAGGATTCTCACAGAGTCATGGCACTGAGGCTTTTCTTTCCAGGAAGCAACTTTATTCCTGCCAGCAAGGCTCAGTTGGGTTCATACCTGAGAACTGAGCCCCGAACGCCACGTGGGGTAGTTTTTTTACACATTTTTTACTTCTTTGTCCCCCATATATGGTAACACACACAAACATGCGATCTGATTAAGTGGTCTCATGTTACAAGGTCATGAGGGATGTTGTCACATATGGCATAGCTAGGTTACCTTGAGGGGTTTTTGGTTGTTGTTCTTTTCTTTAGGGCAGGACCCTCCCACAAGGGAAGAAGGGAAAAGGAGTTCTCAAGCTCACCCTACCCACATTGTAATGAAGTGCATAGATGCTGATATACAGTTCATGGGCTATCATTTCTATCTTGCATTTGGCCCAGAAAGTATATGAGTAAATGAAACCAATAGCAAATATTTACTTAAAGGAAGAAACAAAAGCAAAAAAACCCTAACTGTATACATTTAAACTGTGAAGAATACAATATAAACAAGATACAATTACATCACTGCCTACTGTTATTCAGCATTGTTTAGGAAGTTTTAGCCAAAGGAAGGAAGGAAGGAATTCAATAGGGTATAGATATGGAAAAGAAAGAATGAACTTTATGATTCTTTACAAATGATAAGACCAGTTACCTGGGAAGTCTAAGATTATAAAAGAACCATTAGCACAGATGAGGGAGTTTAAAATAGCCCCTCTTTCCTAGAATTAAAATAGAAAATTCAAGGCTTTCCTATATTTGAGGGGAAAAACCCCGCAAACCCAAGGGAAAAAAACCCCAGAAAACTAAGCAAAAATGTAGCAGTGGTGAAAGAACAGATAAGTGGAAAAGAAAAAGATCAGAAATTGACCCAAAAATGTGAAACAATTCGGCATAGGATAAAAGTGGTGTTTCAAATCAGTTTGCTCTTTCAATAATATGTTGGACTAAATGACTAAAAATCACAGTAGATCACTATGTCAGCAACATTAATCATGTATCAATTCAAAAAAACAAATTTTTGATGATTCAGAGAATTTGAAAAATATATAATCCTAGAAATATTAGAATAAATACTGGTGAACAATTCTAAGTATAGAGACCCTTTGAAATTAATGTCACCAAAGATAGAAAACTATTATGATCTTGTCAAGATTCTTTTTTTATAAAAAAAAAAGTGAAACTGGGGCGCGTGGGTGGCTCAGTTGAATGAACATTGGACTCTTGATTTCAGCTCTGGTCATGAACCCAGCATTGTTGGATCGAGCCTGTGTCAGTCTGGGCTCCGTACTGAGCATGGAGCCTGCTTAAGATTCTGTCTCTCCACCTGCCTCTCCTCTGCTGGCACATCCTCTCTCTCTCTCTCTCAAAAAAAAAAAAAAAAATAGTGAAACACGGCAGTAAAGTTGGAAAGTGATGTGGAAACCAATTGATATCCAGGATTTATTGACTGTTCTTAGTATGTCGAGGCTCTTTTTATTGCAAGTGAATTAAGAGTTCGGTGTTCTGCAGGTGATTCAAAGAAAGGGAGCAGTTCTAGAAAATGGTGCTGCTATATTGGTCCAGGGACCATGTGCAGAAGCCTAGTAGAATATATTATTTAGGTACACAATGATTTCTGGTCGTTATGAAGATCATGCCAGGTCTAGTTTGTCAGCTGTCAGAAGAAACTACCACACAAAAGGTACCTCCAGGAACTTGTGTTGTTCATAAATTTCTAAAAGTATGTTTCTATTTATTTATCTCTTGGATATTAATATGATTATGCATTCCCCAGAGGTCTGGCTTCATAAAGACAAAGGTGCTCCAGAGCTGGTTTAGCAGAGGATCGGAGAAACTTATTAGTTGTCTCTCGTGGCATAGCAGTAAGGCTGAAGAAAACCTGTTAGAAACATAGTTATCCAACTTTCTTCTTCATGGCATGCATAGGAAGAGCCCAAGAGGAGACGGATGGTACATTACTGATAGAGTGTCATATAAAAGTGTATGTATAATGTCTATGCACTAACTGCGGAAGAGAGGGGAGATAGACTCCCATATTGAACAATCTGTTTCTTTATCACACACTAGGAGTCTAGAGGAATGTGTAAAACAATCCTCAGATTCAGGTTTGAAGTATACTTTCAACATCAATATATTTCACAAAGGATAGAGTATCTGAAGTGCTTTTCTACTCTGTACAAACCATGCCCGGTCCCAAAGGGTTTGTGACTTTGGGTCTTAAGGCTACTCAACATGGACGCTATCACTGTAATTATTACAGAATCAGAGAACCTCCTCTCTGGATCCACTGGCCATAATTCCATATGTCCTTGATTCTTCTGCTTCCTCTGCACGCCTCTTCCCCTCAGCCTGCCCTGGTACAGACTGTCATGTGTTCCATTTTATCCATTTCCAAGGACCTAGAGTTATGAGTGGAGCAGTGGGGGAGAAAGTAGGGACCAAAAAGGACCTCTTTCTAGTAAAATTCCTGAGGGCTGTTATGCTAAAATTATCTCTGCCTCTATCTCTGATTTAAATTGTATTTCCTAAGGCTAACTTTTTATCCCAGATTAGTCCTACACTTGTTCCTAGAAAAAAGTTAGGTGTAAGAAAAATGGACCACAGCCTGTTGCAAAAGCCCTAATTGCAGGCTCTGGGAATGAGAAACACAATTTAGCTGATAGACTGGTCTCTTTATTGTACACAAGGAAGAATCTTTCACATCTTGGTAGAAGACAGAGTTAGAAAGGATTCCAGGAACTTAATGTGGAAGAAAAGACCCAGGTGAGAATAGGGTGGGACAGAAATGTTTGTGCCTGCAGGAATTACGGCAGATGTTTACAAAAGTATAGTTTCCAAGTTTTCCTGAAGGTGGAAGCCCTGTGGGCTTCCAATAGGAAACATAGTATTGAGGAAAATGTGGGAAATGGATGTGGAAAACAAGGCAGTTATGTGATGTTTCCCATTCAAAGAGCCACAGGGGATCTTTCATTAGTATCAGGACCCTCACCTAAAGGCACCCACCAGGAAAGTCTACTCATTTGGGATGGTCTTACACAGAGGTGACACCAACACCACACTGCATGTAAGATGTGCATTAAGATGCATTAAGATGTAATAGAACACATCCTCTCCCTTCCCCAACTCCCTGCTTCAAATAATCCTACAGACACTCTCGGGAAAGAAGCCTATGTGGTTTCTATCATAAACCCAACTCAGCTAGAGCCCCGGGTCTCATCAGTATTGTCAATAGACCCAATCAATCTTTCCTTTCAAATATTGGTCTTCATGGGGAGGAGTCAGAGGCAGTTGTGTTTCTAAATCTTAAGCTCAGGTAAGAGACATGGCCAGGCACAGCTGACCCAGGCAAGGACAATTCCTTTGTAACAGAGTGTGGAGGAAAACCCCAACAGTATGGTAGACATGACCAGACACTCCTGAGCCCTTGAATACACCTGCTTAGCTCCTGCACAGCCACAGCTGAACTGACTTGTCTCTAGTGTTCCTAAATAATTTCAGAACTGTTCCTGGTCACTGCCAAGAGCAGGCTAAATCATGTCTTGCCATGAAGTATTCATAAATAATGGTGCTCACTTCATTTTAGTGTGTAAGGATAGGGACCATTCCCAGAGGATGATCATGAATCTTACATCTTGCTTGGATACAGAAAAGCTCTCCAGTGTATTTTCCCCAATCAGAAGAATATGACCAAATGCCACTCTTTTGGGCTTTTGAAGATTTTGAGCCCTGACTGAGTGTGTATGTATGAATATTGATTTCTGATAAATCTCAGATGATTTGTTGGTCACCTCCAAATTTCTGTTCAAGGAGGTAACAGGGTAGAAATGAAGAGATTACAGGAGTGCTACTTTCTATATCTCAAGGAAATACTTTTAAAATTTTTATTAAGATGGTACATTTTTAGGGGCACCTGGTGGCTCGGTCAGTTGATGTCCAACTTTTGATTTTGGCTCAAGTCATGATCCTGGGGTCAAGGGATGGAGTCCCACATCAGATTCAGCATTGAACGTAGAGCCTGTGTAAGATTCTTTCTTTCTCTCTCTCTGTCTGTCTCTCTTTCTGTTTCTCTCTCCCTCTACCCTTCTTCTCCACTCACGCTCTCTCTCTCTCTAAAAAAAAGATGGTACATTTTTAAGCAACCACAAGGATACCAGGTGATTCTGCAATATTACAGATTTATTTAATAAAAGACATTATCATCCACACATTATATCAAGTCAAAAACATATTGGTCATACATGTATATATTTTCTATTTTAAGGCCCCCTCCTTTTTCTTACTTAGGAAATATTTAATTATATAAAACTTACATTTGTTGTGTATAGGGGCATGGCAAAACAACCTTTTGTTAATCCATTTTCTTTGAGAGTTTCTGTGAGAAGTAAAGATTTACTTCCTAATGCGTCCTTAGAAAATATAACTTGCTATATAGTTGTGTAACTATGTGTTGTGTTGTGTTGATATTAAGTGTCTTGGGACATTAGGTATACAACTGAAAACAGATCAGAAAAGCTAGGGTGAAGACCACTTCCAAAGAGAAATCTCCATGAACTTGGCATTTTCCACCACAAGATAGACGCTGTAGGGTCATCACACTGTAAACGTGGTTTATGTGAAACCATTCACTAAGATACTGAAGAATTAATGCATCTAGGATATTGTCTTCTTCTGAAACAAATTTCAACAGAACCGCATCTGGGATTTCTTTAAAACAACCTTCAGTATAGAGTATTTTTGTGATACTTCCTCCAGGAATATAGATACAAAACTCAAAATCATCTATTTCAGGAATGCATGGGCTTTTTTCCATTTCTTCCCAGTTAAGGGTCTCTATTTTATTTTGAACAGTTTTTTTGCACCAAAGATGTAAGCAGGTATCAGAAGGGAGTCTTGCCAATGTGAAATGTAGATCATTACAGTGATATGAATGACTACTTGAAAGAACAATAACTTTGGCACAGTTACTACTTTTCACCCAGGAAAGCAGCTTTTTCACAGAATGGCTTTGATTTGTACTTAATAAAAATGGATCTTAACTGAAGAGCCACCAGCTTTTTTGAAGGCAATGAATATACTTCAGCATCTGTACTGAGTTCTATTGAATTTACTTCTGCAGTTGCATATGGACAGTTTCCAACCATCTGCCCAAGAGAAGTGGTGTAGAAGTAACCAATCTTACACATATGCAGCATAGAAATAATCCAATCTATTACAAGCTGGCCAACATTTCCAACAGGCACTTCTGGCATTAGGATGGTGAAACCCCCCGGGGTCAGAGACCGATTCTCTACAGCAAAACATGGTCGCACTGAAGTGAGTGGAAGGGCTGATGGGGAGAAAGAGGGAGGCTCTGTCCCAAAGCCCCAGAACTTTAAAGCCTCTTTACAAAAAAACTCAACTTTCCTTGGACAAAAATGAGATTGATATTCAAAATGTCTCAACTTTTAAATGTTGCCACTCAATCAGTTGCATTCATTAGCTCTTAGTTTACCTGTGCCGGCATTTAATAGAGAAATTGATAATTAGACTACTTTGAACAAGCTAGTAGCACCTCTTTTTCACCTGTGGCAGGATAAAATTATATGTCCACATATCATAAAGTATCATTATCTCAAGGAGAAAGAACATTACGTACAAGGCATTGGCTTTCTCATGTTTTCTTTTTCTCCCTACTAACAATATCAAGATTTGAAAGACCTCATCAAATAACTGGAAATGTATGAATATTAGATAGATTCCAGGCTTCTGGAGCATGGAGCTAGATGTAAAAGCTCTGGGAAAATGTCTATGGCTCCAGGGACAAATTTATTGATCACATATGTTATGAAATATTATTTCTGCAATATAAATGTAAGTTGCTACTAAAAATCATCCTATGGTGTTGAGCTAGATATAATGTTTAAAGATACTCAAATCATGGGAATGCAAGCTGGTGCAGCCACTCTGGAAAACAGTATGGAGGTTCCTCAAAAAACTAAAAATAGAACTACCCTACGACCCAGCAATTGCACTACTAGGCATTTATCCAAGGGATACAGGTGTGCTGTTTTGAAGGGACACATGCATCCCCATGTTTATAGCAGCACTATCAACAATAGCCAAAGTATGGAAAGAGCCCAAATGCCCATCGATGCATGAATGGATAAAGAAGATGTGGTATATATATGTATACATATATATATATATACATATATATACACACACAATGGAGTATTACTCAGCAATCAAAAAGAATGAAATCTTGCCGTTTGCAACTACATGGATGGAACTGGAGGGTATTATGCTAAGTGAAATTAGTCAGTCAGAGAAAGACAAAAATCATATGACTTCCCTCATATGAGGACTTTAAGAGACAAAACAGATGAACATAAGGGAAGGGAAACAATATAAAAACAGGGAGGGGGACAAAACAGAAGAGACTCACAAATATGGAGAACAAACTGAGCGTTACTGGAGGGGTTGTGGGAGGGCAGGTGAGCTAAATGGGTAAGGGGCACTAAGGAATCTACTCCTGAAATCATTTTTGCACTGTATGCTAACTAATTTGGATGTAAATTTAAAAAAATAAAAAATAAAATAAATAAACAAATAAATAAAAATACTCAAATCAAACATTTTTTATACGAAGCTGTCTGATATCACATTAAAATTGTGCTGCACTGTGTAGAAATGATAAACGCTATTATCCTGCTGTTAGAAATTACACAATTACAAAAGAGAACAGTAGGGCCGCATGGTAGCAAAATGGTGGGACCAGAGTGGACAGGTGGATTCAGAACCAGGTTGACTGGCCAGCTCTGTGCCCTCTGGCTCCCTCTCTCTTAATCTAGCTGCATGCAAACTGCAGGGCAGTTCTAGTGTGCTGTGGGATATGTGGGCACATCCTCAGGAAGGGCACCAACCACTTATCTTCTTTTTACTTTATCCTTAGTAGCAACTATTTATTTCCCAGAAAGAAGGCTCACAGACCAACAAAACTGTTGCAGACCTTGAAATCTGGCTCATTTTATACTGCATCTGAGAATAGAATGCCTATTTTCTGCAAGAGAATGTGTACCAGTGTTTGTTAAATTTTAAAGTTATTATCAACATCAGCACTGAAAACTTGGTTTTTTGAATATTAATTGGAATGACCCTTTAAATGTGGGCTATTTTCTTACTGGTCCCATAAAATATGTAAATTTGTAATTATAAACATATTGCCAATTTATGAGGCCTGTTTAAAGATTGCATGAAGCAAAATAAAACATCCTTAGTTATTACATAGGGTGAAATATGTGCAATGATAAAATTCTCTTGATTATTACTAGATGGCACAATATAACCTTAATATAATATATTCTCTCTCTTTTTTTCTGTTCACTGTTTTAGATTCTGTACAAATGGCATCTTAATGATTTCAAGTCAAATCATAATTAATATTTATTTAATCACTTCCATAAACACTGGTCAAATAGTGTCCTATTAGCTGAGTGGCCTTAGACAAGTCACTTACCCACCCTGTCCTCAGTTTTCTCATCTGTGAAATGCAAATAATTAGTGTACCTACCTAGCTCAGAAGAGTTGTTGCGATGTTTAGGTGAGCAAATAGATGTCAGCATTTAGAAAAGTGCTTGACACTTTGTAGGTTAGTTATTATTATTTTCCAGACTACCAGATTAGTCTGGAAAATAATAATTAAATTATTAACAAAATAATAATAAGAGAATAATAAAATTATTATTTTCCACTCTACCAGATGCTTATATATAAAATGTGAGTATATGTGTATATTTTCCACATTTTAACTTTCCCAAGATCAGAACCGAGACTTGAACTACTATCTGCATGACATTAACCTCCAGGTCCACAGCTTCTCAGTGTGCTGTGCTGGGGCTCTTTATGCATTCAGTCTCCATTCACATTTATTAAGTGCCTACCATGTACCAAAATGGTGATAGGTTCAGGGACATCTTCAGTTCCTATGGAGAGAGGCCAGTTCTGTCTGCGAGGAAAATGGGTGGAAGAGGATAACTCTTAGGCAGGACACTATGAGTAGCTGCACAGTCCTCCAAGAATAGTTGTTTGTTTGTTTGTTTTTAATATGGACACTGCCTTTAATCAAAGAAATGCATGGATCCCTAGTATGGAATCTCAAAAAGCCAAACACATAGGACATCAATTTTAGAGAAAGGGTAAGGCCTTCTCATTTTCCTTGAAATGTCTCCACATACAGGCTGTAGTCACATGGTTCATTTGCCAGCACTTTATCTTCAACATTCTCCTCCTTGATAGAGCTGCCTCCCTTTCCAATTAGGCCACATGGTTTGAATGGGAGTGGTTATGTTATTTCAGATCCGATCCCCAAGCCCCCCCTACAACTTCCTGTGATATTAACTCATTCAGGATTAGGCTCCAGCCTCAGGCTGGGTCAGTCATAGCATGGTGGCCTCTTTGCCTTGGCTGAATACACCAAGGGTAGGCCCATGACCTAAAAAGAGTAACTCAGTGTCCTTCCTTGGGCCTTTTTTCAAATTAGAATTAGGAAAAGCCAGCCAGCACCTCCTGGGAGAAGGGGCAGCAACAGCAAGCAGAGCAAGAAGCCAGAGTCTCTAATTGGAAACAAAAAATGAAACTTAAAAACGGAGAAGAAGATATAAGAGGCTAGGACAGGGAGTCCTGGCAGTGTTCCTGTCCCAAGAATTGATTAACAACATTTCTTTAATCACATTTGACAACAAGGTGTCCCTCCACGAAGCTCGCTTTTTGCCCCAGCTTGTTTGACTTGGAATTTTGTCACTTTAACCAAAGGAATCCTTACTAATCCAGATGGTCACTCTTTCTGTCCTAAGCGTAGCCAAGAAGTTTAAGTTGTTACCCCATAATCTGTTCGGGTTTAATCCTCACAGTATGTGGGTGTAATAGCAAAAGACAACCCAGAAGATAAAACAAGGGCTTAATATGGTCAAAGCTTATGGTTCGTTAGGACGAGTTTGATCGTTGAAGGGATCCATGACCCCCGGAAATGCCAAGCACTTTACAAATGGGTGTGTCATTTCAGTCCTAAGCCTGCAAGGCTAAGCACTCCGAACATTCTGCCACCTGTAATTTCATTAGTTTTAGACATTAGGTGAGTGGTATGACTTCACTTTATTAATTTATAAAGGTCCTGATTCAATCCCTGAACACCAATCAATTAAACATAACATTTCCCAGATATGTACACTCAGAAATTCAAGACTAAAGGGATTTCAGGACCCTTGGTTCTAGTACGAAATCCTAGAGCAATAACCCAATTCAGAAGATCTCTTCCTATGGTTCTCCCTCTCTCCCTCCTTCTTTTGTCTCAATGGACATAATGTAGGATCTTGAGATTTCACTATACCAATGTGTTGCCTATCAAAGCAGAATCCTAAAATGGGGACATGACTGGGGCATAGGGCCAGACAGAAACTGGGGACTCATTTATTAGTTTTATGCCTCCTTTAGAAACAGAAGAAACATACCCTAAGTATGTTCCAAAGCTAATTTGGAACAGTATGGAATCATTCCTTTACTAATCAGTATGCAGATCAAATTACAGCTAGTTGATATGTGTAGGAACAATATAGAACATAAAAAATAAAAACGTGGTTTGGAAAGGACAGTTTTTTATTACTGAAAAATTTTCTATTCATTCACCTATTGTGGGGGTTATTGCAGGTCTGCAGGTTTCCCCTGGTGTCCCCAATCCAAGAATATCACAACCCTGCTTACCCTGGAGACATGACCCCCCCCACACACCCCCCCCCAAACAGCAGTGTCACTTAATGCAAAAAAGCTTGACTTCCCAACTTCTCCCTCTGTGGGAATGGCCCCAATGCTTTCTACTTCTCAAAAGATCACAGTATTAAGAGTGTCTATGAAATGCTACGTTCCTCCACCCATGTTAATTCAGCCAATTTACTTTTTGTCACATTTAGTTTTACTACTTTTTCTTTATTTTCATAACTATTTTCCTAAACTACCTCCCAGTGATCAGATTGGATAGCAGCAGTTCCTGGCTTATTCTGATTTTGTCTTCCTGAAATTTATTATGCTCTTTGACTGTCAGGTAATTTCTACCCTTTCCTTCAAGTATCCATAGTATACGCCTGTGGCTTTCATATTAAAACAAAACTCTGTTTTTGGCACTTGAAACCTCCACCAATTCCTTCTTATTTTTTAAACCATTATTTTTTTTCATTTATTCATCCAAATCAGACTATATTTGAGTGCTTACTAAAACTGCTCTCCTGGGTCCCAGGGATGCAGCAGTATAGAAAATAAAGCTCTACTATCATGGAGCTCCCACACCAGCATAGGAAGGCAGGCAAGAAACAAAGAAACTTATACAACATTTGATGGGTGGAGATGAGTGATAGGAAGAAAAAAATTAAGCAGGATTAAAAAAAAATAGAGATTGTTGAGTGGGCACAAATTTATACAAAGAAGTCTGAGACTATTCTAACATTGGAAAAAGACCAGCAGGAAGTGTAGAGGTGAAGCAGGCAGTGATTTGGGGTAAGAACGTTCTTTACAGAAGGGAAACAATGCTCCAAAAATCATAAGTCATGGGTGTGCTTGTAGCGTCTGAGGAAGAGCAAGGAGGCAGGTATGAAAGGGGAGAGTGGAAGGAGAGCTGAGCAGAGGGAGTGAGGAATCCAGATCCTGCTGGCTGGGCTGTGTGAGCCACATGTGGGTTTTGCTCTGGGAGAGGCAGCAAGCAATTTCAAGCTTGAGCAGAGGAGAAACATGATCTGACTTATAATGGAAAGATCCCTCCAGTCATGATGTGGACATTACTTACATCAGAAAGAGAGCAAAGGTAATAAGCGTTTCTATTTGCCGCAGTCAGAGGGTGGATCTAGTGTGTGGATGAGGCCCTGGGAAACCTGCACATGCAAGCTTCCGTATAGCCCTGGAAACCACCGGAAGTCACCTCCTCCCGACCAGAGTAGTGTCTCTCCTAGAAGAGAGCAACAGGGATAAACTTGACCCTTAAGCAATCATTATCAAGTGAGGATCAAAGGAGGGGAAACTTAATGTGTAATTGCTATAAAATTGTAGTCAGTGAAAACACACACACAAAAATTACAAACCGGGTACATATTCTGCCAGTTCCGTTTAATGAGTTTTAAAAATTTTAGCTGACTGTCGGTATTTAATTTTAAAATGTTCTGGATTTTGGTCATAAATCAGCAAGACATATTGCTCTAAATTTCATGAAATTGGGTTACATAGGATAACAACAAAAGAGGCATATAAATTTAATGTCTGTTTATTGATTCACAGTGATTTATGATTCCTTAATATAATTTTCTTTACAGCCAAAATATTTTAAGTATTGATAAATTTAAAAATCAAGAATTATTAATTGAGCACAATCATCATAGCATTAATTTAAATTATTTTATTTATTTTATTTTTTTTTTAATGTTGATTTATTTTTGAGACAGAGGGAGACAGAGCGCAAGTGGGGGAGCGGCAGAGAGAGAGGCAGACACAGAATCTGAAACAGGCTCCAGGCTCTGAGCTGTCAGCACAAAGCCCGACTCGGGGCTCAAACTCACAGACCCTGAGATCATGACCTGAGCCGAAGTCGGACGCTTAACCGACTGAGCTACCCAAGTGCCCTGCATTAATTTAAATTTAAAGTTAGAATTCATAGATAAAATCCTAACAAAGGAGCACAAATCAAAAATATCAGAAATAAGAAAACTGTATGGTTATGATCACATTAAAATTTTGAAATTACTGTTTCTCAACAAATTAGAATTGTTCATTTTTAGTTCATTAATTAAATATTAGGAATATACCGAAATTTTGGATTAAAGATTTCAAGAATTATTTCAAAAAGCTCTAGAACTTCCTTTCTTGCATCCTGTGTCTTCATTAAAAATTTCCATCCAGTCAATGACAATAAACCTGGAAAATATATAAAATTATCACATGTAAATTTAAGTTTATCCCCAATTATTGAAATGTTTATTTTAAGGAAAATTCTATGTATTTTTGCATATAAAAATTATATGCTCATTATATGATAACACACACATGAAGTTTTCAAATTTACAATTTATTGACCAACTCTTCATATAAAAATCAATAAGAAATGTAAATAATCAGAAAACTAGGAAAAGTACACAAACATGTTAAAAGAGTTGAACTTTGCAACAGTGAAGTAGCATTTTCTACATAACAAGCTAACATAAGTTATAGAAATTGCTATAAGACAATGGGTTAGAGAAAATAAGAAATGTTATTCAGTTTTGTGACAAAAATGTAAACTCCTGAAAATTATTTTAAGTGCCACTGAACAATATATGACTCATTGATTTTAGTTCATTTTCTCTCTACAAATTTATTGGTAAAATCATAAATTATACCAAGAAAAATATACATATCATGCCATTGTTGCATTATTGTCAATAGCTTATAACAGAAAATAAAGCCTAGAGTTATAGTTAATTAATTAAATGAAACATTACATATCCTTTAAACAGAATGTTTGGATCAATATGTCCTGATATCAAAAGAGCTTCAAGAAAATTTTTTAGTAAAAAACATAGTGCAGGGGCACCCAGGTGGCTCATTCAGTTAAGCTTCTGACCCTTGATTTTGGCTCAGGTCATAATCTCAGGGCTCTTGAGTTCGAGCCCCTCATGGGGCTCAGTACAGACAGCGAGGAGCCTGCTTGGGATTCTCTCTCTCTCTCTCTCTCTCTCTCTCTCTCTCTCTCTCTCTTTCCCCCTCTTTTGCTGCCCTTCCCACTCTCTCTCTCTCTCTTAAAAAACAAAAAAAAAGGGTAGGGCAGAGCAGTTTGATTTCATTTGTGCAAACAACACAAGTTTTATTTATTCATATTGTTTTATATATAAATGAATTCCAGAAATTGCACCACCTCTGAAAATTGGGCAAAGGGCCAAGATATATAAATGAAGTGGTGAACAAGATGACTTTTATTTTTATTTAATGTGTTGATACACTTAGACTTTTAGACTTTTTAATTTGAATATATTGTACACACTTTAAAATAAATTAGTAAAAGTCGCAGCAATTAAAATGCTTTTTAAATAGAGAAAAAATAAGTTAGCATTTTAAAAACAATTTTTGAAGAGAAGAAATATTTCAAGTTATATCTGTTAACATATGAGAGGTAGTGGTTTGAAAGTGTCCTGAGTACTTGGTCCCAGGTCTACCTCTATTTTCTTCCTACACTCTTTGGTGATGGGAGGGAGGATAATGCTTAATTTCTGTGAAGAGCTATTCTCAGAAACATCTTTTTCTCGTTTCCACGGAGATGGAGCATGTTACTTGATTGGTGGGTGAGAGCATTTGGTTCATGTTTCTCAGCTGGCTAGAGCTAACCTATTATAAAGTCTCAAGACCCAGGGATAGCTTTTTTCTTTCTTTTTTTTTTTTTTTTTTCTATTTAAACTAGTGAGGAAATTGGGCTACTTTGAAATCTTCAGATTTGATTAATATTCAGTCAACACACCCAACAAGAAAGCAAAGGGCTGATGCTAGATTTCAGCCTTATCTAGAGTATAGATTTCAGTATATAGGAGGATGATGTGTTAAGGAGAAAGAGCACAGGCTTTAAAATAATGTGCCAGAATGCAAATTTACTGTCTCATTTACCAGCTAGTGAATTATTTAAACTTACAAAACCTCTGTTTCTTTACTGGCAAAATATTGGCAATAATGTTTTTTGACACCACAGAAAAATGTTATTAAAATATAGATTCTGGTTACTTTAAAATGCATGGGAAAAGACAAAGATACAAAGGCATTATCATACAACTGGTTTCTAAACTCAATACTGTTGAAATACCAACCAATGATAATTACCCCCAAAAGTCAGCCTATTGAAACAGATTTTTAAGTTGGTCTATAAACTCTCTTCGGTGTTTGTTTACAAATGTTACTAGGTTTTTCTGTTTCATCTCAGATCAGAATTTGTTTTTTTGACATATTTACTTCTCTAAGTAAATAAATACTTACTTCTCAAAATATGTAGTTATTTCTTAGAGTTAATGTCAACAACTATGAGAAGCTTCTCTAAGTGAAGAATTCAACATGATTGCGGCTTTGGAAATAGTTACCACTTTGGCTTACCTGCACCAAGACCCATATGGGGAACGGCAAATATTAATAGGAAAAATACAGAGGTGGAAAGCAGGAAGGACTAAGAAAAGATGTTTTCTTTTACTGGGGACCTGCTATAAAAGACTCCAATTATTTACTTTGGTGCTGTTTCTGAAGAAATGGTTTCTGCCAGACCACAGTCTGCTACATAGTTGTTCATTTTATTTCCTTTTCTAAAAAATGGCAGACTTTAACAATTCAGTTGATCAACCAAATAAGCAGAGGCCTTTAAATTACCATATACTTTAACTGAATGAAATAAATTGTTTTCCTACCTGGTTTAGCAACGTTGTGTCTGGAAAAGCAGCAAAATCCACTTTGCTCCAAAATTAGAAGGTGGATTCGGAGGCTGTTCATAAGATGCCTGGTGTCTTCTAATGCCAGTCACGGAAGTGATCTTCATGAACTCAGTAACTTAATAAATGTAAAAATGACCTCCTCTATCAATACAATGTTGAGCCAGCAAAACCAACAAAGGTAGGGATTGCATAAAACAAGGGAATACATTTCCTCTTAGATAATAAAAGGGGAATATGTATGGTAATGAAATCAATCTATAATAAACTTGTAAAGGGATGATTCTGGTTTACATGTAAGTTTACCTAAATTGCCCATGTGTAAATGATTGGAAATTTTCTTCTTCTAACATAATCCCATTCATTATAAACTAAGTTGGTCTTAGTTTCTTATAAATCTCACATTTCCTTGAATTTATCTAGTACACCCTCACTTTATAGCCATTTAATTTATAAGCTGGGCCTGCCCAGCCTGACTATAAAGCTTCTCTTCAGAAAGATCCCAGATGCATTCAACAGAGGCCTCTTCCAGTAAAAATCTGCACTTTATAACAGTACACGAAAGAACACCAACCAGCCCTACAATATAAAAATCTTCGATTTCACATTATCACAGAAACAGTGCAATTTACTAACCATTCCTTCCTTACAGAAAACTCAGTAGCTCTAAAAATTTTTGTTCTGTTTCAAAACATTTCAATACTCCTTAATTCCAAAGATCCAAACACCGTGTAACTTTGGCATTCTTGGAATCAGCAACTCAGGAGAGAGGCTGTGTGTAGGATGAAGTGAGTTGGATCATACATTGACAGAGACTTGCCAGATAATATAGAATTATTGAAAAAAACTGTGCGAAACTTCTGTGAAGGTTTAAATTGCACTCCACAGTCCAGGTGTTTCCAACGAATCAGGGAACACCTTGCTTTTACCTTTGTCGGGATTTCAAAAGGCACTCTTTTTACTGCATCCAAAAAACCCATACATCCTGAGAGTATGTATAATATTTGTTAAGGTGCAAACAACAGAAACAATGAAGAAGGGAATACTGAGGACGACAATGTGAAGCAAGCCAGCTCCCGATGCGTATGTCGGCCACATGCCCTGGCTGTTCATTATACAGGTACTTGCATCCACCTCACTGTGGGCAACTCCAACATTCATGTTTGTCCCTCTGCTCCACTCTGGGCCGCTGGCTGAGAGCAGGACCAGGTCCATAGCAACAGGGTCTCTTCAAGGACGAATGCCAGTGCTCAACCCCAGTCTTGGCAATAATATTTTTGTGAAAGTATTGTAGTGATATTTATATATGGTAATGAAAAAAAGCACCTGACACAATTTCAGGCACATGGTGGGTGTTTAATACATAGGAGTTCCTTTCTACATGTTAACCTCTTAACTTTATATCACACCCATTGTGTACTTTTAGTTTAATGCAATAGATTATCAGATTTGAAGTTTAGTAAGTTTTTAAAATTGAGATATAATTGGCATATAACATTGTATTAGTTGTGGGTGTACAACATAATTAATTTTTCATTCATTTGCATATGGTGTAAGATAATTGTCCAATTTCATTCTTTTGCAGGTGGCTGTCCAGTTCTCTCAGCCACTTGTTTAAGAGAATGTCCTTTCACTGTTACATATTCTTGGCTCCTTTGTTGTAAATTAACTGATCATATATGTATGGGTTTATTTCTGGGCTCTCTATTCTGCTCCATTGATCTATATGTCGGTCTTTATACCAGTACTCTTCTGTTTTGCTAACTACAGCTTTATAATGTAGCTTGAATTCTGTACGGGATATGCCTCCACCTTTATTCTTCTTTTACAAGATTGCTTTGGCTATGCAGATAAGTTTTCTTCCCTTTCTCTCTATCTTCTATTTTCTCAGACCTTGTAACACAAAGATTGGTCCACTTGATGTTGTGCCATAAATATCTTTAAGCTATCTTCATCATTTTTCATTCTTCTTTCTTTTTGCTCTTCTCATTGGATAAAATCCACTGCCTTGTACTCAAGTTCCTGATTCTGTCTTCCAGTTCATCCAGACTGCAGTTGAATCTCTCTATTAATTTTTTAGCTCTGTTATTATATTTTCCAGGTCAATGATGTCCGCTTGGTACTTTCTTATATTTTATATTTCCTTGTTGAAATTTTTATTTTGTTCATGAACTCTTTTCCTGACACCAGAGAGCATCTTTATGACCATTATTTTGAACTCTTTACCAGGAAAATCACTTATGTCCATTTTATTAAAGTCTCTTTATGAAGTTTTATGTTGTTATTTTGTTTGGAACATACTCCTCTGTTTCCTCATTTTCCTTGCCTTTCTGTGATGGTTTCTGTGGGTTAGATAAAATAGTCACCTCTTCCAGTTTTGAAAAAGTGGCCTCTGTGTAAAAGATAAATCTTATTCAACTCTGCCCTCACTCTTGGTTGTCTCTCAATCCTTTGTGATTGTCCAAGCAGCTTTCTTTGTTCTTAATGGCCCCTAGTAGTTGAAGGTGTGCCAAGACCTGTCAGTGTCCCAAAGAGGCGGAACTCAGTCAGCATCTAGATGCCAGATGATTTTAAACTAGATCCTCAGGTAGCAGCTTTTGTTTGCTACAGTCCTACAGAACCCATGAATTTAAGCCCTATCGGCCATCAGAGCCACACATCAAGGGGTACCCTCTGGAGGACAACTGAAGAAAACATGACACCATAGGTGTGCACAATTTCTTTCCAGGAGATATCTCCACCTTGAAATGAGACAGAGAGAGAGTGACAACAGTGCACCTACCATGCCCTCGGTTTCTAGAGAGTATTGTAGTATTAAATTAGAAGACTGCCCCTCAGTTCATAGATATTAAAATGAATAAATAAGCCTCTTTCATGAAAAGATTGGATATGTTTCAGTTTGCTTCATCTGCTCTGCACCCTTGGGAATTTGCCACAGTGAGTCTGCACAAGCCCTTTAAGAACTGTTCTTACTTGGCTATAGCCTCCTGGATCTTGTGGATACAAGCCCTGTTGGCTTTCAAAGCTAGATGCTTTGGGCACCCATCTCTCTCACATGGAAGTCTTAGACATTGATGTGCTAGATGTGGGATTCCAAAGCCAGCACTCCTTAAGGAGAAGCTGGGAATTGTGAGATCCCTCCCGATTGTGTGTCACCTCACCAAGGCTGGGGTTCATGGCAAAATTGTGTCTCAGCCTCTCTTTCTTGCTTCATTGTGGATTTTTCTCTCATTTTTTCAAAGGGTAAGAGTCACTTAGCTAGCTTCTGGATTTCTGTCAGGTGAATTGTTCTGTATGTAGTTGTAGATTGGGTGTATCCATGAAAGGAGGTAAGTTCAGGAGCCTCCTATGTCATCATCTGCACTGAAGCTTCAGAGATGCCCAAGCTCATTTCTTCCCCCCTCTTTGTACATCATACTTCAGCCACCAATTGTCCTCATTTGAAGAAAGGAGGAGGTAGTGACCATTGCAGCAGAAGAGTGGGGAGTAACGACCTTCTTGGTCAGGTTGGAGGCAGCAAAAGGGGTGGCTGACCTCAGCCTTGAATCTTAAAATTTAATAAGTTTTTAAACCATTTTAAATTATATTAACATGAATCATCAGTGTTTGACAGTTTTGAATCTTCATTCAGTCTTCATTCCTTATTTTAAACATCACCCATGGGGGAAAAGTAATAAAATCTAGGCAAGCTTTTTTTCTTACTAATTTATACCTAATAATATTTTCAACTTTAATATGAGCTTTACTCTTAGAATATGTATAGTCAAGGATTAAAACTTATGCCACTATAGACAAAGAGATGGTTCAGAATTTTACATAATTAAAACTGAAAAACTCCATGCCAATTCTTACCATGAGCAAAAGTGTTAAATAGCTAAATTGAAGTCTGAAAAGGTTAATTTTATTTTGTAGATTAAATTTAATGAGGCGACCTGGGTGGTTTAGTCAGTTAAGCATCTGGCTCTTAATTTCAGCTCAGGTCATGATCTCATCGTTCAGTTTGTGAGATCAAGTCCCATGTCTGACTCTGCTGCGACAGTGCAGAGCCTGCTTGGGGTTCTCTGTCTCCCTCTCTGTCTCTGTCACTCCCCAGCTCATGTGCATGCGCAGGCATGCCTATGCACGCACTCTGTCTTTCTCAAAATAAATAAATAAACTTAAAAAATATTAATGAATTTTGCTAAGGTTTCTTGTAGCAAACACTTCTGGAGACTAAAAAGTAGCTAAATGACACTTTGAAACTTGACTGCAAATGTATACATATATTTCTATTGAAGATGAATTTAAAATGCTTATTGTTGAATTTGTTTTTCACTAATGCTTTGTTTTCAGTACATCTGCTTTCCCCATCCTCTGCTTATTTGAAAACTCCAAGACCTTTGATACTGTGATTGAATTCTGAGGGTCACTGGGAGCATGGAGAGCAAGAAGGACGACTAGATGATAGTGAATGCCTTGTTATACAACATCTATGCAATTATACTATGAGTGCTCACCAATTTTTCACCAGTAGTTTTTAACATTTCTTTCTTCTGAAAGCAATTCAAAACTGCCTGATCTATCCAAAGCCAAATTTCAGTTAAACCGAATCTTGGAATAAAATCTTGTAGTGTGGTACTTTCAAGCTTTAAATTAAATAACTACCAACTCCCCCACTCAGTTCTTTGCCTTGTACATCTTAAGAGGAGAGATCCAGTTTATACAACCCAGATCTACAATGCAATTTTACCATCTGATACTTTGGCAGAGATGGGCAGGTGACTACCAAAATTCATGCTTCTCCTTTCATGGTGCTTAGTTCTTGGACAACAGTTTAATTCCCTATCCCACTTGCTTCTCCAAACACTATAGCATCTTGCTACTGATGGGGTGTAAATGACATAGAAGGCTGGGATTGGAACAACCACAGATGGAAGGAGCCTTAGTCCTCTACTGATTGTGTAAAGGGAAGCTACCATTGCTGAGAATATTGCAGGAAACATTACTGCAGCAAGAAGAAACTGCAATTGCATGAAGGCCTTCCTTAAATGTTTGGGTTTATTTTTTACTCTAACTAATGCAAGTAAGTTTTCAAAAACATATATTTCATGTATTTATGTTTACTCTGCTTTTATATCTTTCAGATTCTTTGAAGGGATTTAAAGCTAGTAATGTTTTAATTATGTTTTAAGCTTGGTTCACTGCATAAGAGCATATCTGCGAAATTGAGATGATGTGGTTATTCAAATGTATAATTATGGATTCTTTCTATTTTTTGCTTTGATAGGAGACCCTATAGCTGAGGAGCTGCAGCAGAATACCTCATCCGTGACTGGTAAGGCCAGATGAAGAGAGCTCACATAAGTCAATTTGCTAGTTTTTCCCATTAAATCATTGAAGATTTTCTTTTGAGATTTGTTTATTTTTCTAAATTTAAGAGCAACAGAAGCACTTGGGTGGCTCAGTGGGTGGGGAGTCCGACTTCAGCTCAGGTCATGATCTCATGGTTGATGGGTTGCAGCCCTGCATTGGGCTCTGTGCTGACAGCTCAGAGCCTGGAGCCTGCTTCGCATTCTGTGTCTCTCTCTCTCCTTGTCCCTCCCCCGTTCTCGTTCTCTCTCTCTCTCTCTCTCTCTCTCTCTCTCAAAAGTAAATAAATAAACTTTTAAAAATATTTCAAAAGAAAGAAAGAAAGAAAGAAAGAAAGAAAGAGAAAGAAAGAAAGAAAAAGAAAGAAAGAAGAAAGAAAGAAAAGACCAGGGGCGCCTGGGTGACTAAATTGGTTAAGCATCCAACTTGGCTCAGTCGGTTAAGTGTCTGACTTAGGACATGACTCAAGTCATGATCTCATGGCTTGTGAGTTCGAGCCCCGTGACAGGCTCTGTGCTGACAGCTCAGAGCCTAGAGTCTGCTTCATATTCTGTGTCTCCCTCTCTTTGTGCCCTTCCCCTGTTCGTGCTGTGTCTCTCTGTCTCTCTCTTTCTCTCAAAAATAAATGAACATTAAAAAAATTAAAAATAAAAAAGACCAACATATAAGGGTTTTAAAAAGGGAATACTATCACAACAGCAGCAAAGGAATGTATCTCGGTTTGTAGATGAAAAGTGGACTTGAAGTAGCCTGGTGGCCTTATGAGTCAATAAAGATGCATAAGAAAAGACAGTCCTTGATTGGAAGGACCAAAAAGTGTGGAATGAACACCCATAGGTAATCATGACTTTCTTTAAGAGTATGTGTTATAACGACATTTATATCTGATAAAATCATTATATCTTCCTTTATTCAATGAAAATATTAGTTTTCTTCAAGCTTTTGTTTTTAAGGGCCTTACCTGAAGAGTTATCCAATCTGGGAAGAAAACTTAGAACAAGCAGGACAGTGTTTTGAAAGTCAGTAAAGTCGCTGATGAAAGGGGCTCTATCCCTGTTAACAAGCATCCGTGGTGGCAGGCCTTTCTGGAATTCATGTGTAATAATCAAAGTTGTAGGAAAGAGGGATGCAGCCAAGTATTCCACAGCCACACACCAATTTCTTCCAAAGTCTGCTTCTGGTTTAGAATAATACTCCAGCCTAAGAGACAAGTGGAAACATGTACAATTATAATTAGTCCACTCAGAATTTCAGCCTCATTGTTTTTTTTTCTGGTTTTAAGTTTTTATTTAAATTCTGATTAGTTAACATATAGTGTAATATTGGTTTCAGGAGTAGAATTTAGTGATTCATCACTCACATATAACACCCAGTGCTCATCACAAGTGCCGTCCTTAATACCCATCATCCATTTAGCCCACCTCCCACCCACCTCTTCTCCAGCAACCCTCAGTTTGTTCTCCATAGTTAGGAGTCTCTTATGGTTTGCTTCCCTCTCTTTTTTTCCCTTTCCCCTATGTTCACCTGTTTTGTTTCTTAAACTCCACATATGAGTGAAATCATATGGTATTTGTCTTTCTTTGACTGACTTATTTTGTTTAGCATAATATGTTGTAGCTCCATCCGTGTCTTTGTAAGTGGCAAGATTTCATTCTTTTTTATGACTAATATTCTGGTGTGTGTGTGTGTGTGTGTGTGTGTGTGTGTGTGCATGCCACATCTTCTTTATCCATTAATCAGTCAGTGCAAATTTGGGCTCTTTCCATAATTTGACTAAAGATCATCTTCTGCCAATAAACTGATAATGTAGTTCTTAGTTTTAGCATGTGATGGCTTGGGGCACCTGGGTGGCTCAGTTAGTTAAGCATCCGACTTCAGTTCAGGTCATGATCTCACGGCTTGTGAGTTCGAGCCCCACCTTAGACTCTGTACTGACAGCTCAAAGCCTGGAGCCTGCTTCAGAGTCTGTCTCTGTCTCTCTCTGCCCCTCCCCTGCTCATTTTCTCTCTCTCTCTCTCTCTCATATAAATAAACATAAAAAATTTAGAATGTGATGTTTTGAGCTCCTACCTTTGAAGATATGAATATAGGTAATTAAAATTTTGAACTTGCAAAGGACCATTTCATCAATTGTTTATATTTTATTTTGAATTTTTATCTCTTTTAACCAAACATTTTACACTTATAATTGAATATCATATAATGATCAGATAGATGTTAGATCATGACTAAGTAATACTCTTTAGAAATGTGCAGATAAAAATAAAAAGTTTGCTAGACTGAGATTCTTTTGCAACACTATTGATTTCCTGAAATGAGGAGGCCCCTGAAACATTGAGCATCCTAGAAAAGGTGACGTCTGATTTTCTAAATACATGGATTTTTCTCCTACTGGAGAAAGTATGCTAGGAAGCCAAACTCTCTCACCTAATTGGGGAACACATTATTACAGTAGAAAAGTTAAGAGGGTAGTAAATAGTTTTAACTCAAGACTCCCGTCCTCAATAGCTGTCTAAGTATAGTGAACAACTTGAACTTTGTTCTTTTAACAGAATCATTCCCCCTGTCTATTCCTTGCTTTGTTGTCTACACCTGTCTACACCTACATTCTCTTTCAAATCACATTAGATTTCACCTCCTTCACAAAGTTTCCTCTTCCTGTGTAGTCCCAAAGCACCATTTCATTCATTTATTTGAAAGCTATTTTCCCATTAAACTATTCTCTAATTTCTCTGTTTCCACAGCACATATGTAAGGACCATTAAATAGATAATGCTTGCATTATGTTTGTCAATGTTCAGTAAACCATAACATAACCCAGAGGAGAAAATTTCCTGTATGTGGCTCCCATGCTCATGGGCTCCTCTCTGTCTCCAACACCCAAAAGTAGAAGAGTGGGTTCAGTGCATCCTTGGTGAAAGAAGATCTTGGTTTGGATTTGCAGGTGACTACTTTTACTCACATGACACCTGACTGTGAAATAAGGATAAAAATAAGTATAAATCCATAAGGATTTTGAGCAGTGGCCACAAGGCCCTAGGAACAGTGGATTAAATAAACTGCACAGGAGTCAGAAACACTAGGAAGGAGGTGAGGGTACCAATTCAAGACACAGAGGCATATAAGCAGAAGTGAAATTAAGTGGAAGCCTTTCAAATGATACAATTGAATGTGTTATTGGACAATTTATCTAAGAAGTCAGTTAAGATGTAGTGAAGTAAAAAATTAAAATACACCTTAAAAGGCCCATTTTCATTTAAAATACAGATATGCATGCACCAGCCAATCTTAGGATTCAAGACCACAGAGTTTTGAGTATATGTAGACAATACAGAGGTCAGTATTGTTTCATGTATATAAAAACCCTAATATATTCTTTTGCCTAAAAAAGTAACACATGAGATTTGAAGGAAGTGCCCCAGTGTATAATAGATTGTGAACATGGCCCCAATTTTTCAAAACTCTTCATCTCTGTTTTTTGGTATATTTTTCCAGTGCCCCTTCTCTGCTACATTGGGAGGAGGTGGGAAGGAAAGAAGCATCACTCTCTGACTCCAGCTCAGTCAAAGGATTTGGTTTGGCCAATAAGATATTAATCAACTTGACAGTATAAGTTTTGCAATACGTTTTTGCAAGTTGGTTTCTCTCTTTTGCCATTCTGCCATCACTATGGGAAACACTCAAGTTTGCGTGCTGGAGAACGAGAGACGCGTGGAGCGGAGCAGAGCTTCTCCATTCATCCCTGTGATTCTGATCAAAATCTAATAATATGATGTGAGCCCAGAAAAAATCAGCAGACCTGCCAGCTGAATCTCAAACATGTGAAGAATAAACACTGCTATATGACATTGAGGTTTAATAGTTATCAACTGTGCTACATTCTTGTGGAAAAAAACTAAACAAAATACAGGACAACACACCTAGTAAATTGTAGACTTTCAACAGCAAAAGTGAAGCTAAAATTTAATGGAGATATGCTTTCAAAAATCTTAAGTATTACCAGCCTAGATCTCTGTAATTGCCCAAAGCCTCAGTCAAAACTCATGATAGAATAAGAGTATTTTAAGAATGCAAATAATTTCTCATAGAACAACAGTTCTGAATTGACTGGTGTATAAGTCCTAACAAACAAAGTAATCCAGGAAATAGATGTGGGAAACTGGAAATGGGTGATTCAACACACACACACACACACACACACACACACACACATACACACACACACACAAGAGATAAAAGGAATCCAGTACAGTTATTAGAGACCTAAGAATCATATCTGACCACCTAGGCAGAGTAGAGCAAGTCAACAGTTCTGAAGGAAACCTCTTCAAGAAGAAGAAATTGATATAATCCTGGATGCTTTTGAACATCTTGAGAAGAAACTTCCTTGGTTTGGCAATTTGAAGTAATTAGTGTTGGGTACAATAGAAAAAGGATCAACTCTAAAGGGAATAAGATAACAAGAAAAAAGAAATACTATCAGTTAAGTACATGTGATGTGAATAGTAATTAATAGTCAAAACAATGTAACCATCGAACACAGACCTAACCCAAACCACTAAACAATTATACAGAGAAAGTGAGAAGTAGGAAGAATTTTTGTGGAGTGAGGGTAAGGGGAATGAGGTGGTAATTTTCTATGGTCATGAATAAAAGGATAATACCTAAATCTTCAAATAAGGAAATGTTTTAGAACTTTTCATTTTTAGAAATATAGTACCAAATACCAAAGTAACCAGTGGTTATGGTGTTATTCTCCCTAGATACAGCTGTTTCATTTCTGTATGTATTTTTGGTGGGCAAGATGACAAAACTTCATAAAACCAATTGACTCCTTAAATCATTGACATATAAGAAGTGTATAATATACAAACTAAAAATAATCCAAAACAAAAAATAAGAGAGAACAGCTGAATTCAATATATAAAATAAAGAAGGAAGGAAGGAAGGAAGGGAGGGAGGAAGAAGGAAGGAAGGAAGGAAGGAAGGAAGGAAGGAAGGAAGGAAGGAAGGGAGAGAGGATGTCTGACAAATTCCGAAAGTAGCCTTAGCAACAGCTGCAGGAAAACTCTAAGGACTATCCACTGCTCTAACTCCTAGGATAGGGAGGTGCTGATCATACACACCTTCCTGCTAACCTACCTAAGAGGAATGGAGAAAAGGCATGAATGATATTTTGTTCACTTAGGTGTTCCCCTGTATGACTCATGCCTCCCAAGGATTTAAAGATTCTTCATAAAAGAAGTAAATATTATATTTTATTTCTGCTTCATTATACATTGAAAAGGTGGAAGCATATTTTTTTCTTGTTTAATAGCTTTTAATATCTTTTCAGAAGGGAAGAAGCACTTTGGTAGTTATTGACCTCGTAAAACTAGGCCACATACATTGCAGGCAGTATAGTTTACACGTAAGAGGATGAGCTATTGAGTCACAAGAAATTTAAATACTAGCTCTGCCATTCACTAGCTGTAAGATTTTAAGCAAGTTACTAAACAGCTCAACCACATACTCATGATCCAGAAAAAGGAGGTATTTTGAAGTGAGATATTACATTAAGATACTTAGTGAAATTTCTTTTACTTATTGTACTTGAGAAATAGTAACTATTAAAAAAATTCATTTAAGAGAGTCATTTGTTGACATCTAAATAGAAGGTCAAGTAAGAAGGAGAGAATTTTAGAGAATAAAAAGAGTTAATGAAAACAATTTTCTTAGTATAATTAATGAGGAAAGTGCTTCTAATACTATCCAAAAAAAATTCAGGTAATATGCTTGTGATCAAAATACTCATATAAATATTTAAAGTTATTCATATTATTCACCAAAAAATTCATATGCTCTATGATCTTGAAGCAGCTTTTAAATAAAGTTGGCCTGTTAAAAATATGATATTCTTTCAAATATAGTTCCATTACGTAAACAGCAATAAATACAATAAGTTAAAATGTCTGAGACCACAAGAGACAGGAAATATACCTATAAGAAAAAAATTCCTATGATCTTGAATTTTAACTAAAGTCCTTTTATGTTTCAATAGGCACAAAGTTGCATTCTATAGTGATTTATCCTTGTGTATGAACTGAAACACCTATAAATTTAAAAAGTAATCTAGAAAGATGACTTTTGCTATCAGTCACATCTTGAGGTTGGCAATCCCAGCCTGAAATCCTTGTCTGATCATCTCATTCCTATTTCCTGTCATAAGAATAGAAAAGCAGTTGAGTTACAACTTTTGTGGTGGCTGCAGCCTGAAATCCTATCACTGATAATGCCAAGGGAGAAAATTCCATTGTCCAATTTAATACCCAGTTTTTGAAGCCATACCAATAGGTAAAGGAGGAAATCTGCTACTTAGGTGATTCATTTACCTTTACTGCATGATGGAATCAGTGGGAGAGACAACCATGAAATAAGAGGTCCTCACACATTCCTTCCTGGATTAACCAGTCTACTTACACAATACCAAGGACCCTGATTTTTTTTTTGTTCCTGTTTTTTACCATATCCAGATTTCTCCCCACTATCTCACTCAAAGTGGTTGATTTCACCCCCAGATAGTGTCCACTTTGGGGTGTTTCTGTGAGAGTGTTTTTGAAACTTCCATTTTGAAATCAGTTGACAGAGTAAAACATATTTCCCTTCATAATGTGAATAGGCCTCATCCAATCAGCTGAAGGCATGAATAGAACAAAACATTGACCTTCCCTAGAGTAAAAGAGAATTCTTCTGGCTGATGGCCTTTCAAGGGGAACATAGGCTCCTTCTGGTTCTATAGCTGCTGTCAACCTTTGAACTTGAACTGGGAATCATTCACAAGTAAACACAAATCATTCTTACACTTTCACATCTAGGTGTATAATAACCTCTAGATGTATATGTGCAGTGGCTTAATAATCTTTTAAGCTATCTTGTGAGCTAACCCTGATGGTAGTTGATCTTGTTCCCTAATTATGTACCTACCATATTATGTGTCTGTGGTCAAAATAATGAAGATAATTTCTTTTCTTTTTTTATGTAGAGAAATTGGTTGTATGTTTTATTTTGTTTAATTGGCTAGTTGTTTCATTAGTTATTGGTTGATTAGTGCGAGATTTTTTTCTCAAAATTTTGCCCTTTTCTTCATAAAACATATTTTTAGTCTAATCACTCTAAAATATTTAGGCCTCATCATTAAAGTACCCAATGGCTAAAATTGTTTAATAAGAAGATTGACAACCACTTTAGAAGAGTAAAAAGGCATAAATAAGGCAAAAAATCATTCGCCATATTAAATAGAAATGATTTGGGATCCATTCTTACCTATCTTCAAATATTTTGCCAGCATTTTCCAGGGTTGAGGCATGTGCAGCCCACAAGTACTTCAATAGGTCTTCAAAGCTACTGGAAGGATACTGTAAATGCTGTAGCAGAGGAGAAACTTTTTTGTATTTAAGAAAATATAACAATTCTTCTCCCTACAATTTCATCTTACTCCCATATATAATTTAGAAATATTCTACATGAGGAATTTTGTTTCTAAGAATTTTGGAAGATTTCAGTGACTAATACTCCATAGAGTATAATAAATATCTATTACAAATAGTAATATTGAATGCATCTATAAGACATGAACTACAACAATTTTCCTGAGAGTCAGTATTTTATACTGGTCAAGAGGATTTTGTTTTTGGATTGTTGTTTGTTTTTCTGCTATCACAGTAGAAATTACCACAAAATTTTAAGATTAAGAAAAAGGGGAAATTTTTATTAGAATATTTAATTCAATCATATCTAAAAAGGTGAACTAATAATCTATAGAACTAGTGAATTTATCTTTTCATTGTGGATCTAAGCCTACATCTATGTTTAATCGGTTTGTATTTTGCTCATTGAATATTTGGTTTTGATTGCCACATAATTACTTAGTTCTACCAATATATGATCATTTGTTAATTCCGTTGAAATAAGTTAATTGACTGCTCTGAAAACCAACTCCATAACTGTATTTCTCCCAAGGGTTAACCCTTGATTGGCATGAAGTTTCAGTTAACCAGAATCATCTTTTCATTCAGTAAGATATCTTTTGTGCTCTCACATTTATGTATAATTTATTTGAAACGTGTGGATAGACTTCGTGTTAATACTGTATTGGTTCGGAGGGTATTAATGACCTGTAGTGCCCTGTTGCAATATTATAATACAATTTGCATAATAATTTACATTTTTATACCTAAGAAAATATTATATAATGCACACAAATAAACCTAGACAAAAAGCATTATACAAAAAAGGACATTCTCTTACCACCTCCTAAGAAAAGAAATTATAAAATTTAAAACAGCAACCTGGTAAAAGGCATTCCACTTGCTCATTATTTCAGGAAAGGATGACTGACAACTAGAAACATTAAGACAGAAATTTGTCTGATCCTTGGGTGGTGGCAAAAGCATGACTTCGTCTGATGATATCCCCATTATGCCAGAATCAACCGCAGCAAGGAAGGGTAATGCACATAGAAAGTAATTCATATCTGTAGGAGCAAAATACTTATTATTACCACAAGCACTAACAAAAGGTGATAGACAATATTTTTAAGTAATCTGTAAATGAATAAGCAAAACTTCACAGATCCAGAAAGCTAAAAGTTAATCACTAGCAAAAAGAAAAAAAATTGAAAATCCCCCTAAGGATCACCTACATAATTAAACATGTTTTTGTTAATAACCCTACAATCAAAAATAAACAGAGACTCATGCAGTTGCCTTTAATATTTTAAATACAATTAATCTTGATATTTAATATTAATTTAATACTATTCAATATTCTTTTTTTTAAAAACATTAAGTAAAAAAAGGAAGAAAGTTATCTACTTGTGCACAGAATGATACACCTCTAACTGAGGTTTTATCATAAAATGTAATTTTTTTCTAAAACATTTTAATGTGAGTATAGTGTTGACATTTTGTGCTTTGTATTTAGCCAAGTTTAATGTGCAACCATGGTATCACAAAGTCTTTGTTTTTAGGTCTTAAAGCAAACATCTTGGATAAATGTTGACAATGAATCTTTGGATAATTAAATTGACAAATGAATGGAGGTTTTTTTTTATTTCTTTCTACATATAACCTACTCCAGCAGATTTAGACATTATAATTTGGATGGCTATAAAGCTTACACTGATTCTCACTGGTGATGCAGAACATTTTTTATCATAGACACTCATTAATGAATGTAGTTCTCTGCCCCAGTGGAGCAGCTGATACTCCAAACTACTAAATCAATCTAAGAATAAAGAAGCCTGAATTCTAGTGCTGGGGCCACGACTACTTGCGTGTCTTTGCAAAGAACAAGTCGGTGCTGTATTAGAAAAATATGTAAAGGTGTATGTAATGTGTGTCACTCTAAGAAAGTGAAACTTAATATATTCTTGTTTCTAGTTATTGGGAAATACATCTAAGAAATTGTGTATAAATTAATTGTATTACTAAAGCACAAAATAGAATGAAAGAATTAAAAAATACCTTCTAATTATTTTACTATTAAATATCTGGTTGGAATTATATTCATAACAAATAAATAATTATCTGGTTGAAGCCTTAGATTACTCATTTGATAAATTGATTTGTGGTAGATCACTCTGACATGTTTACGGTTTAAAAGTTAAACACATTTGGTTTGAGCAAAATGAGAAAAAGCCTTATTTCCTTCTTCCCTCATTTCTCATCCTTCCTCATTCTGGAGACTCCCTCTCACTCATGGGATCTCCCACCTCACTTGCCAGTGCTGGGCTTTCAGGAGCTGTGGTCCTTTGCAGATCCTTGTTTTAGTCCTTCTATTAAAGGTGAACATGTCTTAAGAAATCATTATTGACATTATTGCTGTTAAATTCTAGAATGTGGCCTAAGGGCCACAAGGTACATGATGAAATAGATTCCTTCTTACAAAAGAATAGTATTGTTTGGTCTCTGTCCCTAAGATTTTAGGTTGAATACTTTCCTTGGGGGAAGGTTATTACCTGTTTTGCCATTTAAATGAACCTACCAGCCCACCAACTGTCCACAGAGATACACAAAAGATCTCCAGATTCATAGCCACAGTCTTTCCTTCGTCTGGGATCAGCTAATCTTCCTAGAAAAGAGAGGGTGCAGGGATTATTTATTATATGCTAGTGTTAATTCTTGAATATCAATAAATATTTTGCTTTCATTTTGTCTCTTTCTTTTTCGTTGATCTTCAACGACTCTCTCCTGCTCACTCCCGCATTCTTTTCCTTTTCCTGTCCCTTTCTTAAACACACACACACACACACACACACCCTACCCTCAATCACATGTTCCTACACCATGCTGTTTCCAGGTCTGTCCTTTGGCTTAATATTAGAATAGAATGGACCTAAACATTGGTATTTTTTTAACTGGGCATTTATTTTCAATATACAACCAAGCCTGAGAAACACTTCATTAGTTCATTCTTTTATTTCCTAGTAGATTTCATTTCTATTTCCGCAGTAAAATTTCATCCAGATTTCAAGTCTGTTTAAATTCATTTTTTCCTGATTACTCCCGCTGACTCCACTATGCCCCTTGTTTTGCACTTTTAACTTTTATCCAAAAGCTGTTGTTCATTATGGAAAGAGCCTAAGTGTCCATCAACTGACAAATGAATAAAGAAAATGTGGTTTATATATATAATGGAATACTATTTGGCAATGAGAAAGAATGAAATCTGGCCATTTGTAGCAATGTGGATGGAACCGAAGGGTATTATGCTAAGTGAAATAAGTCAGGCAGAGAAAGACAGATACCATATGTTTTCACTCATATGTGGATCCTGAGAAACTTAACAGAAGTTAAGGGGAGGGGAAGGAGGGAAAAAAAAGTTACAGAGAGGGAAGGAGGCAAACCATAAGAGACTCTTAAATATTGAGAACAAAAGCTGTTGTTCATTGTTTTCCATTTAATTTCTACTATCTTTTCCTGTTTCAATTGTGTTGTGAATTGTCTGAAAGTACTTATTCACACCCCACCTCCCCATCGTTGTAGCAAATACTGGATACTTACAAGCTCATCAATGGATGAGTTTAGTCAGGCTTGGTCCTGAGGTGCAAATGCAGTGAAAGAATAAAAAGGGCATTAAACTACCAGCCCGTTTAGACTTCTCTCCCCTGAGGCCGGCCTGCCTCCCATAGTAGACGTTATGTTAGTGATGTCTCCTGGGCCAGGGTTGCTTTGACCCCAAGGAAAGCTAGATGAACAAGAGTAGCTTTGGGTCTCAGGACATTTCCTGACAAAGATGGATGATTTACCAACCTCAGTGGCTCCTGAATATGACCACTGCTAAGACCTAAGGTAAACTGTTATCTCCCTGTATTTTTTCCCATCGGAATAAAACAAATTTCTTTATTGGTGCTGTTAACTGTATGGAGCAGGCAGGAGACACCACTCTCTTTTATGAGCTTCTTCTTTCAGACACAACAAAAATGTCTTTTTAATTTGTGAACCCTTGGCCCACAACATATCTCCTAATTAAACACGAGAATGTATCTTCAGGAGGAATCAATCATTTGCAGAGAAATATCCTCATGAATGAGACGTCACACCCTGTCTATATGTCCTTTCTTCATGTAGAGGTAATCACAATTGGAACTTTAAAAAATGCAAGTTAATTTGACCTCGCCTTCTGTTTTTAATGTATAGCCTTTTGGCTGCTTTGTTCATCTACGTGCTTAGGATGGTATCTGGCACCTCGCGGAATTTCAATAAATACTTGTAGAATATTCAATAGATTTGATATGAAGTCTTTTTTTTTTAATCTGCAACTATACCTTATTCCTCACTGTGGTTTCTAGTCAAAACAGAAAACACATAAAAGAAGGATTTATGGAGAAGAAGTAGAGAAATATGATTATGAGGGGAACAGAGGAAAGAGAAAAGAATCAATTTTCAAAAACATGGTATGGTGTATACGGAGTCCTATTTCCCACATGGTTATATTGGTAGATCATTAGGATGAAAACAAGAGTCATTCTTACCTGTTCTAAATTGCCAGCCATTCTGGAGAGGTAATCCCCATAAAATATTTTGTTCATTGTCTGGTACAAAGTTTTCAAAATAACTGGCTGTCTTGTTCACTAGGATTTTATACATCCCCATTCTCTCCGAGTATACCCAGGGATCGATAATGTACTTTCCATTCTCTACCCTGTAGTCACTGAACTGACCAGGACTCTTCAACCACAGTGGGGGATACAGATCTGAGAAGTCAGATCCTGCTAAAGAAACACAAAAGAAATAAACTAGTACCCCGGCCCAAGGAGGAAGGAAAGCCATTGCTCCAAAGCTTCAGATTGAGTTGTGACAAGACTTTTATAGGGAAATGGAGGAATGATTTTTTTTTTTTTTTTTTTTAGTGCAGGACAGTCTTCCTGGAATAAAAGCTATGTTATTCTCTCTCATTTATGGCAAGGTATGCTGTGTGACTAAGTTCTGTCCAATTGATAGGAAGCCAAAATGTGATGTTGCAACTTTCAGGAAACCTACTTAAATGACAGTTTGTCCTTTCTTATTTGTTCTTTCTTCCTTCTGCTGGCTGGGATAACTTGATGCTGACAAACCCTCTTAGATTATGAAGTAGCAAGAAGGGTGGCAGAACAATAACATAGAAGAACCTAGGTCTCTGACATTCACAGAGCTCTAGACTACCTACTTTCTGACTACTTTTGCTAAAGTAAAAATGAAATTTCATCTTCTACAAGACAATTCTTTTTTGGCAGGATTTGTTGCTACCTGGAGAACCTAATCTGAACTGACACTCTAATTATGTCTTTTGGTATCTCTCTTCCTCATTTTCCTTCCTTAACAGTACTGTAGAAATAGTGTTACATACTCCTAAATCCACCACTTATCACTGTTTCGAGTTATTTGCAGTTTGTGTAAGAGAAAATTTGGATAAGATTATTGAGAAGAAATTTTGTATTTGAATTTGAAGCACAAGCACTAAAGCAATTCAGTGTATGTTTGTGTTTGAGGCACATGCATACATGCAATAATACAAATTCCAAAAGATCAATATGAGATGAGTGCTAACATCCTAATTTATAATACGGACACCGAGGCTGATCAGGTTCAAGGCACTGACCCAAAGTCACGGGATGCAGATGGAAAAACCTGATCCCAGGTGTGCCTGAGGTTAAAGCCAGGGATTTTGTAGACTATGCTATACAATGCCACAAAATAATAATGCAAATAGTATTATAGAAAAAAAAAGTATTTATTTAGGAAAAAGATTGTGTTTAAACAACTCAGCATTTTATTCATGTCAAGGCATTTGTCAGGATTCTTTGCCTATAATGCTGATCGAAGGTAGAGGGGTGCCCAGATGGCTTGATCGGTTAAGTGTCTGACTTTGGCTCCGGTCATGATCTTGTGGTTCACGAGTTCGAGCCCTGCGTTCAGCTCTGTGCTGACTGCTCAGAGCCTGGAGCCTGCTTCAGACTCTGTGTCTCCCTCTTTCTGCGCCTTCCCCACTCATACTCTGTCTCTCTCTCTCAAAAATAAATAAAAATAGTTTTTAAAAATTTAAAGAAAAGAAAGTGTTAAATGACAAATGGTTGTGAAAACTTCCAGAAAATTAAAGCCAGAAGACATGTATCCTCATTTCAACCTTGCACTAGCAGTGTGAACTCAGAGACTCTTAATCTAATTTTTTTTCTGCAAAACAAGAATAATAAAACCATTCTCTGCTTCTGCACAGTCATTGGGAAACTTAGATGAGAAGACACAGACGAAAGGAATGAGTATAAAACCATGAAAAACAAAATCACAAAGCCATTTTTATTAGAATGAAACGCCAATTCATTCTTAGAATTATTCACTATGTTAATAGAATCAAAACTCAGAATTAAGTACTCCAGTAGAAACAGGAATATTTTCCTTAATAGCTTTGACATTCTTGCTCCTTTGATAATGCAAGTCCATAATCTCACAAACCAAACTGTGAGATCATGACCTGAGCTGAATTCAAAAGTCGGACGCTTAACTGACTGAGCACCCAGGAGCCCTAACTTTTAAATTTTTTTTTAATTTTTAAGTAAAAACTTAGGAATTTTTATTTAAGTGTATATACTTCCTTCTAAGCGTTGATTTACTTGCAATCTTGATGTGTTATGCTTATTTTCATTGAATAAAAATCCTTTCTAATTTACATTATGCTTGCTTCTTTAGCTCATGAGATATTCAAAAGCATGTTTTAAATTTTTTAGTATTTGGGACAATATTCCAGGTATCTTTTTTCATTGATTTTTAATTTAGTTCTGTAGCCCCTGAATGAGTTATTGTAAATAAAATATATTACATACTTTAAGTCCTTTTATATATCAAGACTTGATTTTTTTTTTTTTTTGATGACCATATGGTCTATCTCAGAGAATACTTCAATGGCACTTGAAAAGAATGTATGTTCCTTCAGTGCTGAGTGCACTGAAAAGGACCTCAGCAGCAGCATAACCACGTGTACCTTAATGCTAAGAACTTCTGTTTGTTCTTCCACACAGCTCACTAAATGCCCCAAGTGTAAAAACAATGCCATGATTATTCATTGAAAGACCTGTGAGATATGGCCTAGGAATTCTGTATTTCTCTGTTAAGATACCAAATCTGTCTTCTTGTTATAGAAATGTTGAGTCCCTTTTTCCTTCCGGTCTGGGAACAGTTCTTTAAAAACATATGAATCAAGGCAAGCTCCTGAGAAGGTTTGAGTTCTGCTGAGCAGTTTTCTCTGCAAGACACATGCAGATGTCCTTTTCATGTTTAGTAGCCAATGCTTTAGAGGAACAGCTGCAGAGGCTGTAAGGCTTTTATTATAATACTACATGCACTTTTACAAACCTCTCCATGTTCATTGTCCATCGCTTATCTTTATACTGAGAATGAAGTGTATAATGAGTAGTAATTTGAGGTACAATTGAAGTTGAAGACCTCTTTGTGCTGCACAGAGATAAATAATGTCTTAATTTTTAAGGCATGAAAATACTGATATATACTGGAGAGTTCAGCTTGGCTAATTTATCCATGTGTTCACAGTAACCAGAACTTTCTCAATTCAACACAAAGGACTATCTATGGCTTGCTACTTGCTGAGAAGCATTGACCTCTCTTATACCAACTTGGTCATGTCTTCCCCCTCCCTCTGCACCTGCTCCATGCATGATATGCAGGGAAGTAGAGACTTCAGGTCCTGTGTGGAGCTAGGGAAAGAAATGAGCCTCCTAGTCCCAGCATGCCCTAAACTTCAGGTCAACTTCTAGAGGGAAGATGGCGGCGTAGGAGGACGCTGGGCTCACTGCGCATCCTGCTGATCACTTAGATTCCACCTACACCTGCCTAAATAACCCAAAAAACCGCCAGAGGATTAGCAGAATGGAGTTGCCGAGCCAAGCGCAGACCAGAGGCCCACGGAAGAGGGTAGGAAGGGCGGCAAGGCGGTGCGCGCTCCACGGACTGGCGGGAGGGAGCCGGGGCGGAGGGGCGGCTCGCTGGCCAAGCAGAGCCCCCGAGTCTGGCTGGCAAAAGCGGAGGGGCCTGACGGACTGGGTTCCGACAGCAAGCGCAACTTAGCATCTGGGAGGTCAGAAGTTAACAGCTCTGCTCGGAAAGCGGGAAGGCTGGAGGACAAAGGGAGGGAGAGCTGGTGAGCCCCCAGACGACAGAGCTCAGTTTGGTGGGGAACAAAGGCGCTCGCCAGCGCCATCTCCCCCGCCCATCCCCCAGCCAAAATCCCAAAGAGAGCCAGTTCCTGCCAGGAAACTTGCTCGCTCCGCGCAAACACCCAACTCTGTGCTTCTGCGGAGCCAAACCTCCGGCAGCGGATCTGACTCCTTCCCCGCTGCCACAGGGCCCCTCCTGAAGTGGATCACCTAAGGAGAAGCGAGCTAAGCCTGCCCCTCCTACCCCCATGCACCTTGCCTACCCATCCCAGCTAATACACCAGATCCCCAGCACCACAAGCCTGGCAGTGTGCAAGTAGCCCAGACGGGCCACGACACCCCACAGTGAATCCCGCCCCTAGGAGAGGGGAAGAAAAGGCACACACCAGTCTGACTGTGGCCCCAGCGGTGGGCTGGGGGCAGACATCAGGACTGACTGCTGCCCCGCCCACCAACTCCAGTTATACACCACAGCACAGGGGAAGTGCCCTGCAGGTCCTCACCACGCCAGGGACTATCCAAAATGACCAAGCGGAAGAATTCCCCTCAGAAGAATCTCCAGGAAATAAAAATAGCTAATGAGCTGATCAAAAAGGATTTAAATAATATAACAGAAAGTGAATTTAGAATAATAGTCATAAAATTAATTGCTGGGCTTGAAAACAGTATAGAGGACAGCAGAGAATCTCTTGCTACAGAGATCAAGGGACTAAGGAACAGTCACGAGGAGCTGAAAAACGCTTTAAATGAAATGCAAAACAAAATGGAAACCACCATGGCTCGGATTGAAGAGGCAGAGGAGAGAATAGGTGAACTAGAAGATAAAGTTATGGAAAAAGAGGAAGCTGAGAAAAAGAGAGATAAAAAAATCCAGGAGTATGAGGAGAAAACTAAGTGATACACTAAAAAGAAATAATATACGCATAATTGGTATCCCAGAGGAGGAAGAGAGAGGGAAAGGTGCTGAATGTGTACTTGAAGGAATAATAGCTGAGAACTTCCCTGAACTGGGGAAGGAAAAAGGCATTGAAATCCAAGAGGCACAGAGAACTCCCTTCAGACGTAACTTGAATCGATCTTCTGCATGACATATCATAGTGAAACTGGCAAAATACAAGGATAAAGAGAAAATTCTGAAAGCAGCAAGGGGTAAACATGCCCTCACATATAAAGGGAGACCTATAAGACTCGTGACTGATCTCTCTTTTGAAACTTGGCAGGCCAGAAAGGATTGGCACGAGATCTTCAGTGTGCTAGACAGAAAAAATATGCAGCCGAGAATCCTTTATCCAGCAAGTCTGTCATTTAGAATAGAAGGAGAGATAAAGGTCTTCCCAAACAAACAAAAACTGAAGGAATTTGTCACCACTAAACCAGCCCTACAAGAGATCCTAAGGGGGACCCTGTGAGACAAAGTACCAGAGACATCGCTACAAGCATAAAACATACAGACATCACAATGACTCTAAACCCGCATCTTTCTATAATAACACTGAATGTAAATGGATTAAATGCGCCAACCAAAAGACATAGGGTATCAGAATGGATAAAAAAACAAGACCCATCTATTTGCTGTCTACAAGAGACTCATTTTAGGCCTGAAGACACCTTTAGATTGAGAATGAGGGGATGGAGAACTATTTATCATGCTACTGGAAGCCAAAAGAAAGCTGGAGTAGCTATACTTATATCAGACAAACTAGACTTTAAATTAAAGACTGTAACAAGAGATGAAGAAGGACATTATATAATAGTTACAGGGTCTATCCATCAGGAAGAGCTAACAATTATAAATGTCTATGCGCCGAATACCGGAGCCCCCAATTTTATAAAACAATTACTCATAAACATAAGCAACCTTATTGATAAGAATGTGGTAATTGCAGGGGACTTTAACACCCCAGTTACAGAAATGGATAGATCATCTAGACACACGGTCAATAAAGAAACAAGGGCCCTGAATGAGACATTGGATCAGATGGACTTGACAGATCTATTTAGAACTCTGCATCCCAAAGCAAAAGAATATACTTTCTTCTCGAGTGCACATGGAACATTCTCCAAGATAGATCATATACTGGGTCACAAAACAGCCCTTCATAAGTTTACAAGAATTGAAATTATACCATGCATACTTTCAGACCACAATGCTATGAAGCTTGAAATCAACCACAGGAAAAAGTCTGGAAAACCTCCAAAAGCATGGAGGTTAAAGAACACCCTACTAACGAATGAGTGGGTCAACCAGGCAATTAGAGAAGAAATTAAAAAATATATGGAAACAAACGAAAATGAAAATACAAGAATCCAAACGCTTTGGGACGCAGCGAAGGCAGTCCTGAGAGGAAAATACATTGCAATCCAGGCCTATCTCAAGAAACAAGAAAAATCCCAAATACAAAATCTAACAGCACACCTAAAGGAAATAGAAGCAGAACAGCAAAGGCAGCCTAAACCCAGCAGAAGAAGAGAAATAATAAAGATCAGAGCAGAAATAAACAATATAGAATCTAAAAAAACTGTAGAGCAGATCAACAAAACCAAGAGTTGTTTTTTTGAAAAAATAAACAAAATTGACAAACCTCTAGCCAGGCTTCTCAAAAAAAAAGGGACATGACCCAAATAGATAAAATCATGAATGAAAATGGAATTATTACAACCAATCCCTCAGAGATACAAACAATTATCAGGGAATACTATGAAAAATTATATGCCAACAAATTGGACAACCTGGAAGAAATGGACAAATTCCTGAACACCCACACTCTTCCAAAACTCAATCAGGAGGAAATAGAAAGCTTGAACAGACCCATAACCAGCGAAGAAATTGAATCGGTTATCAAAAATCTCCCAACAAATAAGAGTCCGGGACCAGATGGCTTCCCAGGGGAGTTCTACCAGACGTTTAAAACAGAGATAATACCTATCCTTCTCAAGCCATTCCAAGAAAGAGAAAGGGAAGGAAAACTTCCAGACTCATTCTATGAAGCCAGTATTACTTTGATTCCTAAACCAGACAGAGACCCAGTAAAAAAAGAGAACTACCGGCCAATGTCCCTGATGAATATGGATGCAAAAATTCTCAATAAGATACTAGCAAATCGAATTCAACAGCATATAAAAAGAATTATTCACCATGACCAAGTGGGATTCATTCCTGGGATGCAGGGCTGGTTCAACATTCGCAAATCAATCAACGTGATACATCACATTAACAAAAAAAAAAAAGAGAAGAACCATATGATCCTGTCAATCGATGCAGAAAAGGCCTTTGACAAAATCCAGCACCCTTTCTTAATAAAAACCCTTGAGAAAGTCGGGATAGAAGGATCATACTTAAAGATCATAAAAGCCATTTATGAAAAGCCCACAGCTAACATCATCCTCAATGGGGAAAAACCGAGAGCTTTTTCCCTGAGATCAGGAACACGACAGGGATGCCCACTCTCACCGCTGTTGTTTAACATAGTGCTGGAAGTTCTAGCATCAGCAATCAGACAACAAAAGGAAATCAAAGGCATCAAAATTGGCAAAGATGAAGTCAAGCTTTCGCTTTTTGCAGATGACATGATATTATACATGGAAAATCCGATAGACTCCACCAAAAGTCTGCTAGAACTGATACATGAATTCAGCAAAGTTGCAGGATACAAAATCAATGTACAGAAATCAGTTGCATTCTTATACACTAACAATGAAGCAACAGAAAGACAAAAAAAGAAACTGATCCCATTCACAATTGCACCAAGAAGCATAAAATACCTAGGAATAAATCTAACCAAAGATGTAAAGGATCTGTATGCTGAAAACTATAGAAAGCTTATGAAGGTAATTGAAGAAGATTTAAAGAAATGGAAAGACATTCCCTGCTCATGGATTGGAAAAATAAATATTGTCAAAATGTCAGTACTACCCAAAGCTATCTACACATTCAATGCAATCCCAATCAAAATTGCGCCAGCATTCTTCTCGAAACTAGAACAAGCAATCCTAAAATTCATATGGAACCACAAAAGGCCCCGAATAGCCAAAGGAATTTTGAAGAAGAAGACCAAAGCAGGAGGCATCACAATCCCAGACTTTAGCCTCTACTACAAAGCTGTCATCATCAAGACAGCATGGTATTGGCACAAAAACAGACACATAGACCAATGGAATAGGATAGAAACCCCAGAACTAGACCCACAAACGTATGGCCAACTCATCTTTGACAAAGCAGGAAAGAACATCCAATGGAAAAAAGACAGCCTCTTTAACAAATGGTGCTGGGAGAACTGGACAGCAACATGCAGAAGGTTGAAACTAGACCACTTTCTCACACCATTCACAAAAATAAACTCCAAATGGATAAAGGACCTGAATGTGAGACAGGAAACCATCAAAACCTTAGAGGAGAAAGCAGGAAAAGACCTCTCTGACCTCAGCCGTAGCAATCTCTTACTCGACACATCCCCAAAGGCAAGGGAATTAAAAGCAAAAGTGAATTACTGGGACCTTATGAAGATAAAAAGCTTCTGCACAGCAAAGGAAACAACCAACAAAACTAAAAGGCAACCAACGGAATGGGAAAAGATATTTGCAAATGACACATCGGACAAAGGGCTAGTATCCAAAATCTATAAAGAGCTCACTAAACTCCACACCCGAAAAACAAATAACCCAGTGAAGAAATGGGCAGAAAACATGAATAGACACTTCTCTAAAGAAGACATCCGGATGGCCAACAGGCACACGAAAAGATGTTCAGCGTCGCTCCTTATCAGGGAAATACAAATCAAAACCACACTCAGGTATCACCTCACGCCAGTCAGAGTGGCCAAAATGAACAAATCAGGAGACTATAGATGCTGGCGAGGATGTGGAGAAATGGGAACCCTCTTGCACTGTTGGTGGGAATGCAAATTGGTGCAGCCGCTCTGGAAAGCAGTGTGGAGGTTCCTCAGAAAATTAAAAATAGACCTACCCTATGACCCAGCAATAGCACTGCTAGGAATTTATCAAGGGATACAGGAGTACTGATGCATAGGGGCACTTGTACCCCAATGTTCATAGCAGCACTCTCAACAATAGCCAAATTATGGAAAGAGCCTAAATGTCCATCAACTGATGAATGGATAAAGAAATTGTGGTTTATATACACAATGGAATACTACGTGGCAATGAGAAAAAATGAAATATGGCCTTTTGTATCAACGTGGATGGAACTGGAGAGTGTGCTGCGAAGTGAAATAAGCCATACAGAGAATGACAGATACCATATGGTTTCACTCTTATGTGGATCCTGAGAAACGTAACAGGAACCCATGGGGGAGGGGAAGGAAAAAAAAAAAAAGAGGTTATAGTGGGAGAGAGCCAAAGCATAAGAGACTGTTAAAAACTGAGAACAAACTGAGGGTTGATGGGGGGTGGGAGGGAGGAGAGGGTGGGTGATGGGTATTGAGGAGGGCACCTTTTGGGATGAGCACTGGGTGTTGTATGGAAACCAATTTGACAATAAATTTCATATATTAAATATAAATAAATAAATAAATAAATAAATAAATAAATAAATAATGTATAATATTGGGGAAATAAATAAATAAACAAACAAACAAACTTCAGGTCATGGGTTGGATCTGTGCCTCCTTCCTACCCAGCCATGGCAAGACTGGGACCCTGGCAGGAGAGGCCCATCTTCACCAAGCCTTTGTACTACTCTGGTCATGCATTTTATTTCTACATGTGTTATAAACCATGCCTACCAGCTAATTATTATTTTTGCTTTAAACAGTCACTTATACTCTTAAGGTTTTTTTAATGAGGAAAAACGTCTTCCATATTTTCTGCATGAATTCCATATCCAGCGCCCTTTCTTCTTGGGTATTATTAAGCATCAGCTGTCTGGAGCTGTTATTGTCTAGCCTTTTGATGTCTCTTCATCTTATGCTTGCCTCGGTTGTATCAGAGCATAGACTCCAGAGGACTCTGCAGATTTCTGGAGTCCTCTCTGATGCTCTCTGGTGCAAGTGCCAGCTGCCTGGCCTCCCTAAACTGTTTTCCACCTCCTGCAATTTGATCGCCATGCTCTGCCTGGGTTCCTCTTATCTACCCTGTGGTCAGGAAAGTGCCTCCTTGCAGGAAGCCTAGGCACCTTGAGAGCTCATCCTGTATATTCTGCTTTTCTCAGGGATAGCAATCCTGTGTTTCCCGGTACTGTGTCCCAAACCATGTTTGCTGTTTATTTTGTTTAGTTTTTCAGTTGTTTACAAAGAGAAAAGAAATCCAGTACCAGTTTTTCTAACACGGATAGATGATAGTGTTTAAACTTTAGTTGATGCATTTTATCAGTGTTAAAAGTAGTGCCTTTATATTTTCATAAATATAAAGTGACTGATTGATGTCACTTAGCATATCTTCCAGTTCCATCCACGTAGTTGCAAATGGCAAGATTTCATTCTTTTGGATTGCTGAGTAATACTCCATTGTGTGTGTGTATGTATATATATATATATATATATATATATATATATATATATATATGCATGTGTCCCTTCAAAACAGCACACCTGTATCCCTTGGATAAATGCCTAGTAGTGCAATTGCTGGGTTGTAGGGTAATTCTATTTTTAGTTTTTGGAGGAATCTCCATACTGTTTTCCAGAGTGGCTGCACCAGCAATGCAAAAGAGGTCCTCTTTCTCCACATCCTCGCCAACATCTGTTGTTGCCTGAGTTGTTAAAGTTAGCCATTCTGACAGGTGTAAGATGGTATCTCATTGTGGTTTTGATTTGTATTTCCCTGATGATGAGTGATGTTGAGTATTTTTTCATGTGTCGGTTGGCCATCTGGATGTCTTCTTTAGAGAAGTGTCTATTCATGTCTTTTGCCCGTTTCTTCACTGGATTGTTTGTTTTTTGGGTGTTGAGTTTGATAAGTTCTTTACAGACTTTGGATACTAACCTTTTATCTGATATGTCGTTTGCAAATATCTTCTCCCATTCCATCAGTTGCCTTTTAGTTTTGCTGATTGTTTCCTTCGCTATGCAGAAGATTTTTATTTTGATGATGTCCCAGTAGTTCATTTTTGATTTTGTTTCCCTTGCCTCTGGAGACATGTTGAGTAAGAAGTTGCTGCGGCCAAGATCAAAGAGGTTTTTGCCTGCTTTCTCCTCGAGGATTTTGAAGGCTTCCTATCTTGTATTTAGGTCTTTCATCCATTTTGAGTTTATTTTTGTGTATGGTGTAAGAATTATTCATCACTACCAAGTGGGATTGATACGTGGGATGCAGGGCTGATTCAATATCTGCAAAATAATCAGTGTGATTCATCACAGCAATAAAAGAAAGGACAAGAACCATATGATCCTCTCAATAGATGCAGAGAAGGCATTTGACAAAACACAGCATCTTTTCTTGATTAAAACCCTCAAGAAAGTAGGGATAGAAGGAGCATACCTCGAGATCATAAAAGCCATATATGAATGACCCAACGCTAATATCATCCTCAATGGGGAAAAATTGAGAGCTTTCCCCCTAAGGTCAGGAAAAGACAGGGATGTCCACTCTCATCACTGTTATTCAACATAGTATTGGAAGTCTTAGCCTCAGCAATCAGACAACACACACACACACACACACACACACACATAAAAGGCATCCAAATTGGCCAGGAGGAAATCAAACTTTCACTCTTTGCAGATGACATGATACTTTTGAGAAAACCCAAAAGATTCCACAAAAAAACAGCTAGAACTGATCCATGAGTGCAGCAAAGTGGCAGGATGTAAAATCAATGCACAGAAATCAGTTGCATTCCTATACACCAATAATGAAGTGAGAGAAAGAGAAATCAAGGAATTGATCCCATTTACAGTTGCACCAAAAATCATAAAATACCTAGGAATAAATCTAACCAAAGAGGTGAAAAATCTATACACCAAAAAGTATAGAAAGCTTATGAAAGAAACTGAAGAAGAACCCCCCAAAAATGGAAAAATATTCCATGCTCCTGGATAGGAAGAACAAATATTGTTAAAATGTCAATACTACCCAAAGCAATCTACATATTCAATGCAATACCTATCAAAATAACACCAGCATTCTTCACAGAGCTAGAACAAACAATCCTAAAATTTGTGTGGAACCAGAAAAGACCTTGAATAGCCAAAGAGATCTGGAAAAAGAAAACCAAAGCAGGAAGCATCACAATCCCAGACTTGAAGCTATACTATAAAGCTGTATTCATCAAGACGGTATGGTACTGGCACAAGAACAGACACTCAGATCAATGGAACAGAATAGAGAACCCAGAAATGGACCCACAAACGTATGGCCAACTAATCTTTGACAAAGCAGGAAAGAATATCCAATGGAATAAAGACAGTCTCTTCAGCAAGTGGTGCTGGGAAAACTGGATAGCGACATGCAGAAAAACAGTGTTTTATCTCTTTTTAACTCCTATTTGACTCAATGTGATAATGTTTTCTTTAGGATATTTGCATCTATATTCATATGTAAAATGGGTTTTTTATTTTGCTTTCTCATGATGGCTCTTTTTGTTTTTGTTATTAGGGTTCTGCTCTCTAAAACAGCATTGCCCAGATAGAGCTTTCTGTAATGATGGAAAAGTTCTGTTATCTGTGATGTCCAGTATGATAGCCAGTAATCACAGGTAGTTATTGAGCTAACAATTTAAAAATGTGACTGGTGAGGCATCTGGGTGTCTCAGTCAGCTGAGCATCTGATTCATGATCCCAGGGTGGTGGAATTGGGCCCCACTGAGCAAGAAGACTGCTTGGGGTTCTCTCTCTGTCCCTCTACCCCTCTTCCCTGCTTGCTTACTCTCTCTTTCCCAAATTAAAAAAAAAAGTAATAACTCTTTTAAAAATAATAAATAAAAAGTTAAAATGTGACTGGTATAACTAGGGAAAGGAACTTGAATTTTGTTTGATTCTAAATAGTCACATATGGTTAATGGTTACTGTATCGGAAAACACAGCTCTAACTGACAGTATTCTCACTTATTCCATTACCCATGGTAGAGCGCAAATAAAGTCAGAATTACATGCTTCTTAAAATTTTTGTAAAACCTGCCTTTACAATCTGTTTCTTATGTTTATCTACTTTTTAAATTAGAAAATACACTGCATCTTAAGTAAGTTCTGGTAAGTGTTTTTTCTATGAATTTATCTATTTTATCAAGTTGTCCAGTTTAATTGAATATAAATGTAATGACTGTCTTCTATCTTAACAATAATTTATGCTATAGAGATTATTCTATCTGATATTATAGATATAGGAGCACTCCTGTTTATCTATTTCTCTCATCTTAATTTTTTATTTAATTTTTGTCACCTTTTACCAGGATTTTAGACTTCTCTCTACTTTAAAAATATAGCCTCCCTCAATCATATATAAACTCATTCTCCAACCCCTCCAGCCCCCATCATGTTGATACTCTCTACCATTTTCATTTTGGATATATATTTTTTTAAGTAATGTTTATATATAAGTATATGGTATATAAAATATGTGCATATGTATATTTATATATTTATGATATACATTATACACATAATACTTTCATCATTTATCTTTGACATTTTTCTAAGACAAAATTTTTTAAGAAACTTTACCAAGGTGTTTGATTAATTTTATTCATCTGACCACATGAACTTCATGGATCTCTTGCAACATCTCTTGGGTTTATCTTTCTCTTGTTTAAAATACTTGATCCAAAACTCACTCAATGCTGGCCTTTGTGCAAAATTTTGAACGCCTTAGATTTCAGGAAAAAATATTTAGTTATGTCTGGCAAATTAATTGACTGTTTGATTAGCTATAAAACCCTAGGATCTAAGGGTTTTCTTTCAGTATTATGGAAACACTACTCCATTGTCCCTTTGCATGCAGTTACTGGTGAAATATCTAAGATGTTTGATTATTACCTGTGACTTGATATTTCTCTGCAAGTTCTTAGAGTGTATCATGATTTTTTATATTCTTAAATTTTTATTACATATCTAAGTGTGAGTTTCACTTTTTCCCCCCTCCTCTTTTCCACTTTACATTGTTTTTTCATAATTTTTAAAATTCTGGGGAATGTACATTTTTATCAAAATATCTTAAAATATTCCCTCTGTCCCATTTCTCTGTGGATATTAGGTCTCTCCATATTTCTTAGCTTTCATTTTGACATTTTCTTTATTTGTTTTTTTTTTCATCACTGAGTTTCGTCATCTGGTTTCCAATTTCATAAAATTGTTCCTCAAGAGTATCCATTCTGGGGGCGTTTGGGTGGCTCAGTTGGTTGAGCATTGGACTTCAGCTTGCCGCAGAGTCTCCTCCCTAAGGAATGTGATGACAAAAGACCTCAATATAAGGGAAGATAACCTGGCTACATGTGTATGTGACATCCCTCACAACCCTGTAACATGAGACCACCCAATCAGGCTGTATGTCTACACGTTACCCATATATGGGAGACGAAGAAGTAGAAAATGCATAAAAGGCTACACCATGTGGTGCTTGGAGCTCAGTTTTTTGGATACAAACCCTCTGAGCCCATGTCAGCACAAATTAAGTTGCTTCCTGGAAAGAAAAGCCTCAGTGTCATGACTCTCTGTGTGAGAATCCTGCTACAGGCTCAGGGAAAATGGGTGATGGCCATTGAGGATGGGATGAGCACTGGGTGTTGTATGGAAACCAATTTGACAATAAATTATATTAAATTTTTTTTTAAATCTTGCTTGTAAAAAGAAAAAAAAATTAAATACCTCTGCCCATTGTATTTTGTCCTGTAGGTTCACAGTCCCCTGGAAGTTTAACTCTTTGTTGCATTGTGTCAACCACATTTGTCCCAGTGAGATCAGTAGGTGAGAAGTAGATCAGCTTTAAGTAAAAAACTCCAACCCCAACAGAAAACCCCAGTCAATCACATCTTACCCAATGAAACAACTCTTCAGGTGAGGATTTTATTCTTTGTTCCATAAAGAGAGGCAGACTATGGAAGAGGTTCTCTTTAGATTACAGTAGACCAATACTGGTAGCTTGAAGAAATGTAAAGATGTGATTTCCAGAAGTCAATCTGTTTCCTCCTGTTTTCTTTAGCTACTCCTAAGCAGGAGTCTTATATACTGCCCTGATTTCTTCCTTAGTAAGCAGCAGGAAGTGAAGTAGGTTCCTTTTCTCTCTGCTTCACTGCCTCCTGCTCCAAGTGAAAGCCACCACCACCATCAGTCTCCCCAGGGATTTCTATGTTTTTCCATTTTTTCTTGATGGTTTTTTTTTCTATCTATGGATTAATCTTAAAGGAGGGAGACAGGAATTATCCCAATTCAGCATTTTGGTGGGTAGAGGAAACAAAACTGAAATCTAGTTAGAACTTTCTCCAATTTCCCTACATGCCACTCTGTATTATCACTCATGTTCAGTTGTGTCCCTTAAATAAATTCCTATAATTGGAATTTCTGGATCCAAGGACATGAACATTTTTAGGGCTTTTGATATATACACTCAAATTGCTATGAAAAAATCTGCAATAATGTGCCATAGAGCTGCTAATGATAGTGTCTATTTTCTCCCTCTAGATCCAGCATTGGTCTGATAGTCTCTACATGTCTCCTCCTGATCTGATAAATCAAAAAAGTTTTAATCATTTGTTATTCTTGTGATGATAAATGTTTTTGAAATTTATTAGCAATTTGTATTTCTTTATTATTACGTTTTCTCATCCCATCTTTTGCCCACTTTTTCTATGGGCATATTTAGCAATATGTATGAGTTGGTCCATTGGGAATATTCCCTGCTTGACCTTCAAGTTGACAGTAGGTTTTTTCCTCTTGCTTAAATTTATTGTAACTTTACCTTACATTATTATGTTCCATCACTTGGCAATCATCTTACAGTCCAGCAATAGAACTCCATTGTATTTATTTTGCCTTGGCTTGTCATTGTGATACAGAAAAATGCCTCCACGGTCTGTGGTACGGTTCATGTTTTCATAACCTGCACTGCCTGAAATATCCTGTTGATATGAGGCACTATTATATGTAGAGCAATATATTCTGCTCTTTTACTGATGCCACAAGCATGAGGCAGTGGATAGCTCATTTTCAGACCAATATTGTTTAAGCAATGAACTTTTTGGGTCTTTTGCTGATCACATAGGGATGCTCTGCGTTAGTCTAGGTCCTTATCCTTCGTGTATGCTCAGAGCTCCATGCTCCATCACCTCTGATTATCAGTGTCTTCACATCAGCTGTACTGTGTTTCTCACTTATTTACTATGTCCTTGGCATTTCTACTATAAGCTGACAGTACAGCTTTGATATTGAAGCTATCATTTTAAAATCTACTTTTCTATGTTTGTTCCTTTATGTGTTGATTTATTTTTTCTTAATTCACCCCACTTGTTCTTCAACTTCAAGGGCTTTAGTTTCACACAGATAATCTGCAAAAAAAGAGAGCCATCTTTGTTTCTGGTTCAACAGGTCATCTGCAATCTGTGGTATATTTTCTCATTTTTGATGGCTGAATATCATAGGTGGCCAGTAAAGGTCTGAATAGGTACATAAGATTATTTTGGAAGTTTCTTTATCAATAAAATAGTGTATCATTTGTTCCAAATTATCCAAGATCTCCAGAGTATCAAATCACTCCATCTGCATCTTGTACTTAGATCAGCTAATCCTGCCTGAATTGCCTCTTTAGTGCATAAAGCCTCAGATGCAGTTATTTTATAATTATTACATCCATGAAATATTTTTGGACATTGCTATACTCACCTATAAGAATTAGAAAATAAATTATTTTATAGAGAAATAAACTGTTACCAACTACTTGAGTTTAAACTTTTCTTTCTTGGAAGAAGTAGGATTCATCACCTTCCTGCTCGCCTAGGGATAGTTACAGGTTCTGCTAGCAAACCTTCCTCTCAGTATCAGTGATTGCCAAGTAACAGCCTGACCTTTAGGAGTTATGCAGTTTCACGCTATGGATGACTTATTTCTGTGCCTTCCCAGTAGGAAGCAAGAGTGCCACCTCAGACCTGTTTTGCTAGCCTCTCTCCATACCATGTCAAAATGCTCCCTTAGAAGATTTCCTCCAGAACTGCAGTGAGTTTTCCTAGTGTGCTAGAAAAACATCTCTCTGATATTCTTTGGTTGTTCAGATATATCCGAATGGTTTTACAAATCTCAAAAACATAAAAGTTAGGGGAAAAAAGAATTACAGCATATGGCTTCCTGTTGCTACTCTTCTCTTTTTTTTAATTTTCTTTTTTTTTAACTTGTTTTATGTTTTATTTTTTAAAATTTATATCCAAATTAGTTAGCTTATAGTGCAACAATGATTTCAAGAGTAGATTCCTTAATGCCCCTTACCCATTTAGCCCATCCCCCCTCCCAAAACCCCTCCAGTAACCTTTAGTTTGTTGTCCATATTTATGAGTCTCTTCTGTTTTGTCCCCCTCCCTGCTTTTGCATTATTTTTGTTTCCCTTCCCTTATGCTCATCTGTTTTGTCTCTGAAAGTCCTCATATGAGGGAAGTCATATGATTTTTGTCTTTCTCTGACTGACTGATGTCACTTAGCATAATATCTTCCAGTTCCATCCATGTAGTTGCAAATGGCAAGATTTCATTCTTTTGGATTGCTGAGTAATACTCCATTGTATATATATATATATATATATACACACACACACACACACACACATACCACATCTTCTTTACCCATTCATCCATCGATGGACATTTGGACTCTTTCCATACTTTGGCTATTGTTGATAGTGCTGCTATAAACATGGGGGTGCATGTGTCCCTTCAAAACAGCACACCTGTATCCCTTGGATAAATGCCTAGTAGTGCAATTGCTGGGTTGTAGGGTAATTCTATTTTTAGTTTTTGGAGGAATCTCCATACTGTTTTCCAGAGTGGCTGCACCAGCAATGCAAAAGAGATCCTCTTTCTCCACATCCTCGCCAACATCTGTTGTTGCCTGAGTTGTTAAAGTTAGCCATTCTGACAGGTGTAAGATGGTATCTCATTGTGGTTTTGATTTGTATTTCCCTGATGATGAGTGATGTTGAGCATTTTTTCATGTGTCGGTTGGCCATCTGGATGTCTTCTTTAGAGAAGTGTCTATTCATGTCTTTTGCCCGTTTCTTCACTGGATTGTTTGTTTTTTGGGTGTTGAGTTTGAGAAATTCTTTATAGATTTTGAATATTAACCCTTTATCTGATATGTCATTTGCAAATATCTTCTCCCATTCTTTCGGTTGCCTTTTAGGTTTACTGATTGTTTCCTTCACTGTGCAGAAGCTTTTTATTTTGATGATGTTCCAGTAGTTCATTTTTGATTTTGTTTCCCTTGCCTCCAGAGACGTGTTGAGTAAGAAGTTGCTGTGGCCAAGATCAAAGAGGTTTTTGCCTGCTTTCTCCTCGAGGATTTTGAAGGCTTCCTATCTTGTATTTAGGTCTTTCATCCATTTTGAGTTTATTTTTGTGTATGGTGTAAGAAAGTGGCCCAGTTTCATTCTTCTGCATGTCACTGTACAGTTTTCCCAGCACCACTTGCTGAAGAGACTGTCTTTATTCCATTGGATATTCTTTCCTGCCTGGTCACAGATTAGTTGGCCATACGTTTGTGGGTCCATTTCTGGGTTCTCTATTCTATTCCATTGATCTGAGTGTCTGTTCTTGTGCCAGTACCATACTGTCTTGATGATTACAGCTTTGTGGTATGTCTTGAAGTCTGGGATTGTGATGCCTCATGCTTTGGTTTCCTTTTTCAAGATCGCTTTGGCTATTCAGGGTCGTTTCTGGTTCCATACAAATTTTGGGATTGTTTGTTTTAGCTCTGTGAAGAATGCTGGTGTTATTTTGATAGGTATTGCATTGAATATGTAGATTGCTTTGTGTAGTATCGATATTTTAACAATATTTGTTGTTCCTATTCAGGAGCATGGAATCTTTTTCCAGTTTTTTTTTTGTGTCTTCTTCAATTTCTTTCATAAGCTTTCTATAGTTTTCAGTGTATAGAATTTTAACCTCTTTGGTAAGATTTATTCCTAGGTATTTTATGATTTTTGGTGCAACTGTAAATGGGATCGGTTCCTTGATTTCTCTTTCTCTCGCTTCATTGTTGGTGTATTGGAATGCAACCGATTTCCTTGTGTTGATTTTATATCCTGCAACTTTGCTGAATTCATGAATCAGTTCTAGCAGTTTTTTGGTGGAATCTTTCAGGTTTCCATATAGAGTATCATACCATCTGTGAAGAGTGAAATTTTGACCTCCTCCTGGCCAATTTGGATGCCTTTTATTTCTTGGTGTTGTTTGATTGCTGAGGCTAAAACTTCCAATACTATGTTGAATAACAGTGGCAAGAGTGGACATCCCTGTCTTTTCCTGACCTTAGGGGGAAAGCTCTCAATTTTTCCCCATTGAGGATGATATTAGCGTTGGGTCGTTCATATATGGCTTTTATGATCTCGAGGTATGCTTCTTCTGTCCCTACTTTCTTGAGGGTTTTTATCAAGAAAGGATGCTGTATTTTGTCAAATGTTTTCTCTGCATCTGTTGAGAGGATCATATGGTTCTTGTCCTTTCTTTTATTGATGTGATGAATCATGTTAATTGTTTTGCAGATATTGAACCAGCCCCACATCCCAGGTATAAATTCCACTGGGTCGTGGTGAATAATATTTTTAATGTATTGTTGGATCCAGTTGGCTAATATATTGTTGAAGATTTTTGCATCCTTGTTCATAAGGGAAATTGGTCTATACTTCTCCTTTTTAGTGGGGTCTCTGTCTGGTTTTGGAATCAAGGTAATGCTGGCTAGAAAGAGTTTGGAAGTTTTCCTTCCATTTCTATTTTTTGGAACAGCTTGAAGAGAATAGGTGTTAACTCTACCTTAAATGTTTGGTAGAATTCCCCTGGAAAGTCATTTGGCCCTGGACTCTTGTTTTCTGGCAGATTTTTTATTACTAATTCGATTTCCTTACTGGTTATGGGTCTGTTCAAATTTTCTATTTTTTCCTGTTTCAGTTTTGGTAGTGTGTATGTTTCTAGGAAGTTATCCATTTCTTCCAGATTGCCCATTTCATTGGCATATAATTGCTCATAATATTCTCTTATTATTGTTTTTATTTCTGTTGTGTTGGTTATGATCTCTCCTCTTTCATTCTTGATTTTACTTGTTTGGGTCCTTTCCTTTTCCTTCTTGATCAAACTGGCTAGTGGTTTATCAATTTTGTTAATTCTTTCAGAGAACCAGCTTCTGATTTCATTAAACTGTTCTACCATTTTTTGTTTGTTTGTTTGTTTGTTTCAATAGCATTAATTTCTGCTCTAATCTTTATTATTTCCTGTCTTCTGCTGGTTTTGGGTTTTATTTGCTGTTCTTTTTCCAGTTCCTTAAGGTGTAAGGTTAGGTTGTGTATCTGAGATCTTTCTTCCTTCTTTAGGAAGGCCTGGATTGCTATATACTTTCCTCTTATGACCGCCTTTGCTGCATCCCAGAGGTTTGGGGTTGTGGTATTATCATTTTCATTGACTTCCATATACTTTTTAATTTCCTCTTTAACTTCTTGGTTAGCCCATTCATTCTTTAGTAGGATGTTCTTCAGTCTCCAAGTATGTGTTACCTTTCCAATTTTTTTCTTGTGGTTGATTTCGAGTTTCATAGCGTTGTGGTCTGAAAATATGCACGGTATGATCTTGATCTTTTTGTACTTACTTAGGGCTGATTTGTGTCCCACTATATGGTCTCTTCTGGAGAACGTTCCATGTGCACTGGAGAAGAATGTATATTCTGCTGCTTTAGGATGAAATGTTCTGAATATATCTGTTCAGTCCATCTGGGCCAGTGTGTTATTCAAAGCCATTGTTTCCTTGTTGAGTTTTTGATTAGATGATCTGTCCATTGCCGTGAGTGGGGTGTTGAAGTCTCCTACTATTATGGTATTACTATTGATGAGTTTCTTTATGTTTGTGATTAGTTGATTTATATATTTGGGTTCTCCCATATTTGGTGCATAAATGTTTACAATTGTTAGGTCTTCTTCGTGGATAGACCCCTTGATTATGATATAATGCCCCTCTGAATCTCTTGATTCTTTATTTTAAAGTCTAGATTGTCTGATATAAGTATGGGTACTCTGGCTTTCTTTTGTTGACCATTAGCATGATAGACGGTTCTGCATCCCCTTATTTTCAATCTGAAGGTGTCTTTAGGTCTAAAGTGTGTCTCTTGTAAACATCATATAGATGGATCTTGTTTTCTTATCCATTCTGCCACCCTATGTCTTTTGATTGGAGCATTAAGTCCATTGACGTTTAGAGTGAGTACTGAAAGATATGAATTTATTGCCATTATGATGCTTGCAGAATTGGAGTTTCTGGTGGTGCTCTCTGGTCCTTTCTAATCTTTGTTGCTTTTGATATATATATAGAAAAGAAGAATATATATATATATAGAAAATATATATAGATATATATAGATATAGATAGAAAAGATGAATATATATATATATATATATATATATATATATATATATCTTTTCTTCCCTCAGAGAGTCCCCCTTAAAATTTCTTGCAGGGCTGGTTTAGTGGTCACAAACTCCTTTAATTTTTGTTTGTCTGGGAAACTTTTTATCTCTCCTTCTTTTTGAATGACAGCCTTGCTGGATACAGAATTCTTGGCTGCATATTTTTCTGATTCAGCACATTGAATATATCCTGCCCCTCCTTTCTGGCCTGCCAAGTTTCTGTGGATAGGTCTGCTGCAATCCTGATCTGTCTTCCCTTGTAGGTTAGGGACTTTTTTTCCCTTGCTGCTTTCATGATTCTCTCCTTGCCTGAGTATTTTGTGAATTTGACTATGCTATGCCTTGTTGATGGTCGGTTTTTGTTGAGTCTAATGGGAGTCCTCTGTGCTTCCTGGATTTTGATGTCTGTGTCTTTCCCCAGGTTAGGAAAGTTTTCCGCTATGATTTGTTTATATAACCCTTCTACCCCTATTTCTCTCTCTTCCTCTTCTGGGACCCCTATGATTCTGATGTTGTTCCTTTTTAATGAGTCACTGATTTCTCTAATTTTCAAATCGTGCTCTTTTGCCTTAATCTCCCTCTCTTTTTCTGCTTCATTATTCTCTGTAAATTTGTCCTCTATATCGCTGATTCTCTGTTCTGCCTCATCCATCCTTGCCTCTGCTGCATCCATCCATGATTGCATTTTTAATTTCATTCTGACCATTTTTTACTTCTTTTATCTCTGCAGAAAGGGATTCTAATCTATTTTCGACTCCAGCTAGTATTCTTATTATCATGATTCTAAATTTTGGTTCAGACATCTTGCTTATATCTGTGTTGGTCAAATCCCTGGCTGTCTTCATGCTCTTTCTTTTGAGGTGAATTCCTTTGTTTTGTCATTTTGAAGGGAGAAAAGGAATTAATGAGGTAGAAAAATTAAAATTAAAATATTAAAATTAAAAAATTAAAAACACACACACAAAATAATCTAATAAATGATGCTAGATCCTAGGTGTGTTTGGTCTGGGTGTTGAAACCGGTTTGACAGATTAAAGAAAAAAAGGAGGGGGGGAAGAAATAGTTTGAGAATTTGAAAAAATGAATACACTGAAGTAGACTAAAATGAGATGATGGGAATAAAAGAGAATTTGAAAAAATTTACACAAAAGTAAAGAATGTAGTAGAAAAAATTAAAGTATTTTTAATAAAAATTAAAAATAAAAATGAATTTTTTCTCTTTCTGTATTTAATGAAAAGAAAAGAAACAAAAAAGCTAAAAAGAGAAAAAAAAGAAACCATTTGAAAATTTGAAAAAGTGAATATACTGTAGTAGACTAAAATAAAATATAGGAAGTAAAATAGAATTTGAGAAAATTTACATAAAAGCAAAAAATATAGTAAAAAATTTAAAGAAAAATGTTTTTAATAGAAACTGAAAGTAAAAATGAAGTTTTTCTCTTTCTGCATTCAAGAAAAAGAAAAATGAAAAAGAGAAAAAAGAAAAAGGAAAAAAAGGAAATCGTTTGAAAATTTGAAAAGGTGAATACACTGAAGTAGACTAAAATAAAATGATGGAAGTAAGATAGAATTTGAAAAAATTTGCACAAAAGTAAAAAATATGGTAAAAAAATAAAGAAAAATATTTTTAATAAAAATTGAAATAAAAATGAATTTTTTTCTTTCTGTATTCAAGAAAAAGAAAAGTAGTGTAAAAGAGAAAAGAAAAAGAAAATTGAATAGATGGACCTGCTAAGAGATTGAAATAGGACTGAAATTACTTCATTTTCCCCTAGAAGTCAGACTATGTAGCGCTTTATAGTCCATAAACTAAGAAGGCAGTGAGACTTGTGTTCTTGAAGAGCGAGGTTGGCCTAGTTTGGTGGGGCTCAGTGTAACAGCTCCTTTCTCCACTAAGTGGCCCTGCTAGCCTACTGGGGTGGATTGTTGCGGTGCTCGTAGTTGTGCATGCGCATGCACGGGAGTGGTGAAAATGGCTTCACCCAGCTACCCAGTCTCTAGTATTGGAAGTCTGTTCTCCCCGATCAGCAATCATGCACCCATCCTCTGTCTTCAGCTTTCATCCACTCCCCGCTTTTTCACTGTCTGTGACCAAGCCCCAGGCAGTACCTCTCTCCCAAGTTTTGTCTCAGATGCAGCTGTTTTCCCCAGCCCCTTACTTCTGAAGGACTGCGGCTTTGACCCGTTCCGCCCCTCTGTGGAAGGGTCTCACTGAGCAATGGCTGAATGTCAGCTGCACCCAGGAACGCTTGCTGGACCCTGCTGCTGCTGGTTCCCTGAGACTGAGGCCAGGTGCCAACCCGCCCCAGAGAAAGGTTGCAAGATAATGTAGCAGCAGCTTTTCAGGGATTATGGAAAATCACAACACACATCTGGCACCAGGCTTCACCCTCAACGACCTTGCCCCAGCACCAGTGAATGTGATCACCTTCCGGGGTCTGCTGGGACCAGGTGGCTTCAACAGTCTTTACCAAATGTCCTTCCAGCAATGGAACTGCTTTTCCCCATGTGGTTCAGATCCCACTCTGTTCCTGGGGATTCGCCCTTCCCACCAGAGCACCACCAGGTATGGAGCTGCAGAGTTGCAGCCTTTGCACTCCCCTTGTTTACAGTCTTAATGGAATTTAAACCCTCTCCTTTTTCCTTTCTCCCTTTTTAGTTGAGTCCCTGTGGCTGTTTCCAATTTTCCACTTTCTCTCCAGCTACTTTTGGTGAGGAGTGCTTTTCCCGTATTCTCTCCCCCCACCCCAGGCTCTGTCCTCTCTCCACCTGCAAAAGCAGCTCCCTGCCTGCCGCTGGCTTCTCTCTCCCCAGGTTCACCTCTCTGCAGCTTGTACCTGCTGAATTCTGTGGTTCACGTTGTGCAGATTGTTGTGTTAATCCTCCAATCAGTTTTCTATGTGTGTAGGATGGTTTAGTGTTGGTCTGGCTGTATTTCATAGACACAAGACACACCAAAACTTCCATGCTGTTCCGCCATCTTGGCTCCTCCCTCACTACTCTTCTCTTTCTTAAACATATGCTGGGGTAAGAAGGAAAGCACTTCAGGGTTTTTACTCTTCCTATGTCATGTACTGTTATATTTTAGCTAATATGGCAAAAGAGGGTCTTTTACACTACTAACTCAATGAACTGAGGTAACCAATGTAAAAATGCAAGAGTTCTGCTTATGTTTAGGTAGAAGCCATGTGAGAATATCACTTTCACACTATGAAATAAAAGTCATATAATCTACAAAATCATAACTTCGTTTGAGCCCATTGGAGAAATGCAATCAAAGACAACTAGGTGAATTGAATTCTAGAGGACATCCAATTCTCTGGACACAGAAATTTGCCCTTGGCAGAGCACAGGGTAAGGGGTGGCAGCCATAATGTGGGTAAAAGGAAAACAACTGAAATGTTAACAAATTCTTAAAAATTTTCTGTGGGCTAAAATGTGGCAGTTTGGAATCTCTAGGTCCCTGACATGAGAAGAATACAGATTCACTCATCAACTCTTTTCCTTGAAATTCATCATATGGCACCTGAAAATGATTTTGTACTGGGCAGGAGACCCACTGGAGTTACCTCTATCGTTCAGAACTGCAGGTGGTGATTGTCTGCTGCTGATAGGCAGGTACAGTATCAGGCCATTCCCTTATGTGAAGCAAAAATCCTCTGATGCTGCAGGAGGGTAGAAAACCCTCTTGTTCCCAAGGCCCAGGAAAAGGTTGCCTGCTGCTGAGGGACAAAAGGAAGCCAAAGACATCTGCCACTGCAAGAGGGGCAGAAACCTCCTGGTATACAAGATGTGCCCTGATACAAAGGAAAGTTCTGTTGCTGCTGGGGAGAGGCAGGAATCCCACTCCTATGGGAGATGCTACCCCTCCCCCTCCCCCTGCCACCAGAATTGGTGCAGCAACTATGGAAAATAGTATGGAGGCTCTTTAAAAAATTAAACATACAACTATCACAGGATCCAGCAAGGCCACTTTTGGGTATATATTTGGAGGAAATATAATCATTATCTGAAAGAGATACTTGCACCCTCATGTTCATCGCAACATTGTGCACAATAGCTAAGGTATGGAAACAACCTAAGTGTTCATCAACAAATGAATGGATAAAGAAAATGTGGTATAGGGAGAAGGACATCACCAAGATGGTGACATAGCTTGTTCTTGATTTGCTCCCCCTCATAAGAACAACTAACATCTATTCAAGAATAGTAAGCTACCACTGAGAGAATCCTAGAACCCAGAGGTAAGGCCGAGGTACCCCCCTGCACCCCAGAGACCGAGCCAGACTACCATTGAAGGTAAGAGAAGTTGCTGAATTTGGACTGCATTGCCCCTCCCCCAGGCCAGCATAGCACAACATGAAGAGGTCTTGCCTGGCCTCCTGTTCCTCCAGTGAGAAAAGAGAACGTAGAGGTGACAGCCAGCCTCCCCCAGCATTGTGGGCCACATTGTGGAGGCCTCTGCTCTGATCTTATGCTACAGGGACTGCAGGGAAATCTGGGGGCCTAGCCCCTGGGAATCTAACTGTGACAGAGAAGGAGGGAAGATTTGCAATAACCAATATATGGATCTTGACAGATCAAGTTCATACCTTCAGTGCCCAAGGAGTGATCCCAACCAGAAGCTTTGCTCATGTCCAAAACCAATTCAGGGGTGTACTTTGACCAGGAATCTAGGTAGCGTGCAGATCTGCTGATTCAGATCCTCTAACAGGGAATTTTGTGGCTCTAGGACCCTGTTTGCCCACACCCAGGAAAGGTACTGAGTCACAGCTCCACCCACAGGGAGAGTTCCTTCCAGCCCCATCTAACCAGAAGGGCTGGTGTTAACTTCTGAAAGCTGTGCAACCCAGAAGTAATGAGTCTAAGAGGCAGGTGGATGGAGCAGGTCTCCCCTAGAGCAAAGCCAGTACCAGACATGAAGACTTCCTTTCCTATTATACAGGGGCAAGGAGATTAATCCACAGCCAAGGCTGAGAGAGAATAGCCACCGAGGCGAGGGGGCTAAAGACATAATCCCCACCTGCTGTGGTGAATGTCTCCCAGCCCCATCTGACCAAAAGGGCTAACAAAAACACCTGAAAGCTACATGGCCCAGTTGGCCCAGTGGCACTCAAGTGGAAAGAAATGCAGACAGAGCCAATAGTTTGCAAAGCTGAACCAGTGGCCCCGTTCAACCAGGAAACTTGGAGTGTGGGTTGGCTTGAGTTAAGAAAAGAGAGAACACCTGGGTGGCTCAGGTGGTTAAGCCTCTCTGACTTCGGCTCAGGTTATTATCTCATGGTTCGTGGGTTCCAGGTGGTTATTGGGCTCTGTGCTGACAGCTCAGACACTGGAGCCTGGATTCTGTGTCTCCCTTTCTCTGCTCTTCCCCACTCGTTCTCGCACTCTCTCTCTCTCACACACACACTCTCTCTCTCTCTCTCTCAAAAATAAACACTTTTTTAAAAAAGATTGAAAAGAAAAGAAAAGAAAATTTTAGAGCTGCTTCTCCCACTGTGCCTGGGTAGGGAATATAATTCATAGTCCCACTCATTACCAAATATAGCTTTCAGCCTGTCTAACCAGGAAACCTAACCAGGGCACATGAGAGGCTGTGACCTCCATTCAACACCCCTATGTACAGTGGCACTTGAACAGAGAGCACAGCCCTTCTGCAGAGCAAAACCAGTGGCTCCAGGGATTCAGTGTACTCAGACCTGATTTGGGTCCCCAAAAACGAGCTATACAGGCCTTGTCCCCTGGCCTGCTAATCTGCCAAAGCAAGGAAGCTAATTCATAGCCCCAACTACCACTGAAGATAGTACTCAGTCCCAGCCATCTAGTAAGCCTGACCAGAGAATCCAATCACGAAGCCCATGGCACAGCCTCACCGGGTAGGGAATAAGTTAGCATTCCTAACCCCTCAACACCTCTGTATACCCCTCCTCAGAGCTCACAGTTGCGTCCCCTCAAAAAAGACCATAATAGCAAGACCTACCTGGCCAAAGACATTACCAGTGACATTTACCCAGAATCCTAAACTGAGCTGACTGGTGAAGAACTGTCTCTACCAAAGCAAACCTATAAAGTCTGGAAGAAAAGCCCCATTACTCAAATGGGGCTAACACAAGAAATCAAGGATCACAAAAATTCAAGTAAATATGACACCATCAAAGGAAACTAATAAAGCTCTGATAACTGATTCTAAAGAAATGGAGAACGATGAACTGTCAGATAAATAATTCAGAATAATTCTCTTAAGCAAGCTTAGAGACTATAAGAAAACTACAAGCACTACAAGAAACTACAAGCAACTACAAGAAAACAGACAACTAAATGAAATTAGAGGGGGAAAAAATCATGAACAAAATGGGAGTTTCATGGGAATGCAAGCTGGTGCAGCCACTCTGGAAAACAGTATGGAGGTTCCTCAAAAAGTAAAAATAGAACTACCCTACGACCCAGCAATTGCACTACTAGGCATTTATCCAAGGGATACAGGTGTGCTGTTTTGAAGGGACACATGCATCCCCATGTTTATAGCAGCACTATCAACAATAGCCAAAGTATGGAAAGAGCCCAAATGTCCATCGATGGATGAATGCGTAAAGATGTGGTATGTGTATACCATGGAGTATTACCCAGCAATCCAAAAGAATGAAATCTTGCCATTTGCAACTACGTGGATAGAACTGGAGGGTACTATGCTAAGTGAAATTAGTCAGAGAAAGACAAAAATCATATGACTTCCCTCATATGAGGACTTTAAGAGGCAAAACAGATGAACATAAGGGAAGGGAAGTAAAAATAATATAAAAACAGGGAGGGGGACAAAACAGAAGAGACTCATAAATATGGAGAACAAACTGAGGGTTACTGGAGGGGGTGTGGGAGGGGGGATGGGCTAAATGGGGAAGGGGCATTGAGGAATCTACTCCTGAAATCATTGTTGCTCCATATGCTAACTAATTTGGATGTAAATTTTTAAAAAATTAAAAATAAAATTAAAAAAATGTGCTCAGGCAAAGGGGAAAAAAATGGGAGGTTCAACAAGAAAATAGCAGTCACTAAAAAAAAAAGGTTAAGGAAAAAAACGGAAATCCTGTAGTCAAAAAATATAAGAACTGAAGAATTTAATATAGAGTTTCAAAAATAGACCCAACCAAGCAGAAGAAAGGATCAGCCACCTGAGTGAGGGATAGGACATTGGAAGTTAACAGTCACAGGAGCAAAAAGAAAAGTGAAGCAAGGTGAAGAAAGCAAATGGGAATTATGAAACACAATGAAAAGAAATAATATTCTTATTATGGGACTTTCGTCTGAAGAGAATGTGAAAGAAACAGAAAGTATATTTAAAGAAGAATGGCTGAAAACTTCTTGACCCCCACAGAAGCAGAGAACAGAATGGCAAGGCAGGGCCTGAGAGGTAGAGGTAGTGGCCGAAAAGTACAAACTTCCAGCTATAAGACAAATAATTTCTGGGGATCTGATGTACAGCGTGGTGACTACAGCTAGCAATACTATATTATGTACTTGAAAGTTGCTAACAGAATACATTTAAATGTTCTCACAACACATATGTACAAAATAGAGATAATTATGTGAAGCAATGAATGTGGTCATTGTGGGCATTATTTTGCAATGTATGTGTGTATTAAATCATCGTGTCGTACACCTTAAACCTACACAATATAATAGATCAATTATATCTCAGTAAAGTTTGGGGGAGAAAGACTTTTCAACATTAAAAGGCAGAGTTCAACTGCCATGGGAGGAAGAGCCAGGAATGGTAAGAAAGCCCTCTACTCCACCTCCCAAAGCTCACACTTTTTTTTTTAATGAATTAGCAAACTACATTTTAAATAATTTAAGTCGCTTGGAAAGATGACCTAGGTGAGTAAAACTAAAATTTGGAATGTCTGACCAGAAGACATACTTCCTTAATTTTACTTGACCCAATAATTTTTCATTGGTATTATGTGAACATACAGTAATCTCACACAATGTGCTCACTACGCGCTACAAATTTAACAGGTGAAACAAAAACTGTGTTTACCGTAGCACGTTCCCATACTGTAAGAGAACCAACGTAAAAGTCTTGAAAGATGGTTTTTTAATTAACATTTAATACATATGCTACAGATATTTTTTAAAAGGCAAGTCCATTTTAGAAGTTACTTTTGTGAATAATTTTAAGTATCATTCTATATTAAGGATTAATCAAAACATCAGCTCCAGGAAAGGTGAACCATCGGATGGTGAATACGAGACCATGATTAATGTATTCATTCATTCCAGAACAAATAAATTCCAGGAAGAGAATGGTAAACATGAAAATTATGTGCTATCCTTTCTACAGGCACATTCACACGGCGACACTCAAATTTTCTGAAACGAAAATATAACACCTTAAAAGGGCTCTTCTCCCTACTTCACCCATTCTTCCCCAGACACCACATGAATCATATTTTACCTTTCTTTTCAATAAAGGACAGCAGGAGTAAATTGAGAATTAGGATCACTAAATCTCCTAAGACAAAAAAAAAAAAAAGCACAATGACTGTAGAAAGCATGACTATTACGGAAATTTATTCTAAAGACTACTAAATTGTTGGTGAGATTTTTCTAAAAGTTAAAATGTTCTCAAATATGTATAATTTTGATACATGGCAATCAAAAGTTAGATACTATTTTCTTCTGTGACAGAGATATCTTCATAGGAAGTCATTGCATGCCACGTTAGTGGTTCTGGCGCAGAGGTCTCTTTCAGACATGCCCCTCTAATCATACTGCAGGATCAAGGCTTTGACTACAATCGTGTGCAGGAGGAATGAGCGGCAGTGTGCAGGTGCTGCCACCATGTGGCGAGAGGGAGAAGGCACTGGATCCCAGCTAAAACGCAGAAACGATAAATTAACAGGGGGGCTTAATTGCAAGTTTTGAGGAAGTCCCCCTGTTCCCTGCCCCTCAAAGAGCTAATGGTAAAATAGCTACTAATATTTTAGATTTACTATACCTTAAAGACTATGCAAGCAAATCATAATGATTTTTCTATGCAAGGGTCTATTAATAGCTTTTCTTAACATAGTTTTCTGATCATGCTATTTGGAGAAAAAAATGTAAAGAATAATACTGTTTAGAAAGCAGGGGGTTAAATGTCCAATAATCTAGCCCTGATTAACTTATCTCCTTACTCCTTCATTCATTCATTTAGACCAGTGTTCTTAATGATAATACAAATAAATAACTAACAACTTAGTGACAAAATTTTGGTAGATACCCTTCAGATTCTTTCAGATGCATCCTTAAATTTCTTTTACTAAAATGAAATTATATTATACAGTTCTTCAATTTGCTTTTGTAACATGTACTTTAATCCTGTGTGTTTATCCTGAGAAATTGATAAATGTTTTTTAAATGCCAGTACATTGTTTATGTTGTTCTTTCTATGGATGACAGAATTTCAACCTGAAAATAAAGAGCCATATAAGAGACAAGTGAGCATTTATTTGAGATTGAAGAATTGCAATTCAGGGAGCAGAGATTCAGGTAGAAACTTAGTGTTTCCACTGGTAGGGTGAAAACAAGGGGGTGTGGATAATGAAGAAAAGTTAAGGGGAGCAACTTCATGAGTTGAAGCAAAGAAAAGTATTTTCTATGGGTGGGAACAAGTTAAGCTATTTTGGGTTATCCATTAAACTGACTACTGATTTTATTTTTAGAAAATCTGCAACTCTCAGTCTTGCTGACTTCTCAAGCAATTGCTGTCTTCCCCAGTCCAAAGGTTTTGACCCAGTTCAAACAGAGCCAGGTAACACAGTTTCTCTGCAAAGGCCATTCCTGCTCTAATCATATTGATTTTTCCACCATCAGCTAAATTTATGAGTACACATAAACCAGCCTCATAGCATGGACATTTTAAACATAATCGTTATGTTAAAAAGAAAACTGCAGGCCCAAAATGGCATCACTTAGGTTAAGGTCCCAAGTCTGTAAACAACCAAGGCTTAATCCCTAAACTCACTGCAGTTTTAACCCCCCAGGTATATAACCTTTAACCAATCAACATGGGAATTCCTGGAACAGCACTAGGAAATTTGCTGACCCAATCCTCCCATTTCCATTAGGAGGGCAACCTTTTCCTAAAACAAAGGACCTTTGCTAATAATTTTCTTTTTTTTCCACTCTATCTATACCTTTAAGAGCCTTTCCTTTTCCGTAGCCCACTACTTGCTTGACGGGATGCTGCCCAATTCAGGAATCAACAATGTCAACCAGATCTTTAAAATTTTACTTGGTTAGGGGCACCTGGGTGACTCAGTAGTTTGAGCGATTGACGTTGGCTCAGGTCGTGATCTCACTCCTGAGTTGGAATCCAGCCTACGTCTGGCTGGCTGCGTCATGGCAGAGCTGTCTTCGGAACCACTGTCTCTCTCTCTGTCTCTCTCTCTGCCCCACCCCTGTTCACTCCCTGTTGCTCTCTCAAAAAATAAAAATAAAAATAAATTTTACTTGGTTAAGTGTTTATTATGTAACAGTTACAAAGTTTTATATCATTTACCATTTTATTCCTAGTATTTCATGTAATGTCTGGCAAAAAATAGTTGCCAATAAATACTTGCTAAATTAAAAAAATGTTTATCTGCAATAAGAAACTGTTTCCTTTAGCTCTCTCTCTCTCTCTCTCTCTATATATATATGTATACAACTTTAAACTCTGAGAGATGTTATCTCATGAAACTTAAGGAAGGATGTATACTACTGCTCTTTTTGTATAAATTTGCACACCCAGCAATTCTCAGCGATGCTATTATAAAGTGTTATAATCTTTGCCATTCTAACTGATGAAATAAAATTTTAATTCTTATATTTGTTAATTTTTTTTAGTAAGGTCAACAACTTTGAAAATGATTTTTACCCATTTCCTCTCACTTGGATTAATTTACATTTGATTTCTTTACCTGTTTTCCTATTGGGTTATTTCTTTTCCTTAATGATTTATACAATCCACTTGTATACTATGGAATGGATATTAGATTTTTCTCTGTAAGTTTAAGAAAATATTTCAATTTTGATTATGCTGACTTAAATAAATACAAAGATTATTAAGTTTTTCTGATACAATTATGTCTTCATTGAATCTAATATGAGTTGAGCATATAGTTTCTCCTTGAATTGAGATGGTAAGAAAATAACAGAAGAAATATTGCTATTCCTAAAATATCTAAAAAACAAATTATAAGAATCAATCCCTTTTATAAAGAAACTGGCTATTATAATTTAAATTTCCCTTAAACACATATATTTATATGTTCCTAATCCTAATATTTGCTTGAAGTAAGGTTAGCCAATCTGTTCAGGTGTCTCTAATAATACAACTTTATGTCTTGTTTAAACTGTAGTATTATGTTAACATTATTTTACAACTATGAGAAAATCAAGAAGATAGTATCAACCCAATATGATTTTTAAATATTTACTAAATTTGGGGATATCACTTGAACTGCTTTTACATATGTACCCCATTCACTAAAACTTTAAGTTTTCTTTAAAGTTCTAGAGTTCTGTTAGCAAATCTTTTTTCCTAGTGTGATATTAACTCTTGTACAGTAACATTTTAAACATGGCCACTAACTTGACTCAAAGTCCTTTTACTTGGAAAATAAATTTTAGAAGAAAAGATTTTTCTTAAGAGATCAACATATTTTTTAAATTGAGAGTAATATTTTTTCTTTAAAAAAATTTTTTTATGTTTATTTATTTTTTGAGAGACATAGAGAGACAGAGCACAAGTGGGGGAGGGGCAGAGAGAACAGGAGACACAGAATCTGAAGCAGGCTCCAGGCTCCGAGCTGTCAGCACAGAGCCCAATGTGGGGCTTGAACTCACAAACCACAAGATCATGACCCGAGCTGAAGTTGGACACTTAACTGACTGAGCCACCCAGGTGCCCCAAGAGAGAGTAATATTTTTTCTAGAAATCCTTCAATTGCTCTTTTTCAAGATGAGTTCAGCAATATGTTAACCATTATAAGGCAATCAGCACAAAAATTAAAATACAGTGAATATACCTGTTAGAATTGGGATTCCCTTCCAGGGATTGTTGACTCTTTTGAATTCAGAGACACCCTCCCCTCCCCACCCCATTTATGAAGGTAATAGAAATGACGCAGATCAACAGACTTTTAGTCAATGTTTTGGCCAATTCTGGTCTGTATGTCTTGGGAGATGGGGAGACAATACAGAGGGCAAATAGACTAGTCACAAATCGAGTGAGTTGCCCACTAATGATGTGTTTCAAATCCTGGTGACACAGTGTTCTCCCCATAAAAATTTAGTGTACAAACAGACCACAAGTCAAGGATGAGAGCTCCATCAACAAACATAAGGTTGGGGCGCCTGAGTGGTTCAGTTGGTTAGCATCTGACTTCAGTTCAGGTCATGATCTCGCGGTTCATGGATTAGAGCCCTGCATCGGGCTCTGTGTTGACAGTTCAGAGCCTGGAGCATGCTTTGGATTCTGTGTCTCCCTCTCTCTATGCCCCTCTTTTGCTCGCACTCTGTCTCTCTCTCTCAAAAATAAACAGTGAAAGTAAATTTTAGGGGCGCCTGGGTGGCTCAGTTGGTTAAGCATCCGACTTCAGCTCAGGTCATGATCTCACAGTTCATGAGTTTGAGCCCTGCGTCAGGCTCTGTGCTCACAGCTCAGAGCCTGGAGCCTGCTTCAGATTCTGTGTCTCCCTCTCTCTCTACCCCATCCCCACTCATGCTCTGTCTCTCTCTCTGTCTTAAAAATAAATAAAACATTAAAAAAAAATTTTTTAAAGAAAGTTTATTGTGGTTAGTATAATTAAAGGATTGAAACTTGGACCCAGAAAAAAGTAGGTATCAGTATATAAATCTATACTTCATTGGTTAGAACACATCCTATTGTTCATTGGTCATGAGGGAGTCCCTCATTGAATCTAGTGAGGATCTACTATGTCATTGGCTCAGTATGCTCAAATTTGTAGATATTGATCAACTTTGGCTAATGTAACAATAAATGTACATTTGTTTTTCAGCTTTAGACTACTAGAACCCATTGTGGTTAGACACAGTATCTCATTTTCTTTTAAATACTTAGAATAGTTTCATATTTACACAAAAGTAGAGGATGTATGTAGAGCTCTTGTTAACATGTAATGCTAGTATAATGCATGTGTCACAATTAATGAGCCAACATTGATATGTCAGTATTAACAAAATATTAGGATTTTCTCAGTGTTCACCTGTGTTCTTTTTTTTTTTGTTGTTACGGGATATCCTTTAGAATTACATTTACCTGGCATGTCTCTGTTAGATGCTCTTGACTGTAATAGTTTCTTAGGTTTGGGGATGCCTCGTTGCTCAGTCAGTTAAGCATCTGCCTTCAATTCAGGTCATGATCTCATGGCTTCTGCGTTCGAGCCCCAGGTCAGGCTCTGTGCTGACAACTCAGAGCCTGGAACCTGCTTCAGATTCTGTATCTCCCTCTCTCTCTGTCCCTTCCCCATTGGCACACTGTCTCTCTCTCTCTCTCTCTCTCTCTCTCTCTCTCTCTCTCTCTCCCTCTCTCTCTCTCAAATATGAATAAGCATTAAAAAATTATTTTAAAAAATAGTTTCTTAGGTTTTCACTAATTTTGAAGACTGCAAATGTTTTGAGGAATACTGGTCAGATATTTTGCAAAACGTCTTTCAATTGAGGTTTGTATTACATTTTTCTCATGGTTAGGATGAGATTTTGGGGTTGGGAGAAGACCGCACAGGTAAAGTATCACTCTCATGACATCATATCAAGTGTGCATACTGTCAACATGACATCACTGTTGATGTTAACTTTGATCAGCTGGCTGAGGTAATATTTGTGAGGTTTCTCCATTGTGAACTTATTCCTTTTCTCCCTTCCCCCCCCCCCCTTCCATATTGTTCCCTTGGGAAGGAGTCACCCTGCACACTCCACACTTACGGTGTGTTGGGGGGAGAGTTATTTATTCAATCATCTATTTATGTCAGGATAAACTCATGAATATTTGTTTCACATTTTGGATTTAATCCAATACTGTGCTATTTTTCTTTTTTTGCTCAAATTGTTCCAGCCTTAATTATACGGAGCTCTTTCCATTGGTTCCTAGGCCTCTTTGATATATCTACATTATTGTTTTTCATGTTTCATGTAAGTTTTTTTTCATTGTTTGTTTTGTTTCATTGGGGGTGGTGGTGGTGATTGGAGCACTTCTTGCTTTCTGGTACCATGTAACGCTCCAGGTTTACCAGGTGTGCTTCTTTCTCCAGTCTTAGAATCAGCCATTCCTCCAACAAGCCTCGGTTCCTTGTACTGATGAATAAAGTTAGAAACCAAGAAATAGGCACTCACTGGATCTGCTCTTTACTACCAGATGTCCTTTCTCCTAGGCCCTTGCCATTGACAGATCAGGAAAAACATATATATATATATACACTAACCCATGTTTCTCTAAATATTTCTATAAGTAGCCACCTATATCTATATTAAACTAAACATAAATTCATACTGATGTCTCCAACTCTGATCTAGTACAACATACACTATCCTAGCCTTCTCTCTTTGCTTGTCTGCAATCTCTTATCACAAAAGAGAGAAACCTCTTACTGTCCACCATGCATTTAATTAGTTATTCAATTCCAGCATATGTACAGTGATTTTAGAATTCCTAACCCATACTCCTATGGAAAGCAATGTTGCCAACTAGACTATAGTGTTGATATACTAGGGGAGACTAAAGGTCTCCGCTCATTTCCACAGTTACTTAGGTTAGCATCCTTTGTCCTCAAACCTTTTTGTGAGAGTATTCATAATTTTGTAACATCACAGTTTGCATTCCATCCAGGGGGCTCCCAAACTTCGAAGCAGTTTTTTAAAAATTTAATATATTAAAGTTTATTCTTTGTGCTGTAAATTTCAATGCATAGTGTAATATATCCACCATGACATTATCATACATGATAGTTTAACCTAAAACATCCTCCTCCTTCATCTACCAATCCTCCCCCCCTTCATTGATCTGTTTACCATTTCTATAGTTTTGTCTTTCTGAGAATGTCACCTAAATGGGATCATACAATATATAATTATCAGTTATTATTAATTATTAATTTAAATTAGTAATTTAGTATTTATTAATAATAGCACAGATTGTCAATATTTACAAAAAGATTACTGAGATTTTCATTGTGAGTCTGCTTTAAATAAATAGTTCAAGTTGGGAAGAACTGACATTTGAACAATAATGAACCTTCCAATGAATTACCATGGACTATCCATCCATATATTTTAATCATTTTGATTATTTTCATCATTTTATGTAGTTTTCCACCCACACATCCATACATGTTTTGTTAGATTTTTATACCCAAACATTTCAGGTTTTTGGTGCTATTATAAATGGTATTTTTTTCCATTTCTAATTCCAATTGTTTATTGTATAGGAAAGCAATTGACTTTTTTTTTTTAGAGCAAGAATGCAAGTGGGAGAGGAGGGCAGAGGGGGAGAGAGAGAGAGAGAAAGAGAGAGAGAGAGAGAGAGAGAGAGAGAGAGAGAGAGAATCTCAAACAGGATCCACACTCAGCACGGAGCCCAACATGGGGCTTGATCCAACGACCCTGGGATCGTGACCCAAGCCAAAATCAAGAGTTGGGCGTTCAACCGACTAAGCCACCTAGGCACCCCAGCAATTGACTTTTATATATTGACTTTGTATTGTACAACCTTAGTGTACTTGCTGAATTCTACATAGAGAATCATGTCATCTGCAGATTTTCCTTTACTGTCTGTATATATTTTATTTATTTACCTTGTTTCATTGCAGTGGCTAGGACTTCCAATAAAATGTTGAATGGTAGTGAAAGGACATCCTTACCTTCTACCATACCTTAAGAAGAAAATACCTAGTTTCTCACTATTATATATACTGTTAGCTGTACATTTTTTTGTAGATATCCTTTATTAAGTTGAGGTATTCCCCCTGTGTTCCTAGTTTGCTGAGAGGTTTTTTTTTTTTTTTTATCATGAATGGGTATTGAATTTTATCAAATGCTTTTTCTGTATCTATTGATATGACATAAGATTTTTCTTGTTTAGCATATTGATGTGATGACTGCATTAATTGATTTTAGAATATTGAACCAGGTTTGTATTTCTGGAATGAACACCACTGGTAGTGATATATTAGTGATATATTAGTGTAGTGATATATTAGTAGTGATATATTAGTCTCTTTACTATATTAGTAGAGATATATTAGTCTCTTTACATATTCCTGGATTGTTACTATTTTGTTAAGGATTTTTGTATCTATGTTATTATTATATTATTCTGTAGGGTCCCCCCCCCTTTTAATATCTCTATCTGGTTTTGGTATTGAGAAATGTTCCCTCTGGTACTATTTTTGAGAAGAGATTGTGGAGAATTGTTGTTCTTTGTTAATTGTTCAGTAGAATTTGCCTGTAAAATCATCTGGATCTGAGTGTTTCTTTTTTGCAAGATTTTAAATTATGACGTTAATTTCTTTAATAGATAACAGGGCTATTAAGGTTATTCTTTTCTCCTTGAGTAAGTTTTGGTTGCTTGTGTCTTTCAATAAATTGGTCTGTTTAATTTAGTTAATAATTTTGGGGGAAGAGTTATTCATACCATTCCCTCTTTGTTCTTTGAATGTCCATGGGAGCTGTGGCGATGATCCCTCTTTCATTTGTGCCATGGGAATTCATGTCTCCTCTCTCTCATTTTTTTATTTCTTTCTTCCTTCTTTTCTTTCCTTTTCTTTCTCCTTCCTTCCTTCCTTCCACTGTTTTGTCCTTGATTAACTTTGCTAGAGGTTTATCTATCTTTTTAATCTTGCCAAAAAGTTTCTGTTTATTTTCTGTATTTTCTTATTTTCAACTTTTTAAAGTTTTGCTTTCATTTTTATTATTTTCATACATAGAGAATTTAAAACACAAATTTCAGACAAACTGTGTTCTGAGACCACAATGGAATTAAACTAGAAATAATAACAGAAAACTGATTAGAAAACCCCAAACATTGAGAGATTAAAGAACACACATGGTATTCTAAATAACATGGAGTTCAAACGAAAAGTCTCAAAAGAAATTAAAATATATTTTGAGTAAAGTTGAAATAAAAATACAGCTAATGAAAATTAATAAGATATAGTAAAAATGGTCCTTAGAAGAAAATTTATAGCATTAAGTGTATATATTATAAAAAAATTATATTAGAAAATATCCAAAATTAATAACCTACAATTCTACTTTAGGAAACTAGAGAGCGATGATGAAATTTAAGACACTAGGGGCGCCTGGGTGGCGCAGTCGGTTAAGCGTCCGACTTCAGCCAGGTCACGATCTCGCGGTCTGCGAGTTCGAGCCCCGCGTCAGGCTCTGGGCTGATGCTCAGAGCCTGGAGCCTGCTTCCGATTCTGTGTCTCCCTCTCTCTCTGCCCCTCCCCCGTTCATGCTCTGTCTCTCTCTGTCCCAAAAATAAATAAACGTTCAAAAAAAAAAAAAAGACACTAGAAGTAAAGAAATAATGAAACCTATAAACTTAAAGAGCTGAAAAAGCTCAAAAATAAGCAAAAAAAATATAGCTAGTTCTCTGAAAACATACGTAAAATCCATAAACCTCTAGCAAGACTGGCCAAGACAAAATCAAAGGGTAAATTCCAAGCAATATCAACAACTTTTTAAAAGATCTTTATGTAATAACTTTTAAAAATGTTGTAATTCTAAGTTTTTAATTGAGATGAATTATATATGGAATTTAAGTGATTCCAAAAATGTTGGCCTGAATAATCACTTTTGGTTTCTAAATAAATGGGTTTTATTTAAAGTGGCCTAACAGCATCAGTTGAGCTCAAACAACAAGACTTGCTGAGAAGTGGCCCCTCCACTTCTGCCTCCCCACCTTCACAAGATGTCTGAGTTCAGCTATTGTAACAATGTGGGTTCAGCTTTCGGCTTTGTCCAGCAAAGCTGAGAATGGCAGAAAAGATTACTCAACACTCCCTGCAAGTCAAGAATGGTGAGAGAGAGGCTAAGGAAGTCTCCCTGAGCTGCTCTCGAGCTCCTGTATTTATTAAGCATACATTCAGGGAAACATTACGCAAAACGTCAGTGGGCTACGTGCTAGTAAGAACGTATTGAAAACATAGGGAGGAACAAGTTAAGAAAAGATAAAATATTCCATGCGATAACATGGTCCGAGGAATTTATGAGCATAAGCAGGACCTAACCGGAGATATATATTAACTAGATAAGCGAAGCACTGCCCGCTGTTTTCAGCAAGGCCAGAAAGCAGTGTTCTGTTTTGCAATGTGTTCCCTATAATCCCCATAACCCAGGACATAACTATTTGATTTCCCACATCCCCTTTTTTTTTTGTTTGAAGAATCTCCTTGTTCATGGAGTTTAGGAGGGCAATCACTCATTGTTCACGACATCTTGAGGGGGCCACTATGGTGTCGATCCTTCAGAGGGCTATGAGAAATACAAAAAATATTAACAAGCGGAGAACTCCAGTAATCCAAATACCTAAATTGAGACCATGGAACCAGTTGGTTGGATTCAACCATTTCTCATCGTCAGATAACTCCCGTTCAACTCGTATCTGTGTTCCCTGTTGAATATCTAAGAGTTGTTGATGCAGCTGCGAAGACAGAGCATCAATCTCAGATTGTAAATTGGTGGAAAAAGTTCCTTGTAGGTGTTTTTTTTACTAAATCCCAGGAGTGTTGAGACATGTTATATTGTAAGGGAGTGACACAGATTTTGTCCTGTTGCCAGTCACATTGAATATTTTGACAATCAACAAGTGCCTGTTGGTGGTCCCCCATCCGTTCAAGTGCTGTTCCTGCAGCTTGCAGTCTCTGCATGATACCATTATCAATCTGTACTTCAGTAATCATCGCTTGGGTGATATTAGTCATTATGTGACTAACTACGTTAGCAGCATGGATAAGCTCTTTCAGGGAGACCGCTGTAACAGAGGCTGTGGCTAAGATGACAACCGCTGAGATAAGCAAGACAATGAGCCATCCAACAAATCTTGTAGGTCTCCACTTAGAAATGGCTTGGGTTAATTCAGTGACACCGTTGGACCCTTCCCAGGGCCATGTGAGATTTACTGGCAGCTATCGCTTCTCAGCCTTTGGGCTAAGATCAAGTGTAGATTTACTGGCGGCCAAATTTGAGGCTGTCTTTTTAAGATAAACATATATAAGATACAAAGTTTCATAATATTATAATGGTTGATACAGGCCGTGTACCAAGCTAGAGGAGGTACTTCAAAAACATAATATGGGTTGTCACATGTTATATTAACTGGCTTAGTGGAAATTATGAAAACATAGAGATGAGATGTACAGATCATGACACTGTCTGAGACATTCTGTGTGAGATTCATGTAAAAGGTACCACTATTATTAGCATAATACCCATGAGAGAGATTGTGTAACAAAAAGGGAAAGCTAAGACACCGTAAGTTGTAACTCCATGGGCTACGTGAATCTTTGTTTTCAATTCTTAATATTGGTCCTGAAAGTCCAAAGGATGGAGGAGTTGCTAGGTTCTGAAAACCGAATAGGTTTGCCTGTTGAGGTTAAGTGTCCTTTAGGACCTGAGTTAATGAGAGTAAGATTTTGCATCAGTTCCTCTTTATTGGCAAGGGAGGTCTGGCAGGGCTGCCAGATGACTGAAGATCTACTAGGGGACCCTTTCTTCTTTATTTGGCAATGATCATGGGGGGCAGATAGGAATCATTGGTGGAGGTGGATGTAGCAAAGGAGGCTACTGAAACTAATGTCAGATTCGCTTTATGGTCTTTTTTTTTAGGCATGTAGTGAAGATATGTCTGTGCTGTGACTTTTAAACATCCAGAAGTGTTCGTAGTGGTTACACAAATAGGAGGGAAAGGTGACACAAAAGGAACAGAAGTATTCAGATTCAGCCAATCTCTCCATTCAGTAAGAGGACCTTTTGGCTGAAGCCAGATGCCTCCAGTCCAAGGAGAATCACTACTGCTTAATGGTGGGTCTGCATCCCATCCTGTACCTGGCCTAAAGAAAAGGGGGACCTATGACATGAGCCCAAGAGAGTGATGAAGAAACAATAGCAGTCTGTATTTAAAAAAAAAAAAAAGGATTAAACAAATCATTATTTTAGCCAAGTTTTGAGAATCCACAGCTAAATATGCTAAAAACCTCTTTTCTGGGGTTAATGGCACTCTGACATGGCGCATGACTTCAGTGGCATGTTGATCAAGCTTCTTAACTTGTCTCCAGGTGACATTATTTGCCTTGGTCATTCATGGGCATGGTCTCCCCTATTGTCCTTGTAGTGACAAATTGGCCATCTGTGGAAGAGGAGTGAAGGGCTGATCCATTCAACTCATAGTATGGTTGAATCAGATGGACAGGTGCCCAGTGTGGTCCTGATGGGAGAAGAACATGCTCACATCCCTTTCCCCATGTTATCAGTTCATAAGGTCCTTTCCATGAATGTCCTTGTATGTCTTTAAGTAGCACCTTGGCTCTGATATTTGAGCTCCAATATGGTGCAAAATGCCATTTGGCAGCTATGAGGCCATGGGAATCACAATTTTAAAAAATTTAGGTGTGTAAGTCTTTTTTTAAAAAATTTTTTAATGTTTATTTATTTTTGAGAGAGAGAGACAGAGTGCAAGTGGGGGAGGGGCAGAGAGAGGGAGACACAGGATCCGAAGTAGTCCCCAGGCTCTGAGGTGCCAGCACAGAGCTTGACCCAGGGCTTGAACTCACAGACCACAAGATCATGACCTGAGCTAAAGTCAGCGCTTAACCAACTGAACCACCCAGGCACCCTAAGACTTTATATAGTGAATTCCTAGGGGAGGCATTATGTAAATTTCCCCTTTTTTGTTTGTGAAGCATTTGTTTTAAAGTAGCAAGTGTAGATTTTATAATAGCTTGTCTAGTAAGGTTATTTGCTATACCTATAATGTGTCATATATTCCAGTTTTAGAGGAATTCCTTTACCATGGAGGAAAGATATCCAGGCCCATCGTCAGTTTTAATTTGTTGAGGTTTACAGCTAGTGAAAATGCAGGTAAAAAATGATGAATGATATAGTTTGTATTGTCTCCAGTGTGAAGAGTAGCCGTTATAAATCCTGAAGACGTGTCTACAGACATGTGGATATATTTGTGATACCCAAATGGTTCAGAGTGTGTAATATCAGTTTACCAAAGCTAATTTGCATTTAATCCCTGGGGTTTGTTCCCCATTGTTTTTGTCCTCCTGATTTCTATTGACAATCAGGGCAGGCAGCAACAATTTGTTTAGCTTGAGTAACTGTAAGAGGGAATTGTTTAATAAGAGACTTAAATTTTTGATGAAAAAAGTTGTGAGGTAATTAAGCAGTTTTAAAAGCCATATTGTTGGGGTGCCTGGGTGGCTCAGTCAGTTAAGTGTCCAACTTCAGCTCAGGTCATGATCTTACAGTTCATGGGTTCAAGCCCACGTTGGGCTCTGTGCTGACAGCTCAGAACCTGGAGCCTGCTTCAGATTCTGCCTCCCTCTCTCTCTGCCCCTCCCCCCACTGTGCTCACACACTCTCTCTCTCTCTCTCAAAAATAAATAAACATTAAGAAAAAAAACCATATTGTAGCCAACAAATTGGTCTGCGATCTCATTTCCTTCTATTAAAGGTTCAGGTAAGCCTGAATGTGATCTTACGTGAGTGATAAAAAGAGGTTGTGCTCATTTATCTAGTAAGGCTTGTAAAGTTAAAAATAACAACAGTAAGGAGGAATCCTTTAATTCCCTAACAGAAGCCTGTTCTATATTGTGTATCACATAAACTACATTTGAGAATTTGCTACAATATTAATAGGTTGGTCAGGAAATTGTTGTAAAGCCATAATAGTGGCCTTTAATTCTGCTCTTTGAGTAGATGTTTGTCCTTTAGAGATTACTTTATGCCATCATCGGTCAAACCAAACAATAGCAGATTTAGTAGTTTTCCCAGAGCCCTCCATGAAAACAGTGATTGTGAAATTGGCTGTGTAGATACTTTTTTGAGTAAAGTTATGTTTAAAAGAGGTAATTGTTGTAATAATTTATCTGATCTCAGAGAGTATACAAGTTGGCCAACAAAGTCTGCCATAGCACTTTGGAGTTCTAAAGATTGAGTAAGAATCTGTTGAAAGCATTCATAAGACACCCCAGGGTATATGAAATCAGGATCATATCCTGTTGTTGGCAGCGATATCTGCCCTTAAACAGTAATTCTGTCATTTGTTGTATATAGGAAGTGAGGGTTTTCTTAAATGAGTGGGAAAGAAAAAGCCATTCTAAACATTGAATTTCCTTTTTAAGTTGGCCTAGAAGTCTGGTGGGCATATGAAGGGTAGGAAATATAAATAGATAAATGGGGTAACCTAACTATCAGTGACACGGTTGCCTGTTTTTAAATGCCTGTTCAATAATAATTAATTCTTTTTCTGCTTTGGGAGTTAAACTACAAGGAGAGTCTAAAACAGTGTCCCCTTTTAAAATATTAAATAAATTAGAAAGTTGTCCTGTAGTAATTCCCAAAGTGGGACAAATCCAATAAATAGCTCCTAAGTTTTTTTGAAAATCATTTAAGGTATGTAAATTAGTAGCATCTAAGGAGAGGCATTGAGGCCGTATTGTCCGAGCAAAGACTATATGTCCTAGATATTGCCAAGGCTCCCACATTTGAAACTTTTTTCAGGAGCTGTTTGAAGCCCCTGTTCTTCTCTGGAAAGTTGTAAGTGTTTATATATTGTGAGAAGTAAGGTCCGTGTAGGAGCAGCAAGGAGAATATCACCCATATAATGATAAATTAGATAGAGTGGGCAGTAAGGCGTGTTAAATGAAATATTGACATATAGTCGGGCTACTAATCATTCCTTGAGGTAATACTCTCCACTGATATCTAGACAAAGGCTCTTGATTGTTAGTCACAGGTAGAGAGAAGGCAAAACATTCTTTGTCTTGTTTTGTTAAAACAAGGCCATGTTGAAGGAATAATAGCAGGGTTGGGCAAGCCTGGCTGTAATGCCCCCATAGGTTGGATAATGGCGTTAATAGTTCTGAGGTCATGGAACAATCTCTAAAAAATCTTCCAAAAAACAATACCTGATTTTTTAGGAATTGTAAAAATGGATGTGTTCCAAGGATTAGTGGAAGGTGCAATTATGACCCGCCTCCAATTGCTGTAAAACTAAATTCTTAGCCTGTTTTAATCCCTCCCCTTTTAGGGGCCACTGTTGAATCCAATAGGTGTGGAAGATTTCCATACCAGTGGAAGGGGAGGAATTTTAACAGTGGCCCCTATTAAAAAGACTGAATGACTACTTTCCATTGTTTGTTTAAGTCCTTTCCCTATAAAGACATAGGAACAGGTAGAATAAAGGGTTGAACACAACCTGTTTATCCTTCTGGCCGGACATGTGAGGGGCCTTTTGCTTTATAATGGAATGTGGGTGACTCCCACTCCAGTAGCAATCAGGAGGGTAGGTCTTTTTTTCCCATTATTTAGGCCATTCATGAGAAGCTATGACGGAGGTATCAGCTCCAGTGGCAATTAATCCTGTAAATTGCTTTCCGTTCACAGTAATAGTTTAAAAAGGTTTGTCAGATTGAATGATCTGAATCCAATAGAATTCCTTGGATCCTATGCTGCCAAATCCTTTATTTCTTCTTTGTTGTGCTAAAGCTCCTGGAATTTTAAAAGAGATTAAAAGTAGTTGTGTTGATTGTGTTCCAGGGGGATAGTATGTAACCCATTAACCTTTATCATAACATGAATTTCCCTGTATAGTCTAAGTCAATGACTCCAGGTAGTACAAGAATTCCTTTTTTTGTCGGGCTAGATCTTCCTAGAATAATCCCCACCGCGTCAGGGGATAAGGGGCCATATAACCCAGTGGTTATTGCATAGACATGATCTTGTTCCTTTAAAAGTAATTCTGAGGTTGGGGCACCTGGGTGGCTCAGTTGGTCGAGTGTCTGACTTCAGCTCAGGTCATGATCTCACAGCTCCTGAGTTCGAGCCCCGCATCAAGCTCTGTGCTGGCACCTCGGAGCATGGAGCTGCTTCAGATTCTGTGTCTCCCTCTCTCTGCCCCTAACCCACTCGCATTCTGTCTCTGTCTCTCTCCAAAATAAATAAACATTAAAAAAAATTTTTTAAGTAATTCTGAGGTAGTGCATAAATCCAATCCTGCACTTCCTGTGGAGGCGGCTCAGAAGTCTATAACCCATCTTTGACAAATTCTCCACAAGAATTTGTGCTTTATGTGTTTCAGATCCCACACTTTGGCACGCCCTAACGAATTCAGCGATACCTCTGGCTTGAGTACGAATGCCAGGGAGAGCAGCCTGACAGTCCACATCACCGTTTCGTAGGCCAGTTGCTGCAGGAAAACTTGAGCAGCTTCCTCATTATCTATTTGCCTGAAAATACTCTGTTGTAACTTATTCACAAAATGAACATAAGGCTCAGTGGCTCCCTGACGTAGAGTGACAAAGGAACCTGTTTTTGTCTTTGTGTCAGGGACTCTGGACCAGGCAGCAATTGCAATAGTAGAACATTGTTGGAATAACTTGTGATCGTCCTGGAATTGGGCTTGAGCCCTGGTATAACAGCCGATGCCCTGCTGCATTTCTACTCCTATCGGAGTACCCAATTCTCGATTTCCAATTGTCTGTGTGATGCAACCCTTTTGATATTCTAAAGTCCACACAGCATGCTGAGCAGGAGAAAGTATAGTTTTTGTTAATGCCTTTCAATCCCAAGGGGTCATTTCATATCCATTTCCTATTGCTTCAATTATCCCCTTAGTAAAGGAGCTTTGGACACTGTTCTCAGCAATGCATCGTTTCAATTCCTTAAAAGACAATAAAAGGGAGGGACTCATGCCTAGGTTGCTGTCCAGCAGTGGTAATGGCCAGGGAATGCATGAAACTTTCCAACAGCATATTCTTCTTGTAAACATTGCTGCATAACTGATGGTTTATGTGCCTCCAATATAGGTATTGGCTCTAAGTGATGGGGAGGAATTGGGACAGGAGGCAGCGACAAGGAAGTCATCCTTCATGGTAGGAGGTGCCATAGGAAAGGGGGGTGTCAGGTTTTCTTTCTTAATTTGTTATTTCTCTGGAGATACATGTAATGAACATAAATGCCACACAGAACAAACTCCAGGTCACTAAAATGGAAGCAGGAACTCTCTCTCTTTGCATGTTTTCTTTTAAAATATCTTCCCACTTGTTCCCACAGATCTAAATCAACTGTACCATGGCCAGGGAACCAGGGAATCAATTGTTTGTAGCAATTCACTTAATTGATCTTTTGTAACAGTACAATGAGCCGCCTTTAAAGGCTGCTGTAAAGTTTTTAAATATAATAGCTGTTCCTTTGTCATTGTTCCTTTGGCCCGTGGTAAAGAACAGGAAAGAAATACTCTCACTGGATACTAGACACTTTGGCAACTATCCCAAATAGGTAATGCTGTCCCTTAGGGGGATGAGGTCTGTCTGAAGTCTGGACAATTTCACTTTCTTCTCTTGAACGTGTCTATTCTGCCGCCTGAAAGTCTTCCTCTCAAAGCTATCACTGTCACATCGGGGTCACCAGTTGTGGGTTCGGCTCTTAGCTTTGGCCAGCAAAGCTGAGGAGGGCAGAAAGGATTACTCAAGACTCCACGCAAGTCGAGAGAGGTGAGAGGGAGGCTAAGGAAGTCTTCCCGAGCTGCTCTCCAGCTTCCATTATTTATTAAGCATACATGCAGGGAAACATTGTGCAAAACGTCAGTGGGCTACATGCCAGTAAGAACGTCAGTGGGCTATGTGCCAGTAAGAACGAATTGGAAACATGCAGAAAAAAAAAAGTTAAGACAGGATAAAATATTCCATGTGATAACATGGTCTAAGGAATTTATGAGCATAGGCAGGATCTAACCCCTAGACATACATTAACTAGATAAGCAAAGTGTGGCCCACTGTTTTCTGTAAGGCCAGAAAGCAGTGTTCTGCTCTGCAATGTGTTCCCTACAATCTTATCCAGAACAGAGCTATTTGATTTCCCACAAACAAGGTGCGTTTTTGTTTCAGAAGTCCCAGCAAGCCTCAGCTTCCCACCCCCTTATTTTATGCTCCTGCCCGTCCTTTCATACACCTCAACTTCTGAACTTCCCCACGGCTCTGTAACCAGCCTACGTGTCCAGTGACCCACAGGGGCAGCCTGGACAAATGAGAGAAAGGGGAAAAAATCAGAAACTCTATTCCACTGTTCAAGTACAATGAGTTCCAGACAATCAGAAGTTTCAGTTTCATTTTGCACACACATTCAGATTTATAAATAAATAAACTTTGCTCTGTTTGTGTTTTAACTTCAATCAAATGACATTTTTTTCATCGATGATACTATCTGAATATTGAGGAATTAGATAACCTCAAACCTTACTCATAGATTATTAAACTGAAACACAGCAGATATTTTAGTCTTCTAAGATATAAATTGGTCTTCATACAAGTTTCTAGAAAAATGGTGTTTTCCAATTATTTTTCTAATTTCCTGGCTTTCCTGACTTTCTAGTAACTCCAGGCCAGTCATTCCCATACTGGATCAATAAAAGGAGGTTCGTCCTTTGGTCAAAACATGCCAGCCACCATCTGGAATTTGATGTTAGGAAACAGACCCTAGATTGTGTATCATTTTCCCTAAGGCAGTTTATCATTTCAGGTTGATAAAAAAAATCCTCCTCTTGAAGGAAGTAGGGGTCACTTTTTAACCTTTGATCATCAGGTAGATAAATTAAATGGTCTAGAAGTGTGAACCTGAACACAAGGCAGTGGAACTCCCCCAATCAGAGCAGAAGAAAGAAAAAAAAAAAAAGAATGAAAAAGTAAAGATAGCTTGAGGGTCTTGTGACACATCAAGTGAACTACTATTTGCATTATAAGCTCCTAGAAGAAGAAGAAAGAGAAATGGACAAAAAAAAATTATTTGAAGAAATAATTGCTGAAAACTTCCCTAACCTAGGGAAGAAAAGAAACATCCAGACCCAGGAATTCCAGAGAGTTACAAATAAGAGGAAACTGAAGAGACCTACACTAAGACACATTATAATTACAATGTCAAAATTTAAAGACAATGAGGGAATCCTCAGAGCAGCAAGAGAAAAACAACTTTTTGTATTGAAGCATAGTTGACACATAATGTTACATTAGTTTCAGGTGCACAACATAGTGATTTGACAAGTCTATACATTATGTTAGAGAAAAACAACTTTGGGGGATATGAGAATCCCCGTATGACTAAAAGATTTTTCAGCGCAAACTTTGCAGGCCAGAAGGAAGTGGGATGATATATTCAAAATACTGAAAGGAAAAACTCCCAACCAAGAAAACATTTAGAATTAGAGGAGAGAGAAAGAGTTTTCCAGACAAGAAAAGCTGGAGTTTATCACCACTAAACCAGCCTTACAAGAAATATTAAAGGGATCTTTTTTAAGTTGAAAAGAAAGGGTGCCAATTAACAAGAAAACATGTGAAAGAATAAATCTCGCTAGAAAGATGAATATAGAGTAAACATCATAGATTAATCACTTTTAAAGCTAATATGAAGGCTGCAGGACAAAAGTAGTAAAAATAACTGTGATAACAACAATTACAAAGGACACACAAGAAAATAAAAGATGCAAAATGGGGCTTCAAAAACATAAAGTGTGGAGGGAGAGTAAAAAAATTGAGTGTTAGAATAGGATCAAACTTAAGATGTAATCAACTTAAAATAGACTATTAGAGATGTAAGTTGTTATAGGTAAGCCTCATGCTAACCACAAAACAAAAACCTAAACCACAAAACAAGAACTGTTAGGTAGAAAGTTTAGACATGAGCAGGAAAGGACCTGGGGGGATGAGATGGGGCTGGTTTCCGCGGCAAACCACACCTCTGGTCAGAAGCTCACCTCAGAACTTGCGAAGGCTTTGGTCACCAACATCCTGATAGCCAGGATGTATGTATGTCCCCGAAGGAAGGACATGCTCACAGGAAAGAACATCCACGTGTCCTAGGGTGAGCTCTTGAATTAACTTTGCCACTTACATTGTGGTTTGCCCCTCTCCCCTGTGGCCTTTTCAGGAGGATCATGGGAAAATGGCTGGCTAGCACTTGCACCCTGGAAAAAGGAGGCCCTGTCAATCATGAAAGGGCGGAAACCCGAGAAACCTCCCCCCATCAAGAGTCTTTCAGGACTGGAAAACAAAACACAGTGCAATGCCGTGTATGGGACTTCCAGCTCTCCCTTCCTGAGAGTGTACTTCTTCTGTCAATAAAGCTTCTTGCTGCTTCACTGTCGCTGCCTCTCAACTGAATTCTTTCCTTCGAGAAGACAAGAACGGAGGACTCTACTCAAACCTGTAACAGAACCATGCATTAAATGCAGATATTACAGTTCTTTCATCTGGCTCATTTGTTTGCAAGAAGAATGCCCTACTTTAAAAAGCTGTAGTAATGGATCAATCAGGAGACCGACCTAGAGATGGTTCTGGCCTTATGGAAGAAGAAACAGTTGATGGGCCTTTCCACCAGCACAGTGGCCACACCAGAGAGGCAATCTGCCAGCAGGGGGCACACTGCTCCCTTCCTGAAAAGAATTTCCAGGGATGCCTGGGTGACTCAGTGGGTTAAGCCCTGGACTTTGGCACAGGTCATGATCTCGTGGTTTGTGAGTTGGAGCCCCTCATTGGGCTCTGCCATGGCAATGCAGAGCATGCTTGGGATTCTTGCTCTCTTCTCTCTTTCTGCCCCTCCTTTGCTTTCATTGTCTCTCTCTCAAAATAAGCAAATAAACTTAAAAAATAATTATAAAGCAAATTCATTTTGTATTTTAAACTAAGTTTTAAAGCATATAAACAACTGAGAAAAGAGCTACTTGATATGTGGTATCCTTCTGCTGCAAGAAACTAAATTTTTTTATCGAGACTTTTGGAAATATTTTATGTCTCTGTCATGCCCAAGAGCAAATTTTCTACACATCAAAACAAAAATCCAAGCATAAGCTTCGTGAATAAGTTTATCGCTCTCATTTTTCAGCTTCCCACGATTCCCATGGAATGTAACAGCTCCATCCTGCCAAAAATGTAATTCAAACAATGACGACATTTCACCATGAAAGACACAGTGAGACTTAATGCTGCAAAACATAGATCAGAGTACAAATCTGTTGAAAAATCAGGCATTGATATGCACAAACCTACAGTGGCTCCCCTGGAAAAATACTTGTTATTCAGCGAGCATAATAAAAGAGGATTTTGTTCCCCCAATTACGATGCAATGTTGATTTAAAATTCAATGTTGTTTCTTAGGAAGGTTTTTTGCCAACATTAAAAAAAGGAAAATAATTCATAGACTAATTTGAATAAAAAGCACTCTTTCAACACATGTGTTCACTTAGTGTTCACTTTTTGGGCAAAGAAACAATCAATTTATATTCATATTTTCACTTTGGAATCACAGCTCTTAATTTAATGTTAATTAAGTTAAGCAGAATAACATTATAAAGCAAGCTACCACCACTGATGTGTGGCAGGAGCTGAGGTTTAATGTATTATTTCCGTCTGTCCTTATTACTTAAGAGAAGTTTCACTTTTGCTTTGATACTCGAGAACTGAACATGATAGATTTTATTTTTTTAAAAGAACCATTCACCATTTCAAGTTGGCTGAGCTGATTTGTTTACTTAATTTCCATTCACATTCCAAATAAATAATTTTATTAACAATTTAAGAGAAATCAGAGAAAGGTGACTGCAAGCAATTTCGGAAAGACTGATGAACTTGGTAAATGGCAAACCACCCAGCAGTTCACTAGCCCACCTGGAGAGTCAATGGGCAGTTTTCAGAGAGATCTGAAAAGACAGGTAAGCTCCAAGGTGCAAGGAGTGCTGGCAAGCCTAACCTAAAGCAGGGCTTGTGATGAGTGAGGAAAGGAAAGGGATTTCTCAACCTCACCCTACATACATCTTACGGAAGTACGTGGAAATGGGTTTGTTCACAGGCTGTTACTTCTTTCTTGCACTTGGCCCAGACGGTACACTGGGAAGTGACCCCAACAGCAAATATTATGCTTTATTGAAAAACAAAGCCAAAACAAATCTAGGTAATCACACTAGAATCATGAAGATTATAAGTAAGATGAGGCTGCACCATTGTCTACTGTTGTTCAGCTTTGTTTAGAAAATTTTAACCAAGAAAGAAGGGAAGGAGAGAAGGAACAAACAAATGAATGAAGGAAAGAAGGAAGGAAGAGAAAGAAAAAGAGGGAGGGAATGAGGGAGGGAGAAAGGAAGAAAGAAATATGAAAGAAAGATAGGGAAGAAGGGGAAAAGGGGAGGAAAGAGGGAGGGATGAAAAAAGAAAGAACATCAATAGGGCATATATATATACATATATACATATATGTATATATATATGAAAAAAGAAGAGTCAGATTTATTAGTTACAAACAGTAAAATAATGTACCTATAAAATCAAATAAAGAACTGTCAGGGTAGGTGAGAAATTAGAATGGCAATGTGTTCCTGGGATAAAAATGGACAATTCAAGGCTTTCCTATATCTGAGAAAAATAAAAGAAATAAAATATAAAACAAAAGAATACAGAAAAGTAAATAAGACACTTGGTAATGGCTAAAGCAGATAAATGAGACAGAAAAGAAAGACCAGAAATTGGCCCAAATATTGGAAGCAATTTGGTACATGATGAAAAAGAACTTTCAAACCACTTTGGCTTTTGAATAATGTATTGGTCTAAGTAACTAAAAGTCAAGGTAGACCAGTACCTCAGAAAAATAAATTCTACATCAAAGCAAAAAAGAAAAAAGTTTTTCAAAAAAAATTTTTTAGGTGTATATATTTATTTTGAGAGCAAGAAAGAGAGTGCATGTGCACACAAGTGAGGGAGGGGCAGAGAGAGAGGAAGAGAATCTGAAGCAGGCTCCTTGTTATCAGTGGGCTCTAACTCACCAACTTTGCCAAAATCAAGAGTGAGACGCTTAACCTACTGAGCCACCCAAGTGTCCCAGAAAAAAAGTCTTTTAAAGAGTTAATGAAAATGTAATTACAGGGGCGCCTGGGTGGCTCAGTCGGTTAAACGTCGAACTTCGGCTCAGGTCATGATCTCACAGTTTGTGGGTTCGGTCCCATGTCAGGCTCTGTGCTGACAGCTCAGAACCTGGAGCCTGTTTTGGATTCTGTGTCTCCCTCTCTCTCTGCCCCTCCTCTGCTCTCTCTCTCTCTCTCTCTCTCAAAAATAAATAAACATTTTAAAAATAAATAAAATAAAATTACTAACTAAAAAGCCAAATGGTTTCAATAATGTTCCAGACATACTAGTAAAATATATCACCCACAAATTTATCCTAAAGAAGTACGTTAATGATTAGAGGTATACATTTCATGTTTTGAGACTCCATTTGAAAAAAAACAAACAAATTTCTGCTTCCATACAAATGTGATTAACACTTAAAGTGTATCTAATTTTAAATCTTACTACTCAATCAATTGCTTCATTAGCACTTAGTTTCCCAATGACATTAAAAACTGCTCCCATGCTGGTGGTTGATACAGGAATTAAAAATTAAACTAATTAAGAAGCTGGAGTAGCAGTTTTTTTGTTTTTTTGTTTTTGTTTTTTGTTTTTTTTACCTGGGGCAAGGGTATGATAATATTTCCACATAGGATGAAATCTTGTCACCTCAAGGTAGGAAAACATCATGTTCAAGTTACATACTTTCTCATGATTTTTCCCCTTGTGGAGCATATCAAGATTTGAATGACCTCATCAAATAACTAGAAAGTCATGAATATTAGCTTGATTTCAGTCTTATAGAACTTATAGAGCTTGGTGAATCTCTAAAGATATGTAAAATCTTGGGGCGCCTGGGTGGCGCAGTCGGTTAAGTGTCCGACTTCAGCCAGGTCACGATCTCGCGGTCCCGGAGTTCCAGCCCCGCGTCAGGCTCTGGGCTGATGGCTCAGAGCCTGGAGCCTGTTTCCGATTCTGTGTCTCCTTCTCTCTCTGCCCCTCCCCCGTTCATGCTCTGTCTCTCTCTGTCCCAAAAATAAATAAACGTTGAAAAAAAAAATTAAAAAAAAAAAAAGATATGTAAAATCTCTTGTTACACTCCAGGAACAAATTCAGTGATCACATGCACTGTGAAATATCATTTCCACAATAGAAGTGTAAGTTTATACTAAAAAATAATCAAATGATAAACTAAATGTAATCTTAAAAATATTCAGTCAAATGGTCAATATGTTTACATCAGGCTATCAGGTTTCCCTTACCTTAAAATTGTGCTGTAATATGTAGAAATTTAAAATGCCAGGGCGTGCTTGGGTGGTTCAGTTGGTTAAGTGCCTGACTGATGATTTTGGCTCAGGTCATGATCTCATGGTTTATGGGATGGAGCCCTGTGTCAGGCTCTGCACTGACAGCGTGGAGTCTGTTTGGGATTCTCTGTCTCCTTCTCTCTGCCCCTCCCCCCACACACTTGCATTCTCTCTCCCCCTCCCCTCTCTCTCTCTCTCTTTCAAAATAAATAAATAAACATTTAAAAAAGAGAAAGATTTTTTTAAATCCAGAACTATATTATTGAAAATCACACATTTATAAAAGAGAACAGTATGGCTGCATTGTATCAAAATTATTGGTAGGACCAGAGTGGACAGGTGGATTCACAAGCAGGTTGACTGTCCAGCTCTGTGCCCTGTGGCTCCCTCTCTCCTATCTTAGCAGCAAACTGCAGAGGAGTTCCAGTGCTGCCTGAGGGATAAGTGAACACGTCCTCAGGAAGGCCCCCAAGGAAGGCTTGTCTTTTTACTTCATTCTTGGTAGCAACTATTTACTTCCCAGAAAGAGGGTTCACATACCACACTGTCACAAACCTTGAAATCTGACTCATTTTATATTGCATCTGAGAGCAAATGCCCGTTTTCTGCAAGAAAATTTCTCCCATTTTTTTTAAATTTCAAAATAATTGTCAGCATCAGCGCTAGAAAGCTAGTTTCTTGAATATTAATTGGAAAAAAATCATTTAAATGTATGCTGCTCTCTTACTGGGCCCACAAAATATGCAAATATTTGATTATAAATATATTGCCTAGAGAGTGCCTTTTTAGAGATTACCTTAAGCAAAATACAATTTCCTCAGTTCGTAGTGTGAAATATGAACAATGATGAAATTCTCTAGATTACCACTAGATGGTACTAAAAAACCTAGTAAATGTAGTCTGCTCCCCCTTGGTTTTGCTGCTGTTTCAGCCTCTTTCAATATGGCTTTTTTTTCAATGATTGCAATTATAATTCATATTTATTTAATAACTTCTACAAACACTGATCAAATAATATTGTGCTAGCTGTGCTGCCTTGGACAAGTCCCTTATCCTTGTGCTTCATCTATGTTTCATCATCTATGAAATAGCCAGAGGACTCTGGTTCTCTTGCAGAACCCCACATCATGGCCTCTTGGCCCTGGATGAGTACAGCAAGGGGAAGCCTAGAGCAATCAGAGAATAAAAGAGCAACTTAGAATCCTTTCCTGGGATTTTTTTTCAAACTAGAATTAGGAAAAGCCGGCTAGTGCTTCCCTGGTACAAGGAGCGCCAAGCAGTGGGATACAGGCGCTGGGGAAATGGGACAGGAAGCTGGTCTCAAATAGGAAAAAATGAAAAGCAGAGAAACAGAGCCAAGGGCCAAGACTGAGTCCTGGTAGTGTTTGTGTCCCCAGTTCCAGCTGTTCCTGGTGTCGGTGTCAGCCCTGCCCTCCCAGAGGTTGATTAGTCACACTGCTTTAACCACATTTGACCACAAAGTGTTCCTCCAATAAATACACCTTTTTGCGCCAGATAGTTTGAATTGAGTTATCGTCACTTTGACCAAAAGAATTCTTACTAATCAAGGTGGTGGCTTACTTTATCCACGCAAAAGTGTAGCCAAGTGGTTTAAGTGCTTACCTACATATCTGTTCAAGTCTCACTCCCATGGTATGTAATAATACCAAAAGAGAAAAATGCAAAGAAAACAAAAGGTGAAATAAGGAGAGTAAGTTAAAACACTTATGATCCTTTAGGAGTAAGTAGAATCTTAAAGGGATATCCCCCCCCCCCCCCAGAAGTGCCAAGCACTTTGTGAATGGATGTTACCTCTTACAGCCATCACTTTGGTCTTACAAGACTAGATGGCTCAGTCCTTCCAGACATTATGCTACTGGGCATTTCAATAGTTTTGAAGGTTCAGTGAGTGGTATGCCTTTATTCCATTAATTTATAATGGTCTTGATTCCTCCCTTATAAACTAATAGAGTAGACATATATTTCTTACATTCTCAGAAATTTAAGACTAAACAAAATAGCAAAAGTTATTAGGGTTTCAGTGCAAAGCAGTAAACAAATTGGGATCTTCCTCTCTCTCTTTCTATTTCTGTACCTCAGGGGGAAAAACGTGAGACCTTGAGAATCCATTATGCCAACGTGCTGTCTATAAAAGCAGAGTCCTAAAATGGGCACACTGGCAGCGCGGTAAGACCAGGGAGAACCTAAGGACTCATCTCTTAGTTTTATGACTCTTTCAGACCCAGCAGGAGCATACCCTAAATTAACTCGGAGCAGTACAGACTCACCCCTCTGGGAATTGGTATACGGGTCAAAGTACAGCTGTCTGATATGTGGAGGAGCAATATAAAACACAAAATAAAACATGGTTTGAAAAAGTCCTTTATGATGGTAAAATTTTGTTTTCATTCACTCTTCTCTAACTCATTGCAATAGAGAGTACTATGGGTTCAAAACAATTTTTAAAAAACTATCCGTAAGCCATAGCCCTTCCTCCATAACAGCAACGCCATCGCCTCCAACTTCTCCTTGTGGGCAGTGGTACAACAGCTCTCTAAGGTCACAGCATTAGGCATGTCTATGAAATGCTACGTCTAATCACCCCCCATAGTTAATTTAGCCAACTCACTTGTTGTTCCATTTGAATTCATTACTTTTTCTCCATTTCCATAACCATTCTCCTGAATCAGATTCCAGGGACCTCAGATTGGATGACAGCAACCCCTCCCTTATTCTCTGTCTTCCTGATTTGTTCTCTCTCTGACTGTAGGTAACCTCTACTTCCTTCCTCAAATATCCATAGTGTATCCCTGTTGCCAAAACTCTGTCCTGGCATTTGAAAGCTCCATCAGTCCTTTCTTTCTTATTCAAGCATCTATTTTTGTATTAATTCATTCATTTATTCCATAAGTAAAAACATTTTTGAATGCCTTACTATCATCCTCTGCCCTGGGTGGAAGTGGAAAAAGCCAAAACCCTATCATCTTGGAGCTCTCATTCTAGAGCAGGGAGGCAGACAGGGAACAAACAGATCAATTAATACAGAATCTGTTACATGGAAATAGTGTTGTGAAGAAAAAAACTAAAGCACAACAGAAAGGATCGAGATTGTTGAATAGGCATATATTTATTTGTATAAAGAAGTCAGAATATTGGGACAGTCAGAAAAGATGACATTTGAAAAAGACCAGAGGAGATACGGAGATGAAGCAAGAGACTATTTGGGGGAAGAGCTTTCTTGTTGGAGTGGAAATAATGCTTCAAAAATCATGAGTCTTGGGTGTGTTTTAGTGTCCAAGGAAGAGCAAGGAGGCCAGTGTAGAGGGAGAATGGGAGGAGAGCAAGACAGAGAGAGCAAGGGATCCGGATCATGAAGGGCTGCCCAGGCCACATGTACGCCCTCTATGCGCATTTTGCTCTGGGAGAGATAGCAAGCCATTTTAAGGGCTGAGCAGAGGAGTGACATGGTCTGAATTATAACTGAAAAAGTTACTCTGGTCCCCGAGTGGACATTACTCATATAAGCAAGAGAACAAGGGTAGAAGCAGGGAGATACTTTCGGGTAAGTTATGATTTTCCCTTGGACTGCAGTGGTAAGAAATGGGTCCATTAGAATTTGTGTTGTATTTAGAGTTGACAGGACTACCTGATTGCTTGAGGTGGCATATGAGGAGACGGAGAACGGTCAAAGATTTGAACTAAATTACTGGAAAGATGGCGTTTCTCCTAACTGATATTGGAGAACTGCTGAAGATGCCAATTTCCCCTTAACAGGAAGATTCTACATCTTTCAGTTTGGCTCTTTTCCTGCCTTTGTCTGTATCTCCTACTTTCTTTGTTTTGATCCATCTGCCAAGCACAACACATTCATTCAATTGAGAATATTTATGAAGAATTCATAATTTGCAAAGCCCTGAGCTAGAAACTAGAAGAATAAAAATATGTAAGATTCCTCATACATTTCTAACAATCCATCTGAGAAAAATAATATATACATTTGGGATAATGAAACAATATGATTTCAACATGCAAATGTTTATGAATAAATTACCTTTGTGAGCAAGGAATATTGAATAGGTACTGAGGTACATCAGGGATGTAACTATGAGCAAAACATGGCCCTGGTTCTCAAGAGCCATTTGCTGAGAGTTCAGTGAGTGTTGTTACCCTTCCACAGCTGACATATAAGAGATTCGCAATAGGTGCTAAGTGGCAAAATGAAAAGAAGGACACATCAGGATTAACGTGGAAAGAGATCGTGTCAGCCAGGGGAATTCAAGAAACAGGTCAAGCCTGCAGTTCTTTCCAGGCCAGCTTGAATTTTACTGATCCATGATACTGTGCCTAACCCAAGTGCCTTTCTGGCGAGCTTCCTCAGCACCTGCATAAAATCAGTACTAGCCTGATCTGCACTTAAATTGATGCTTTCTTTTTTTTTTTTTTAATGTTTATTATTGAGAAACAGAGAGAAACAGAGCACGAACAGGGGAGGGGCAGAAAGAAGGGGAGACACAGAATCTGAAACAGGCTCCAGGCTCTGAGCTGTCAGCACAGAGCCCAACAGGGAGCTCGAACTCACAAACCGCGAGATCATGACCTGAGCCGAAGTTGGACGCTTAACCGACTGAGCCACCCAGGCGCTGCACATTGATGCTTTCTGAGACGTGTACATTAGTTATATTCTGGAGTGTAAATTTAAAAGCAGGAGCTTCATCTTATTTACTTTTCTCTGAACTTTAGAAACACTACATAAATATTGTGAGAAAGTTATAAAATATGCTGAATATTATCAAATATCTTACAATACATTAAAATGATTCTAGAAAAGAAGTATGGGAGGGTAAGGGGTCTTCCAAAAAGTACAGAAAACTTCATCCTTTGGAGTGTGTGTGTGTGTGTGTGTGTGTGTATAATATATATATATAACATACATATGGTATGTGTATATAAATAAATTGTGTATATGTGTGTGTGTATACATGTGTGTCATATATCTATGTATCTATCATCTATCTATCTATCTAACTAATTATCTATTTATCTATTATCTATCTATCTATCTGTCAACTATCTATCTTAGCCCAAAATTGGAATCCACCAAATGTTCAAGAGACTTAGTCAAATACTTGTTCTAGAATTTTAGTTCTTAGACTTTAAATCAAGCAATTGTACTCTTTGCACATATTTTGTACAATTTCTATGAGTTATGAGATGTGTGAGGATCTGGGGTTTTTTGGGGGAGAAGTCAACACATTTCCCATTTTACTAAGCATACTTATATACACAACATATTCTTTATTTTTTTAAGTTTATTTATTTATTTTGAAGGGTGGTGGGAAGCAAGTGGGGAAGAGGCAGAGAGAGAGAGGGAGAGAGAATCCCAAGCAGGCCCCACATTGCCAGCACAGAGCTGGATGTGGGTCTCAAACTCATGAGCCCTGAGATCATGACTTGAGCTGAAGTTGGTTGCTTAACCGACTAAGCTACCCAGGGTCCCCAACATATTTTTTAAATGTGCTTCACAATACATAATTTTATCACCTGGTTTAAAACTAAATATTTTGTGACTATTGTCTCTTCTACAACAGTTAAATTATCTTAAGCATAGTATGGAGAGAACATAATTTATTAAGCACTCTTGTTGGGGAAATTTAGAGCAAATTTTTCCAATGAGACTTCATTCTCTTTACAGTCCTTTGAAAAAGAAACGGTATCCTTGACTTATGTAACTTTTAATAAGTGATAGAAACATGTCCTTCAACTTAGTTTTGAACTTCCTTCTCTGTGCCTGTCTAATCATCAATCAAGTAATCCATTTTATTTTTTCTGAGCTTTCTCTCCCATCTGCTTCCTCCTTTCTATCTTCACTTTCCCTCATACACACTCACACTTTCAATATTCCATCCTGTCCCTCACCTAGAATATCTGCCTCCTCCCTTTCAGTTGCTCCCCTTACAGATGCTTCCTTTCCTTTCCTTCTGAAGACACTGTCTTAATTGATTTTGATCAACTTTGCTGAAAACCATATCATCAGTTCCACATTAACAATAGACTATAATAATCTGAACATAAAATTCAATTTTTTTACAGGAAAATATTAAGTAGCCCTTGGTAGTGTTCAGATGTAAAGATTCCTTTTATCCAGCACTGCATGTTGTGCTAAATTTTTTTCTCTGAAATATTTCTTTTTTTAGTGTTTATTTATTTGAAAGGGGGCGGGGCAGAGAGAGAAGGACATAGAGAATCCCAAGCAGGCTCCACAATGCCAGCACAGAGCCCAACATGGACTCCAGTTTACCAACTGTGAGATCATGACATGAGCCAAAATCAAGAGTAGGATACTTAACAGACTGAACCACCCAGACGCCCCTGAAATATTTCTAATTTAAACCACTATCACTTTGTGATAAAGATTTAAAAATAACAATGTATGAAAACACTGTCAAGTTTGAGGCATTCTGCAAAGGCAGCATATTTTTAGAAATCACTAAAACCTGCTGTTCTGCTAGTTGTCTTCTCCTGAAAAGATGCTCTTGGTTAAAATGGAGCATTTCATCTAAAGTGAATGTCACCGGTTTACTGTTTTGCTGATTCTGCACTTCACACATCAGAGGTATAGGTTAATGTGGGATGTGTGTGTGTGTGTGTATGTGTGTGTATTTCAAATGAAGTATTCATTAGGTTGTTCAGACCATCAATGACATTCATAGAGTGAAGTTTTTGCCTTTTAAAGAAGCTGAGATTCACAAATCATAAAGAAGTCATTGCACAATGTTGATGTTTTCACTTTGAGTAAGGCATACTTTAGTTGCTTAATCAAGATTTGAGATTACCATAATAATATAAATTGACATATAATTTTTTCTTACACTTTTTCATGCAAAAGAAAAAGAAAAAGCCAAAAAAGGACAGGAAAGAAAAAAATTAAAGTGAGGAAAATTGTTTTACACTCACATGGACTAGCTCAAGATACATAAAATTTAGTCACTTTAATGGGTAGGTTCAGGGAACATAATAGTTCCCTTTGCCCTTCTTTTTTAAATTATTCATTTGTGTAACAATTATATATTCTTCATTTCAAAAGGAAATCCAAAAGGCTTTCAGTCTTCATTTCTAAAAGAAACTTAAAGTAGTAAATGCAAAAACAAATAGAATTTACAAGATTATTCACCTGCATTGCAGAGACAAAAATCAAAAAATTGTAGTTTTCATACATAATAATACATAATTAGAAAGTATAGTTGAAAATTTGCTATTTCAACAGTTGAAATACCCGAAAAATAAAAGTAAATAAAAGTGCAAGACTATAACAAAAAAAAATAGAAAAGAAAAGAAAAGAAACATTGTTAAGGATCAATTTTACTTATTTTTTATTTTTTTGACATTTATTTATTTTTGGGAAAGAGGGAGACAGAGCATGAGCAAGGGAGGGACAGAGAGGGAGACAGAATTTGAAGCAGGCTCCATGCTCTGAGCTGTGAGCACAAGGCCCGATTCAGGGCTCCAACTCATGAACTATGTGTTCACCTGAGCCAAAGTCAGATGCTTAACTCACTGAGCCACCCAGGCACCCCTAGGATCAATTTTAAAAAGTCAAAATCAGTGGGTAGATTATGTTCTTATATAAAGATACTCTAATATTAGGGAGACTTTAATTATCTCAAATAAATGTATAAAGTCAGATAATCAAGAAAGTTTCCAAAAAACTTGATGAGCTAATTCTAAAAGTTGCCATGAAGGAGAAAATGGAAATAGACAAGAAAATATGTAAATAAATAAGAGGGGATATGCCCTACCATATATCAATGGTCTTGAATTCATAGTAATTAAAACAGCATAGAGATAATAGTAATACCTGCCTTTATAAAGAAAGTTGAGGGGGAGGAGCCAAGATGGCTGAACAGCTTGGAAACTTTTTGTGCGTCTCGCGTCTGTGGAATACAGCCAGACCAACACTAAACCATCATACATACCTAGAAAACTTATTGGAAGATTAACACAACAATCTGCACAACCTGAACCACAGAATTCAGCAGGTACGCGACACAAAGAGCTGAACTTGGGGAGCAAGAAGCCATGAAAGGTAGGGAACCCCTTTTGTGGGCGAAGAGAGAACAGAGACTGGGGAGAGGGGAGCATACAGGAAAAACACCCCTCCCCAAAAGCAGCTGGAGAGAAAGTGGAAAATTGGAAACAGCCACTGGGACCAAACTAAAAAGGGAGAAAGGAGAAAGGAGAAGGTTTAAATTTCATTAAGACTGTAAACAAGGGGAGCACAAAGGCTGCAACTCCACAGCTCGATACCTGGCGGTGCTCTGGTGGGAAAGGTGAATCCCCAGGAACAGAGTTGGGTCCAGGAGGTTCTCAGGCCACACAGGGAAAAGGGGTTCCACTGCTGGCAGGACATTTGGTAGAGACTGTTGAAGCCACCTGGTCCCAGCAGACCCCTGAAGGCAGCCACATTCACCAGTGCTGGGGCAAGGTCATTGAGGGTGAAGCCTGGTGCCAGATGTGTGTTGTGATTTTCCATAATCCCTGAAACTGTGATGCTACACTGTCTTGTGATCTTTTGGGGGGGCAGGCTGGCGCCTGGCCACAGTCTTGGGGCACCGGCAACAGCAGGGTCCAGCAGGCGTACCTGGGTGCAGCCCATATTCAGCCATTGCTCATTCATCCATTGCTCAGTGAGACCCTCCCGCAGAGGGGCGGACCAGATCAAAGCCGCAGTCTTTCGGAAGTAAGGGGCCGGGGAAAAAGTTGCATCTGAGACAAAACTTGGGAGAGCGGTACTGCCTGGGGCCTGGTCACAGAGAGTGGAAAAGCAGGGAGTGGACGAGAGCTGAAGAGGGAGGACATGTGCACGATTGCTGATCTGGGAGAACAGACTGGGTAGGTGGGTGGCACCATTTTCACCACTGCCACTCATGTGCATGCACACCTACGAGCCCCACAACAATACACCCCAGTAGGCTAGCAGCGCCATCTAATGGAGAGCAGAGCTGTTACACCAAGCCCCGCTCAACTGGGCCAACTTCGCTCTTCAAGAACACAAACGTCGCCATCCGCTTAATTTATGGACTATAAAGAGCTATGTGGACTGACCTCTAGGGGAAAACGAAGCAATTTCAGTCCTACTTCAATCTGTTAGCAGGTTCATCTATTCAATTTTTTTTCTTTCTTTTTCTCTTTTTCCTTTTTCTCTTTTACAATTCGTTTCTTTTTCTTGAATAGAGAAAGAGAAAGAACTCAATTTTATTTTCAATTTTTATTAAAAATATCGGTCTTTAATTTTTATTACTATATTTTTTATTTTTGTGTAATTTTTTTCAAATTCTACGTTACTTACATCATTTTATTTTAGTCTACTTCAGTGTACTCACCTTTTCAAATTTTCAAACAATTTTCTTTTTTCTTTCTTTTTCTTTTCTTCTCTTTTTCATTTCTTTTCTTTTTCTTGAATGACAAAAGAGAAAAACTTCATTTTTACCCTCAATTTCCTTTAAAAACATTTTAATTTAATTTTTATTACTATATTCTTTGCTTTTATGTAAATTTTTTCAAATTCTATCTTACTCCCATCATTTTATTTCAGTGTAATACAGTGTATTCACTTTTAAATTTTTCAAACTATTTTTTTCTTTTCTTTTCTTCTTTTTTTACTTTTTTCTCTTTTTCATTTCTTTTCTTTTTTTCTTAAATACAGAAGATGGAAAAATTCATATTTCTTTCTAATTTTTATTAAAATATTTTTCTTTAATTTTTCTCTACTATATTCTCTACTTTTGTGTATATTTTTTCAAATTCTATTTTCCCCACATCATCTCATTATAGTCTACTTTAGTGTATTCATTTTTTCAAATTCTCAAACGATTTCCTTTTAACCCTCCCTTTTTTTCTTTTTCGTTTCTCTAATCTGCCAAACCACTTTCAACACCCAGACCAAACACACCTAGGATCTAGCATCATTTATTATATTTTTGTGTGTATGTACTTTTAATTATTAATTTTTAATTTTAATATTTTTTTCAATTGTAGTTTTCTTTAATTTCAATTTTTCTACCTCATTAATTCCTTTTCTCCCTTCAAAATGAAAAAATGAAGGAATTCATCCCAAAAGAAAGAGCACAAGGAAACGACAGCCAGGGATTTAACCAACACAGATACAAGCAAGATGTATGAACCAGAATTTAGAATCATGATAATAAGAATACTAGCTGGAGTCGAAAATAAATTAGAATCCCTTTCTGCAGAGATAAAAAAAAAAGTAAAAAATAGCCAGGATGAAATTAAAAATGCTATAATTGAGCTGCAATCACAGATGGATGCAGCCGTGGCAAGGATGGACAAGGCAGAACAGAGAATCAGCGATACAGAGGACAAACTTATAGAGAATAATGAAGCAGAAAAAAAAAAGAGGGAGATTAAGGCAAAAGAGCACAATTTAAGAATTAGAGAAATCAGTGACTCATTAAAAAGGAACAACATCAGAATCATAGGGGTCCCAGAAGAGGAAGAGAGACAAATAGGGGAAGGAGGATTATGTGAGCAAATCATAGTGGAAAACTTTCCTAACCTGAGGAAAGACACAGACATCAAACTCCAGGAAGCACAGAGGACTGCCATTAGATTCAACAAAAACTGACCACCAACAAGGCATAGCATAGTCAAATTCACAAAATACTCAGGCAAGGAGAGAATCATAAAAGCAGCAAGGGAAAAAAAGTCCCTAACCTACAAGGGAAGACAGATCAGGTTTGCAGCAGACCTATCCACAGAAACTTGGCAGGCCAGAAAGGAGGGGCAGGATATATTCAATGTGCTGAATCAGAAAAATATGCAGCCAAGAAGTCTTTATCCAGCAAGGCTGTCATTCAAAAAGAAGGAGAGATAAAAAGTTTCTCAGACAAACAAAAATTAAAGGAGTTTCTGACCACTAAACCAGCCCTGCAAGAAATTTTAAGGGGGACTCTCTTAGCGGAGAAAAGATGATATATATATATATATATATATATATATATATATATATATATATAGTATAAAAGCAGCAAAGATTAAAAAGGACCAGAGAACACCACCAGAAACTCCAATTCTGCAAGCATCATAATGGCAATAAATTCATATCTTACAGTACTCACTCTAAACATCAATGGATAAAATGCGCCAATCAAAAGACATAGGGTGACAGAATGGATAAGAAAACAAGGTCCATCTATATGATGTTTACAAGAGACACACTTTAGACCTAAAGACATCTTCAGATTGAAAATAAGGGGATGCAGAACCATCTATCATGCTAATGGTCAACAAAAGAAAGCCAGAGTACCCATACTTATATCAGACAATCTAGACTTTAAAATAAAGACTGTATCAAGAGATTCAGAGGGGCATTATATCATAATCAAGGGGTCTATCCACGAAGAAGACCTAACAATTGTAAACATTTATGCGCCAAATGTGGGAGAACCCAAATATATAAATCAACTAATCACAAACATAAAGAAACTCATCAATAGTAATACCATAATAGTAGGAGACTTCAACACCCCACTCACAGCAATGGACAGATCATCTAATCAAAAACTCAACAAGGAAACAATGGCTTTGAATGACACACTGGCCCAGATGGACTGAACAGATATATTCAGAACATTTCATCCTAAAGCAGCAGAATATACATTCTTCTCCAGTGCACATGGAACGTTCTCCAGAAGAGACCATATAGTGGGACACAAATCAGCCCTAAGTAAGTACAAAAAGATCAAGATCATACCGTGCATATTTTCAGACCACAACGCTATGAAACTCGAAATCAACCACAAGAAAAAAATTGGAAAGGTAACAAATACTTGGAGACTGAAGAACATCCTACTAAAGAATGAATGGGCTAACCAAGCAGTTAAAGAGGAAATTAAAAAGTGTGTGGAAGTCAATGAAAATGATAACACCACACCCCAAAATTCTGGGACGCAGGAAAGACAGTCATAAGAGGAAAGTATATAGCAATCCAGGCCTTCCTAAAGAAGGAAGAAAGATCTCAGATACACAACCTAACCTTACACCTTAAGGAACTGGAAAAAGAACAACAAATAAAACCCAAAACCAGCGGAAGACAGGAAATAATAAAGATTAGAGCAGAAATTAATGCTATCAAAACCAAAAAATACAGAACAAATCAATGAAACCAGAAGCTGGTTCTTTGAAAGAATTAACAAAATTGATAAACCACTAGCCAGTTTGATCAAGAAGAAAAAGGAAAGGACCCAAATAAGTAAAATAAAGACTGAAAGAGGAGAGATCACAACCAACACAACAGAAATAAAAACAATAATAAGAGAATATGATGAGCAATTATATGACAATAAAATGGGCAATCTGGAAGAAATAGACAACTTCCTAGAAACATACACACTACCAAAACTGAAACAGGAAGAAATAGAAAATTTGAACAGGCCCATAACCAGTAAGGAAATTGAATTAGTAATCAAAAATCTGCCAAAAAACAAGAGCCCAGGACCAGATGGCTTTCCAGGGGAATTCTACCAAACATTTAAGGAAGAGTTAACACCTATTATCTTCAAGCTGTTCCAAAAAATAGAAATGGAAGGAAAACTTCCAAAGTCTTTCTATGCAGCCAGCATTACCTTGATTCCAAAACCACACAGAGACCCCACAAAAAAGGAGAAGTATAGACCAATTTCCCTGATGAACATGGATGCAAAAATCCTCAACAAGATATTAGCCAACAGATCCAACAATACATTAAAAAAGTTATTCACGACTACCAAGTGGGATTTATACCTGGGATGCAGGGCTGGTTCAATATCCACAAAACAATTAAATTGATTCATCACATCAATAAAAGAAAGGACAAGAATCATATGATCCTCTCAATAGATGCAGAGAAAGCATTTGACAAAATACAGCATCCTTTCTTGATAAAAACCCTCAAGAAAGTAGGGATAGAAGGATCACACTTCGAGATCATAAAAGCCATATATGAACAACCCAATGCTAATATCATCCTCAATGGGGAAAAACTGAAAGCTTTCCCCCTAAGGTCAGGAACAAGACAGGGATGTCCACTCTTGCCACTGTTATTCAACATAGTATTAGAAGTTTTAGCCTCTGCAATCAGACAACACAAAAAAATAAAAGGTATCCAAATCGGCCAGAGGGAGGTCAAACTTTCACTCTTCACAGATGACATGATACTCTATATAGAAAACCCAAAAGATTCCACGAAAAATCTGCTAGAACTGATTCATGAATTCAGCAAAGTTGCAGGATATAAAATCAATGCACAGAAATCGGTTTCATTCCTATACACCAACAATGAAGCAAGAGAAAGAGAAATCCAGGAATCAATCCATTTTCAGTTGCACCAAAAAGCATAAAATACCTAGGAATAAATATAACCAACGAGGTGAAAAATCTATACACTGAAAACTATAGAAAGCTTATCAAAGAAATTGAAGAAGACACAAAGAAATGGAAAAAGATTCCATGGCCCTGGGTAGGAAGAACAAATATTGCTAAAATGTCAATACTACCCAAGGCAATCTACATATTCTATGCAATACCTATAAAATAACACCAGCATTCATCACGGAGCTAGAACAAACAATCCTAAAATTTGTATGGAACCAGAAAAGGCCCGGAATAGCCAAAGCAATTTGGAAAAAGAAAACCAAAGCTGGAGGCATCACAATCCCAGACTTCAAGCTATATTGCAAAGCTGTAACCATCAAGACCGTATGGTACTGGCACAAGAGCAGACATTCAGATCAATGGAACAGAATAGAGAACCCAGAAATGAACCCACAAATGTATGGCCAATTAATCTTTGACCAGGCAGGAAAGAATATCCAATGGAATAAAGACAGTCTCTTCAGCAAGTGGTGCTGGGAAAACTGGACAGTGACATGCAGAAGAATGAACCTGGACTGCTTTCTTACACCATACACAAAAATAAACTCAAAATGGATGAAAGACCGCAATGTAAGACAGGAAGCCATCAAAATCCTTGAGGAGAAAGCAGGCAAAAACCTCTTTGATCTTGGCCACAGCAACTTCTTACTCAACATGTCTCCAGAGGCAAGGGAAACAAAATCAAAAAAGGAACTACTGGGACATCATCAAAATAAAAGCTTCTGCACAGTGAAGGAAACAATCAGCAAAACTAAAAGGTAACCGACAGAATGGGAGAAGATATTTGCAAACCACATATCAGATAAAGGGTTAGTATCCAAAATCTGTAAAGAACTTATCAAACTCAACACCCAAAAAACAAATTATCCAGTGAAGAAATCAGCAAAAGACATGAATAGACACTTCTCCAAAGAAGACATCCAGATGGCCAACCGACACATGAAAAAATGCTCAACATCACTCATCATCAGGGAAATACAAATCAAGACCACAATGAGATACCACCTCACACCTGTCAGAATGGCTGACATTAACAATTCAGGCAACAACAGATGTTAGCAAGGATGTGGAGAAAGAGGATCTCTTTTGCATTGTTGGTGGGAATGCAAGCTGGTGCAGCCACTCTGGAAAACAGTACGGAGGTTCCTCAAAAAACTAAAAATAGAACTACCCTACGACCCAGCAATTGCACTACTAGGCATTTATCCAAGGGATACAGGTGTGCTGTTTCGAAGGGACACATGCACCCCCATGTTTATAGCAGCACTATCAACAATAGCCAAAGTATGGAAAGAGTCCAAATGCCCATCGATGGATGAATGGGTAAAGAAGATGTGGTATATCTATACAATGGAGTATTACTCGGCAATCCAAAAGAATGAAATCTTGCCATTTGCAACTACGTGGATGGAACTGGAGGGTACTATGCTAAGTGAAATTGGTCAGTCAGAGAAAGACAAAAATCATATGACTTCACTCATATGAGGACTTTAAGAGACCAAACAGATGAACATAAGGGAAGGGAATCAAAAATAATATAAAAACAGGGAGGGGGACAAAACAAAAGAGACTCATAAATATGGAGAACAAACTGAGGGTTGCTGGAGGGGTTTTGGGAGGGGGGATGGGCTAAATGGGTAAGGGGCACTAAGGAATCTACTCCTGAAATCATTGTTGCACCAAATGCTAATTTGGATGTAAATTTTAAAAAATAAAAAACAAAACAAGTTAAAATAAATAAATAAATAAATAAATAAATAAATAAAAAGATATGCAGCAAAGAAGCTGCATATCTCTCTCGCACTCAAAAATGGATGAACATTAAAAAATAAAGTTTAAATATCAATATCTCATAAGGTATGTTAACTCACTTTGAATCATGGTTATTCTTTTTTTTTTAAATGTTTATTTATTTTTGAGGGAGTGCATACATTGGGAAGGGGCAGAGAGAGAGGGAGATACAGAATCCGAAGCAGGCTCCAGGCTCTGAGCTGTCGGCACAGAGCTGGAAGTGGGGCTCGAAATCATGGACCATGAGATCAAGACCTGAGCTGAAGTTGGATGCTTAACCAACGGAGCCACCCAGGCGCCCCTGTATCATGGTTATTCTTGACCCTCACACTTCACATACAAAAATCAAACTGCTATAATTCAAAAAGCAAATTGTGGGATTTTGATTGGCATTCTCTGAACTATTAATTCTCTATTAATTCATTATAAAAATGTTTAAGATACTGAGTCCTCCTATTAACATTTGTGAATATCAATCTATTAGTTGACATAGGCCTAATATAATTTTTCTGAATAAGAGTTCATCATTTTCTTTAAAAAGGTATGAATTTCTTATTTGGTGTATTGAGATACATATTACCTACTTTGTAGGTATAATGATACATATCTTTTTAAATAATATTTTCTATTGGGGCACCTGGGTGGCTCAGTCATTTAAGTTTCCAACTTCGGCTCGGGTCATGATCTCACCATTCGTGAGATAATTTTTTGTGGATACACTATATCAAGATGAGAATGTTCTCATTTATTCCAAATTTAGTAATATTCCATCATCACTATTTTTATTCAATATTGTACCAGAAGTCCTAACCAGTATAATAAGATGAAAAAAAAATAAATTTAAGGCAAAAGGATTGGAAAGAAGAAAATTGTATTCATTATTTTTACATAATATAATCATCTAATAAAAAATGGAAATGATAGAAGAATACAGCAAGACGTGTGCATATAAGGTTATTATACAAAAGTCTATTGCTATTCTATACACTAACAACACACAATTTTAAAATGTGCTTATAGATGGAGCTAGGGAGTATTATGTTAAGTGAAATAAGTCTGTCAGAGAAAGACAAATACCATATGATTTCACTCATGTGAAATTTAAGAAACAAAACATATTAGCAGAGGGCGGGAGGTGGGGGAAGGAGAGAGTGGCAAATCAAGAAATAGACTCTTAACTAGAGAGAATAAACTGATTGTTACCAGAAAGGAGGTAGACAGAGGGTTGGGTTAAATGGGTCATAGGCATTAAGGAGTATACTTGTGATGAGCACTGAGTGTTGTAGTATGGAAGTGTTGAATCACTATTATATACACCAGAAACCAAAATCACATGGTACATTAACTAACTGGAATTTAAATAAAAGCGTTTTTAAAATGTGCTTAAAAAGAACACACTTTTAATAATAGCATAAAAATATCAAATACTTAGGAACAAATCTAATAAAGCATGTATAAGCTTTTTGGGAAAACAAAAAATTATTCATATTCAGAAAGACAATCTAATTAAATAAAAAGATGTACTAAGTTAATGTAAAGGTAAAATTAATATCATAAAAATTATAATCTTTTCAATTGATTAATGTGCAATTCCAATGAAAATGACAATAGAGAAAATTCATTACCAGTGTTGAAAGTAATATCTCAAAATGTATGCTTTTTCTGAAAATGGAAATTTTAAGATTTCTATCACATATGAAAAATATGAGTTGTGAGAAACAGTAATTTTAAAATCTTTGAGTTCTTGATCATATTGTTGCTTATTTGCTGCATATCTTTTTTATTTATTTATTTATTTTAACTTGTTTTGTTTTTTATTTTTTAAAATTTACATCCAAATTAGCATTTGGTGCAACAATGATTTCAGGAGTAGATTCCTTAGTGCCCCTTACCCATTTAGCCCATCCCCCCTCCCAAAACCCCTCCAGCAACCCTCAGTTTGTTCTCCATATTTATGAGTCTCTTTTGTTTTGTCCCCCTCCCTGTTTTTATATTATTTTTGATTCCCTTCCCTTATGTTCATCTGTTTGGTCTCTTAAAGTCCTCATATGAGTGAAGTCATATGATTTTTGTCTTTCTCTGACTGACCAATTTCACTTAGCATAGTACCCTCCAGTTCCATCCACGTAGTTGCAAATGGCAAGATTTCATTCTTTTGGATTGCCGAGTAATACTCCATTGTATAGATATACCACATCTTCTTTACCCATTCATCCATCGATGGGCATTTGGACTCTTTCCATACTTTGGCTATTGTTGATAGTGCTGCTATAAACATGGGGGTGCATGTGTCCCTTCGAAACAGCACACCTGTATCCCTTGGATAAATGCCTAGTAGTGCAATTGCTGGGTCGTAGGGTAGTTCTATTTTTAGTTTTTTGAGGAACCTCCGTACTGTTTTCCAGAGTGGCTGCACCAGCTTGCATTCCCAACATATCCCTTTTATTTTAATTGAAGTATAGCTAGCATATGACATTTGATTAGTTTCAGGTGTAAAGCATTAGTAATTTGACAATTACATACATGACGAAGTGCTCACTATGATAAAGTGTAGTTACCATCTGTACCATACAAAACTTTTACAATATCATTGGCTATATTCTCAATATTGTACTTTTCATTCTGGTGACTTATTTATTTTATATCTAGAAGTTTATACCTCCCAATCCCCTTCACCTTTTTTGCTTATTGCCCCATTTTACCCCCTCCTTCAACCAACAGTTTGTTCAATTTATGACTCAATTTCTGTTTCATTTGTTTTTTAGATTCCATGTACAAATGAAATCATATGGTATTTTTCTTGCTCTGTCTGACTTATTTTACTCTGTGCTGAATCTTATATTTGACTACTTTGAATTTGCTCTCCAACCAGGAGAAGCAGGCATGAGTGGATCCACATCAAATACTTCCATAGTCCTCTGGATTTAATTGGTTCGACCAAGGAGAGCCCCAGCAGAAGACCAGAGGCAAGGAGAAGAGTCAGGTCATCATGAGCTGACTATGTCACCCAATAGAAAAATCACTGTTCTCCTCTTTAAAAAAAGAGGGGGGTGGGGGTGGGAGGAGCACCTGGGTGGCTCAGTTGGTTGAGCATCGACTCTTGATTTCAGCTCTGGTCATAATCCTAGTGTTGTGGGATTGGGCCCTGTGGTGTCAGGCTCCATGTTGAGTGTGGAACCTGCTTAAGATTCTCTCTCTCTGGGGCGCCTGGGTGGCGCAGTCGGTTAAGCGTCCGACTTCAGCCAGGTCACGATCTCACAGTCCGTGAGTTCGAGCCCCGCGTCGGGCTCTGGGCTGATGGCTCAGAGCCTGGAGCCTGTTTCCGATTCTGTGTCTCCCTCTCTCTCTGCCCCTCCCCCATTCATGCTCTGTTTCTCTCTGTCCCAAAAATAAATAAACGTTGAAAAAAAAATTTTTTAAAAACGATTCTCTCCCTCCCTCTGCCTGTCCCCCCAGCTCGTGCTCTCTCTCTCTCAAAACAGAAAAGAAAAAAGAAAAGACAAAGAAAGAAAAGAAAAGAAAAGAAAAAGAAGAAGAAGAAGAAGAAGAAGAAGAAGAAGAAGAAGAAGAAGAAAAAGAAAAAGAAAATCACTGTTCTCAAGTGGCATGCTCTACACAAAATTCTTTTTTCTGGGTTCCAATGATCACTCTGTTCTCTTATCTTTTTAATACTATTGTCAATGGTAACTTGATTTTTTTTACAAAGTGTGTGGATAGCTCCAGCCTGGTATTCAACCCCAAGTTATTGAAGTATCCATTATGGTTTCCCCTATATCCAATCTACATCTTATAAATAATCTCATTTAAAAAAACCCCATTGAGTGAAGAATAAATCAAGTCAAAGCAATCTAGGCTCATCAGATAAAAGAATGCCCTGATTTTTGCATAGCATATTATAATATCCAAAACTTTAGTGACTAGACATTGAATAAAAACCTCACTGACATTTAAGAACAACAAAAAACTGCATACTAGATCATAAAATATAGGTGGGATTTTCCTTATTTTTCTATAACTGGATCAAATAAATGTTAAAATATTATTTTTGCAGCTTATTTAACAAATAGTCAGCATATAATAACATAAAAAAAGAGCAAATCCATTTGCCATTAGTAGAATCTTTTCTCTATTATGTCTATGCAGAGGAAGACACTTAGAAACTTTTTTTAGACAGCATGGGGGAAGGTAGGAAGTAGAAAAGAAAAACTTAAACTAAAATTTCCTAATGAAGTGTAAGGTAGTTTAGGATGCCATTCTTGTTGGTTTGGCATAATGAGAATTAGCCTACTATATTTATATTAGGTCAGTTTAATTATTGATGAAGAAGGATTTAGGGGTGAGGTAAAGAGTTATTAAGACATTGTTATAAAAATGAATGATTTTGATATTAGGGGAAATTTAATGGTGATTTTAAATATGTATAGCATTTGCATAATAACTAGCAGACTTCTTAAAATTTTCCACTGAGATTAAGATTGACAATGTGGCTATGTTGAAATCAGACATCTGACAGCATTTCGGCTATGATGAGTGCCTAGACACTGGTTTGAATTACCAAGGGTGAATATTCATGAGCATTTATAGAAGTAATGCAACAGAATTTTGAGTATGCAATACCTAACTGCAAACTTACACAACAGCAAATGCATGAGTAACTAAAGCATTATTGTAGAGTAGCAATTTCTGCCATTCACAAAGCAGCCTGAATCCAAGATATGAATTAAACTACTAGTTTTTGGTCACAATGTTAAGTTACAACATGCATATATTTACTTTGAGAAATTGTAGACTAGAAATTAGACTAAACAATATATAATATGGTGGATAATCTGTTTAGAAGGAAAAATGTGAATCATGATGTTTACAATGCAAGGAGTCTAGGATTCATAAATCATTATCTGAAATGTAGTCCAGAGAACAAATGTGACTTGTGACTGCATACATATGTCAGTAAAGGTCAAGACAATAGCATATCTCCAAGGTAAAGTACTTTCTAAAAACAGAGGATGGATCTGAAAATATCACCTTTCTTCTGTCACTTGAAGCCTACGAATAAAAATCCAGCCCCTGTACTAACTATGTGCTAGAGATAATGAGAGAAACAAGAGTATTATTTGAAAACATTTACTACATTTACAATTAATTTTTAGTATAATTATAGTTAACATATAATATTACATTACCTTGGATGGACAATTATAAAATAACCCAAGACTAACCAAGTGTCCTTAAGAAATTCAAGAATGGGAGAATTTGTGTAAACTAATGTAATAATATCCTGAAAATATGAACAACAATAATAGTTAACATTTAATGAGAGCTTACAGTGCCAGGCACATAGTAGTTATCACTTATAATTTGTTAGGATTAGTACATGTCCCATGCATTGTGATAATAATTACCTTCACCAGGACGCCTGGGTGGCTCAGTCAGTTAAGCATGCGACTTCGGCTCAGGTCATGATCTCATGGTCCATGAGTTCAAGCCCTTTGTCAGGCTCTGTGCTGACAGCTCAGATTTGGATTCTGTGTCCCCCTCTTTCTCTGCCCCCTCCCCACTCATGCTCCATCTCTCTCTCTCAAAAATAAACATTAAAAAAATTTTAATGATATTATTTTATTTGTAAAGATTAATGTGAAAAAATATTTTTATCCAATTTATCCAGTTTGGTTGAATGATACCTGTGGATCTTGGTATTTCTTAAGGAAATTACAACTCAAGTTTGGGTACATAATGACAAATTGTCTACTATAAATTCCAAATAAATTGTGATTGCATTTTACTTTGCTTTTTTTCCCTTTATATTTAGTACCCTAGTTGAGGTCTGAACTATTCATTATAGATGTCACAGATACTGCATTTCCACTTTCAAAAAGTACTCAAAGGATTATATGGAAATTATCCTAATTCCTTTCAATATGCTGGAGCCTCGTTTCTTGTTTTAATCTTTGCATATTTAGCACCTTGGACAGTGCCCAGCATATACTAAGCACTTCTCTATTCTAGAGCAGATGAATACATGAATGTTTTTGTCCTGATACTACATTTGTCTTATAGATGGCTGGAGATACTAATCACCAGGACTTGAACATCTTTTTATTTTGCTGTAATTATGTTACTTGTATGCAAACTACTCCTAAATTGTTTTTATTTTATTTTTAGTGCTAGATGTTACGCTCAGAAAATAAAATGTCTTATACTAAAATTCATGTTAGCATAAAAAATTATTAGTTCAATATATTGAGCTCCTTATACCTACAAAATCACATATGAATATGGGAAAATTTTTAAACAAAAAATACCCTTTCTAAAGCAATGTTTACTTTTATTCTCCTTGAAGATGAGAATCACCAAGTTCACGATGGAATCCTTTGAGGTAGGAGGGAGATCTTCATGCCAACCCCCCCCCAAAAAAAAAACCAGGAAAAGAATTTCTATTCGGATTTTTAAAAATATTACTGTGGAACAGTATGGATTAGTGTACATTGTAAAGACATATATTCTGAATTACCTCCTTCCCCCATGAGTTGCCTTTAATCTCACATTTTATAAACACATTGGATGATTCCCGTTAATCACATGCACTACGGTAAAGATTATGGATGCTAGCAATTACGCCTTGTATTCACAGTTGAAATTAGAACTCAATAAAGGAGAGAAGGAAATGTACCGAGGACAAACCCGTCTGTAAACGATCTCTGTAAAGGGATATTTAGTCGGTTTGTACTAAATTGGTCGAGGCATCACAAGAGCCCTTTGTCTGTGGGACGGTGGGTCTGGCAACCATTATCTACTGGGGAAAGCGATGTGTGATGACTCCGCCCGGGCTGGGGGTGGGGAGGGTGCACCGCGTGGAGAGCTCTACCGGAATTGAAGTGAGCGAACAAAGAGAACTCCCAGCAGCCGTCCGCCAGCTCCTCGCAGCTGCATCAGGAGACGTCAGTCACGCCAGGAAGGCTGTTCGAATACGCCTCCCTGAGAAAAGAGCTCAAGTAAATAATTGATGGAGATTGATCGGTCCAGGACAAAGCTTTGCAGAAAACCAGTGCATCCGATTTCGAGCGGTTTTGGAATCTTCTGCCAAGTACGGGATATGAGAGCGCAGCACGGACTTCGAGCGCAGCCACGGATCTTCCATTTCGGGTGTGGCTCCGGCCTTTTTGTCTTCCTGCCACCTCCCCTACCATCCTCCGCCCCCGGCCCGTCCCCGCCTTCTTCTCTTTCCTCTTGAAAGTAGCCTCTCTTTGGTTACTTCTAAGCTATCCTCCCTTGCAATCCCGCCCTCTCCCCTGCCCAGTCCGGTGAGGTCAGCTCATGAATATCAGTGCACTTCCTGGGGAGCGTCTGGCACGGCTTGGTACCTCTCGTGTTCGCCTGCTCGGAGCCGCAGCTCCAACCGAGTCACAGGCTGCGGGAAGTAACCGGCTCTGGGGGCCGCCGAGTCTGCACGTTAACGCCATTGTTTGGAGAATTGGGTGTGGAACTGAGGCAAGACAGCCCAAAGTCGTGCTCAGCCAGAAAGTCGCATATAATACCACGAAGTTAAACTTTCCTTGTCTTTAAAAGGCATAAAAATAAACCCTGAGGTCGCCGGAAGAACAGAAGGAAAGCGCTGTTCATTTGCATCAACTTCGAAACATCGCGTCTGCTGAGAAGTGAGCAGTTCTTCTGGATTTCTAAAAGGGTGGGGATGAGAGATGGGGTGGGTCGGTGGGCTGATAAAATTTGAGATTAAAATTGTTGGTTTGTGCCCATCCGGGGTTGCGTGGTCGGCTATTTCCACGGGGGAAGCCTTGAAGGGGCACAGCATCTTGTCACTTTGTGAGAACCACGTGACAGCGTGGTACCTTTGATTGTGGGAGACGAGTTCCTGGAACCTGAACTTTCTCCTGGGTTAAAGCAGTCTGAGAACCGAGTTTAAACGTTGTCTGGTGGCTCTCAGCTCCGGAGTGATTATGCCTAATACAAAACAAAAATAAGGTTGCTTTGGCAATATAACTTGTGTAGGTGGTCCATATTAGTGTGACCCATGACCATGAACTAGGCCAGACATTCTAGGAGCATGAGGCTCCAGAGAACATATAGAAAATAAGTTGGTGGATAACTTTTCTCCCCCTAATGTCTTCTTTATTCACTATTATTTTTCAAATTGAGTTGGAAGGAGACCTTGAAAAAGAAAGACAGGTGGAGAAGGAAACTTCCAGTAATATTTCTTCATAAAATGAGGAATTGATGCATGTTGACTAAGTTATGATACTTAAAATAGGCCATAACAGGAATAATGCTAGTAAAGTAACTGGCAAGCATCTCCTCTGCTCATCGGAGGAATTTTTTAAAGCAGAACTTTCTGCCTAGTCATACTCTTTTCAGTGTGTTAGAGAGAGATGATATTTCTAAGGAAAAAGCACCAAACTGACTAACTAGGTAGATGGATCACTAGGGAGAAGAACCTCATAAAGCAATGGCTTGCTATTTTCCGGATTTTAAAAGCCAGTGATGGATTTATCTTGTAAAAAAAAATATAAGTATATAAGTATATGTATATACTTATCTTACCACCATGAGTGAGGATGCACCAGGTTTCTGGGGTGCAGGGTCATTCTGTCTCAGAATTTGTCTCCATAGAAGGAACTGGGCACTTTAAAAGTACAACTTTATCTATGATATATAACATGTAATAAGATGCTTAAGAATGAAAATATTTTCTATTTAGCAATTACACTTAAAACCAAAATGACTCACAAAAACTATAAAATTTGGATAAATATAGATGTCATCACCTATAATTTAAGAAATTGTGCAGAGCCACCAATGAACCTTTCCAAAAGTATATATATTTTTTAATTATTTGCCAAAGCTTAAAGAAGAATACCTTTAGGGGTACTAATAACTACACCATATAGGTGATTCTCAATGCCATTACTTTCTTGAAACTGAAGTTGATTTAAAGTCATTCATTACTTTTATTTTAGCTCTAGTCTAAAGGAAAATGGGTGCATTTCTCTAACCAAGAACAACATGAAGAGTTAAAGGTGTCTGAGAAAAGTACCACATATCCACGGAAAATTTTCTCTAGAAGCCTACATCATGACCCTTTTCCTCTAATTGAGAATAATAATTAAATAAAACATTTTCTACTAAACTAGGCTTTAAAATACAGATTGAATGACGAGGAAATCCAAAGTTAAAAAAGGGGATTCACCTTTAACATGTGGACACATCCTTTTCCTTCTGAAGATTTTGCCTGACTTAAACCCCTAACCTTTTTCTCCCCTAAATCTCCCTTCCTACCAATTCCTTTCTGATCCATATCTCAGCGTTGCCAGAACCTGCAACCATGAGAATGTTACATTAAGCTGCTTTCAGATCGTCACCATTTTACTGAGATGGAATTAAATGGAGATGGCGCCTCCCTGGGCAAAATGAGAATTGACAATTCTGCACCTATTTCTGAAGTCGGGGTTTCTATTAAGTGCTTTTAAAATCTCATTATTTTCTAGGACTTCTCTTTTCTAGGGAAATCACCCTTTGCTCTGTAACAATGCAGACATGTTGTGTGCTTCCCTTCTTTTGTTTCTACCCCAGATTAGAAAGGAAGGTTGGAGGACTTGAGGAGGGAAGAGAATGAGAATGATCTGGTGATGGACCATTCTAAAATAAATCTCATCTGATAGACTCTTCCTAGACCGCCATGAGTCAGCCACCGACGGGGGGCGCTGCCCCTGCCACAGCTACAGCTTCTGCCGCCACCTCTGCCACTGAGGCTCGCCTGCACCCAGAGGGCAGCAGCAGAAAGCAGCAGCGTGCACAGTCACCTGCTAGACTAAGGGACAATTCGGTCCGGCAGACAACTACGACCACCCGGTCCCCTGTGGGGACCGGCACTAAACTCAATTCTGTTCGACTGCAGCAGCTGCAGCAGCAGCAAGGCAACAAGACCGGGAGCCGCTCTGTGCCTCCGGCCAGCGCCCGCGGAGGCGGAGGCGGGGCCGAAAAGGCTGCGCCCCTGGCGCCCAAAGGGGCCGTGCCGGGAGCTGTCCATCTCGCGGCTGGTGCTGAAGCGGCCCCCGCGGCGACCCTGGCCCCGGTGGGCGGCAGGAGGCCTGGCCCGACGGAGGAGCCTCCCCGGGAGCTAGAGCCCGTGTCCGCTAAACTCGGGGAACCCCCTCCGCTAGGGGAAGGAGGAGGAGGGGGTGGGGAAGGAGGAGGAGCCGGCAGCGGCTCCGGGGAAAGGGAGGGGGGCGCTCCGCAGCCGCCGCCGCCGCCGCCCAGGGGCTGGCGAGGGAAAGGCGTACGAGCTCAGCAGAGGGGCGGCAGCGGCGGGGAGGGGGCCTCCCCTTCACCATCCTCCTCTGCGGGCAAAACCCTAGGCCCCGGCAGCAGAAACTCCGGAAGCGGTGTTGTGGGGGGTGGCAGCGGTGGCGGAGGGAGCTACTGGAAAGAAGGATGTCTGCAGTCTGAGCTCATCCAGTTCCACCTCAAGAAAGAGCGGGCGGCAGCGGCGGCAGCCGCGGCTCAAATGCACACTAAGAACGGCGGCAGCAGCACCCGCAGCTCCCCGGTCTCTGGCGCCCCTGCCATTTGCGAGCCTCTTGCAGTCCCTTCCGTCTCCCCAATGGCGGCGGCAGCGGAGGGCCCCCAGCAGAGCGCAGAGGGCAGCGCAACTGGAGGGGGCATGCAGGCGGCGGCGCCTCCTTCGTCGCAGCCGCACCCGCAGCAGCTCCAGGAGCAGGAAGAAATGCAAGAGGAAATGGAGAAGCTCCGAGAGGAAAACGAGACTCTCAAGGTGAGAAGGGTGGGGGAACCCGGCTGGGGGAGGGGAGGTGTGGGCTTTGGAGGATTAGGGCGTGTCTCGCGAGGGTGAGAGACTGTTAACATGTTAGGGAGCCTTAAAGAGGGAAGGGAACAGGAAATGAGAGGAGGGGGTTCCTAGGCCTTTTCCAGATTTAAAGCAGCCTAAGATCAGGAGCCTTAGGTTTAATTTAAATCCAAATTTGGTCCTTCGTTTCTCTAATTATCATGGGTTGTCCCACTTTGTCATGGAGAGAGGTTGAGTAGGAGAGCTGGGGAAGGCCCAAAGAAGGCCCGTTTTTATAGTTTCTTCTTCATGCAGCTCTGTCACTCCTGTCTTATGGAGAGGGGGCAATAAAACGGAGAATTTGGAGTTGGCATGGGGTGTACACTTTACCTGTCCGAGTGCCGGGGGGCGAGGTTAATTTTGACCCGCGGCCTGTCACCGCTTCAGAACGAGATTGATGAGCTGAGGACCGAGATGGACGAGATGAGGGACACTTTCTTCGAGGAGGATGCCTGTCAACTGCAGGAAATGCGCCACGAGTTGGAGAGAGCCAACAAAAACTGCCGGATCCTGCAGTACCGCCTCCGCAAAGCCGAGCGCAAAAGACTCCGCTACGCACAGACAGGGGAAATCGACGGGGAGCTGTTGCGCAGCCTGGAGCAGGACCTCAAGGTCTGCAGCGCTGGGGCTGGGAGGCGCGGGGTAGGGGCAGCAAGTGGGGACCTCTTTGCTATGAAAGGCCTTCAGTGGTCATTGGCAAAGACACGGAGTTTCGCAGCGCTGACCACAAAGTATCAGGTTCCGGGCAGGGGAAGGGAAAGAACAGACCAGTGGGTCTGAGGGGTCTAGGGTGTGTGGAGTGCCTCGCGGAGAGCGAGCTCTGGGAGCTTTCTAGGGAGTCCCGGCGACTCTTCCAGAGACGGTGGCAGAGGGCGTCTCCCCTCCCCCCCCAGCAGAAACGCGGGTGTGGCAGAGCGCAGGCTCTGGCGTCGACCTGGCCTCCAGAGGCTGTCTTCCAAGTAAAGGCCAGGTGAAATCGAGAGCAGCGGGATGTAGACTCCTGCGGAGAGAGGAATTAAAGCCCAGAATAGGAACAGCATTGGGACGATATCGTAGTTAAGGTCTCTCTCAGCAAGTCTCCCTAACCTCCTTCCTTTCTGTACTCACCACTTTGCTAACTCCCTGAAAAGAAATCTGTCCCACTTGCCGCCCCTTTTGGAAAAGTAAAGAGTGCAGTAAGTGAAAGAACCTCGTTTTTAATATGAAGTTGTTCCTTTAGAATTTCCCCCAGTGGAGAAATTTTAACCTTGAAATAAGTTTTGTAAGTAGATGAGGTCTGTTCAGTTCAGTTTGACTGTAGGCAGATCCACTGACAATGCAAACCCAATGTTATCTTCATAACCTTGGACCACCAAACATAATTTTAATTATGTTAACCTCATCAATATATAAAAATCAAGTGTAATTTTCCTATGTTTTAAAGAAAGATGTGAGAAAACATTTAATGAAAGTCATTGTATTATTTCTTTTTGTTTTTTCTTTTTCTTTTCCTATCATTTGTTGAGTGCTCACTATGTCCCAAGTACGGTGGGAAGCATTGTTATATACATTAACATTAGTTATCTATCTAAATGTTAGCTCAAGATTAAAAAAAAAAAACAAAAACACCCATGAGGTTAGGATTAGTAATCCTATCATCATCTTATACAGTAGCTGAACCTTTTACAGAGGTTATAAGTGCCCAGTCCCTACCCATGGATATAGGCTAGTAGGTGGCCAAGCTGTCTCCTCACCCAGTATAAAACCACAGTCTATGTCCTGAGCCACTACATCATACTACACCATAGGGTTTTGTTCCAAACCCTAAATTTCCAAGATAATCTCAAAACAAAAGGCAAAAAGGTACACTGTAATCAAAAAACAAAAACAAAAACTTAATCTCAAGGACTGACATATTTCTTAAAAGTAAGCACCTGACATTATAGGATTAAAATTCAGGTCCCACTCCCACTAGAAAACTTTGTTTTCTAGTTTTTAAAAAAAACTCCTTAATGTTTACTCATTTTTGAGAGAAAGAGAAAGAGCAGGAGAGGTGCAGAGAGAGAGGAATACACAGAATCCAAAGCAGGCTCCAGACTCTGAGCAGTCAGCCCAGAGCCCTCCACTCGGGGCTCAAACTCAGGGACTGCGAGATCATGACTTGAGCTGAAGTCAGACACTTAACTGACTAAGCCACCCAGGCACCCCCGTTTTCCAGTATTTAAAATGAGTGATAATGGAAACATCTTGTTTTGTTGTAGAATTAGAGGAGATATGTGAAATTTCTATACACATGATAAAGCACGATTGAACATCTATTACCATGGTGTAGTGTAGAGGTTGAGGAAACAGAGTGGAGAGCCAGACTACTTGACCACTTGTTAGCTGTGTGACCTTGAGCGTATTACTTCACATCTCTGAGACTCACTTTCCTCACCTGTGAAATAGGAATAATAATAGTACTTATCTCATGGGATTGTTGTGAGGGTTAAATAATTTATATATGTGAATGACTTATATGTAAAGCATCTGGAAACATGCCTGGTATAGTATAGAAACTATTTGTGTATTGGCTTTTAGTACTTTTAATGTGAGTATAAGTTTAGCTCACTTATTGTACTGTCTTTAACTATATTTTATTGTTAAAACTCTTCAATTTAGGTTGCAAAGGATGTATCTGTGAGACTTCACCATGAATTGGAAAATGTAGAAGAAAAGCGAACCACAACAGAAGATGAAAACGAAAAACTGAGGCAACAGCTTATAGAAGTTGAGATTGCAAAACAAGCTTTACAGAATGAACTGGAAAAAATGAAGGAGGTTAGTATTTGATTATCTCATGGTATGCAACATATATATTTAGCTTTTTTTTTAAGTTTATTTATTTATTTTGAGAGGGGGAGAGAGAAAATGTGGGCAGGGGAGGGGGAAGGATCCATGAGATCATGACCTGAACCAAAATCAAGAGTGGGACGCCTAACCAACTGAGCCACCCAGGTGCCCCCATATATATGTAGTTCTTTACAAAAGAATCCCCAGGACTAAAATGACTGTTAAAATAATTCTGTTTTTTAATGATTATAGAACAGTTCATTGTTCTCACCCAATATGCTAACAGATACATGATTTCATACTAATTAATAATTAGCAAAGGAAAACTGACCTCAGGCCTGCCTCTTGTGTAAAATATATGAGCTCTGACTGAGGTTTCATCCTGTCATCCAAATTTGTGTTAAAGAAGTTACACAGCTATACCAGACACGCAGGATGTCAAAAGTATGAAGGACTAAGCCTTGTGTTAGTTGAGAGGAAGAACTGGTCCTGTGATTATTAATGAGTTCATAGAACCACAGACTTTTGGGGTAAAAAGACCATAAAAAACCATTGAATCGAATTGAGTCAAATCATTGCTTCAATCCTCTTTATAACAAAGCCCCCAAATGATCTAATGCTTAAAACATCTCTTGCGACTAACCTTTAAGATCTTTTGCAGTATCCAATTCTGTCACAGTGTATCTCTGTTTAAAGGTTTTCTTTGTTTTGAGTTGAAATCTATTTCATTGTAACATTAGCCAATTCATCTTAGTTGTTTCTCTTTGGTATAGAAGAGTCAAGAGTTCTCTTCCACATTAGGTGTTTGAAGTTTCTACCATATTTCTCCTAGATCTTCTCAAAGAACAAAACTAGTATCAAAGGAAATAAATCGGAGGAGAAAAGACACAGAAAAGATTTATGAAGAAGTAATTAGCTTTGTGATTAGTAGCAATTTGAATTAAAATAATATTATTTGAAAACCGTCTGAGAATGCAGTGCATTTGTGGAAGCTATTATTGAGCATTAGCTGATACACATGTGGTCCTCTGGACATTTCCCTCTGCTTAACTGTGAAGAATTTAAATGAAAATCTGAATCTTTCCATGGACTAAATGAGATATTGTACCTTTCATTGCTATGCTTATGTCAAAATGGTATAAATATATATTTACCATGTAACAGTGAAAATAATCAAGTCTGCTTAAGGTCAAGGGCATGCCTGCGTGGCTCAGTCGGTTAAATGACATACTCTTGATCATCTTGGCTAAAGCCATGATCTCACGGGTTTGTGGGATCGAGTCCTGAGTTGGACTCTGCTGAGAGTGAGGAGCCTGCTTGAGATTCTCTCTCTCTCCCTCTCTCACTGCCCCTTCCTTCCCCATCTCTCTCTCTAAAGACATAAACTTAAATAAAATATGTCAGGAATTTGTAGAAGATGGTTTCAGTGGGGTAAACTATTTTGTGATCTAAGTTTCTACTTGTTGTTATATTATCCTGATTTTAAACATTTTTTAACATGACAAATTAGGGAAAAACTATTTTAATGATATATAATTCTTGGTTAATGCCTAAGGATGGTTGTATGCTCCAATATGGAAGCTGGGAGCCATGTGACTATCTTCACCAATAACCAATGGAGTGATTTTAAAAGGTTTCTAACTTGCCTCAGTTTATTCAGTTGTAAAATGTTGTTTTAATGATTCTCAACATCTCCTGAAGCTATCATGACTTTTATCATCAAATCCAGAACATTATCTTTAAAGAGTAGCATAGATTTTTTTTTCCTGAAGTTAAGAGATCAAATATGAAATTATATATGTACAAGTATATGTTTCTTAAACAATAATATAGAGTTGAAGTGTGTCAAAAAATGAAAGTTTAATTTGCAGGAAAAAAAAAAATGAAGTAGGTGACTATGTTAGTTTGCTAGGGCTACCATAAAAAAACACCACAACACGTTGTGTGGTATAAACAATAGAAATTTGTTTTCCTCACTGTTTTGGAAGCTGAAAGTCCAAAATCAAGGTGTAGGTAGGGTTTACTCCTTCTGAAGTCTGTGTGGAAAGGATCTGTTCCAGGCCTGTCTCCTTGTAGATGGTCATCTTTATGTTCACACTGCATTCTCCCTATATCTATGCCCAAATTTCCCCTTTTCTGGACGCCAGTCGTTGTAGATTATGGCCTACCTAATTTTAGGTTGTACATTGTAGATTGATTGCTTCTGTAAAACCCTATCTCCAAATAAGGTCACATTCTGATATACTTAGGGTTACAGCTTCAGCATGTGAATTGAGGAGATACAATTCAACCACAGCAATTAAACAAAGGAAAGAGAAAGTTCTTTCTTCTTATAGGAAAGCAAAGAGAAAGTTCATTGTCAGTTCCATTAGGCTTCAAGTCAGAACAAACTTCATTTGATTACTAAGTATAAAAGAGAATTACTTTGTGATTTGATATCATGTAAATGTTTTTTAGTGAAGATCTGGAAAGTTGGATTTAAGAATGGTATAAGAGCTTTCTGATTTTATTCTGTTTCCAGAAAAGGGGGAAATGCCTATAGACTGCTGTCCATTAGCCAGACACATGGGACCTCTTCCATTGTAAATAAAGCCAAAACAATCTGGCTACCAAGGAGAAGGGCTGGAACCTGAGAATGTCCTCAGGAAAATCATTATAAAAATACATTTCCTTGATTCTGTTCCCTATGCTTTGCCTTATAACTATTTCCTCCTTCAGGGCTCTAACTCTGATTTGGGAAAACAGTCTTACAGCACCAAGCAATGTGGGTATAAGTTCATGCCAAAAAGGAAACTCACATTCTCTTGGAGTTATAAAAGCCAAACTCCAATCCCTAATTGGAAACTACAACAAGAAAAGTATAAGGAATGTAGGAACATATATTGGGGATGTCAGCATTTAAAGTAACCTTTTATTAAAAAGATGGGCTCTAAACTAGCATTCCCAGTTTGAGAAGGTGGGTGGCAGTCAGGAAAACATAGAAATAGAGAGGAAAGACAAAAGAGTGGAAGATAAATATCTGGGGGTTTCTAAATGTAATAAAGGAAAAATGGAAAGTATCCTGGCAGGAAAGTTCTGTAATCATTTATCTGAGGTTGACATTCATAGTGTCTAGAAAAGTGTCAGGAATAGAAAAGGTAGTTTTATTTGGAAATCAAAAATGTTTCATTAAAATGGGATGTTTGTAATGGTAACTTTGTTATCTGCCAAGAAGATGAATATTGAAACTGAGTTTCAGTAATAAGTGGCTCACTTTGTGGGGTAGGAGGTGTGAGTTTGAAGCCTAACTTGGCCTCGTATAACTGTGACAGCTTCAGTTAATCATCTGCTTCCTTGGTTGTAAAATGAAAACATATTCAAGTCCTTGGATAGGGTTAAACACACAACTGTCATCCCTTTGTGGCATTCTAATCAGTGGAGAAAATAGAATCAGGCCAAGCTTTGCATTATGAAGAAAAGACAAAAGTTATGGAGTAAATTATAAAATGGTAAGTAGGATATACTTGAGAGAAGCAATCCTCTAACTCCCAGTTTTTAGTTTCTTATATGGAGTCATATAGATGTTGAACTGCGCAACTGGGACCAATAGGCCATCTGCTGGAGTTTGGAAACCATTTACTAAGAGTTTAATTGGCTTCAAGGGTTTTGACCAATTGCTCTCAAGGCTAGTGGTTGCACAAGGTCCTGTGCACCTGCTCACATCCATCTGCTTATCTTCTTCCTCTGAGAGTATGGAGTAGGCACTGGGGGGTAAGAAGAGTTGTGTAGAGGCAGGATAGACATAATTAGTTGAGTCTACTGCAACTCATTGCTTGTATTGAAACAGTTGGTTGTCTGCCAACTGCAAACAAGAGGGACCTCTTAGGATGCTGCCTTAGAATCTTAATGGTATTTTCATCCGATTACAAAACATTGATTGCTACTAGCTCTATGCTTTCTTGCAGTAGAAAAATGCCTTTCTTTTATATAACCTGGCAAAAATGATGGTCTTTCAGCATCACAAACACTCAGAGACTGGTTTTTGCAAAAGTTTTTTCATGGAAATTATGAATAGCTTGCAGTTTGAATTCCTGGACAGGTTAATGTACAAATAGCATAAAGTGAGGAAGGATATGGAGAAAGCTCTGTGTGGCATGGGTCTCTGCTACAGTTAATGGGAGGTCACTGTCCTTCATGAAGTCCTTCTGCTGTAGGAAGAAACTTTGCTTTGAGAGCTTTGAAACACTGTTCTCTTCAGAAGGGAGGGGTCTTCTCACATCACCTTTAAGATCTGACACTTGGAAAAGCATTGATGACAGACATTTGAGGGAAAAAATAACCAGTAGAGACCTTTGAAGATGGAAAGGAAGAAAGACTGAGATAATGATGACAAATGTTTATTTGATCTTTTTACTTTAAGAATCTATACTCTTTGTAATGTTTTGTCCCTTAACCTCATGCAAGTCTTAAAGTAATCTTCTTAACTTTTCCTGGTCTTTGCTCTAGAGGGCTCTTAACTTGCCTACTGCAATAGCACTATCTATCTTGGGACGTTTATTTTCTGTGCACTTGGTTAATATATCCTATCTATTACAATGAACTCTCATTCTAGAACACAAAAATAATTGGTACCATAAATTTCAACAGTAGCCTCTCTCTCTCTCTCTCTCTCTCTTTTTGAAAAGAATATGTCTGCTCAGACTCTCTTTATGGACAGAACACTTTAATAAACAAATGCTTGTCTTGCACATTTACCATTGCCTATTTATTTTCTTATATAAAATAATGAATTGAGTATAACTTTACTTGGTTTTGGTAGGGCATGTTTATCTAAGTTATAAAGTGCAAAAAAAAAAAAAGCTGGGTGATAAATCAGCAAAGACGCAGCCCTTTAAGGGGGAATTTCTTTGGCATTCAAATATTTTTCCCCTGGTTCTGTGAGTTATAATTTGAAAAATAGAAGAACAGTCATTGACCTTTTTAAATGAAATTACCATAAATATTTTTAAATGTATCAATTAAACACTATTATTTTAGTCACATCTTTTCAGAGGTGGTAGTTTGTTGAATAACACAGGAATGAATAATACAGACTAAATTAAAAGCAAAAAATAATATGCCAGGTAAACAGAGGAAAGTTCGTTTTCCAGGTTACTGTATGTCGTGACTGTATTTTCAAAGTCGTATTTATTTAGGACTCATAAACTCCGTTGGATTTTTTTTTTTCATGAAATTGCATATGCAGCTGTATGCACAGTGAAGTGATTCCCAGGACTCGGTCCTATGTAAATGGCTCTTTTCTCTCACCCAGATGCCAGGCTCCCAGCAAAAGCAAAGTAGTATACACAGATAAGAAAATCAATGTTGGTGGAGTATTTTGTGAGACATACAGAACTTTTATTGGAAACCTCAAATTTCTGTATATTTATGTGAAGAGCACAAGGGTTTCAAAGCTTGGAAAGTAAAGGTTCTTCCTACAGCCAGTTTGTGTGTTGGCTGGAATTTTGCACTTCACATTCTTGAAACAGTAGGGCACTGTATGAATATAAGTCTTACCTAATTAGGCATCTCCTTTTGGTTACATATTAGGTTCCCATTTCAAATATCTACTAAGTTCAATGTTTGCAATGGCATGGCTTCACAGAAAATGTTCAATAAATGCATGTTGAAATGTTTGTTGCATTTGCTGATAAACCATATTGATGAGAGCTAAGTCTCCAGCCGTGGACTCTGCCAGTTTAACAGGGGTCCTGGGGCTCTAGGCTGGACTTTGAGTGATCTGCATGTAAGAGATGAGCAGCTTAAGTATGTTTAAATATCTCCATGGGGCTACTTTAGCTACACAGGTATTAAAGAGTTGTTCACCTCTCTGACTTCTTTCTCCCACCTACCTTAAAAAGGAATTTGAAATGGTTCTCAAAAAAATCATAACTGTTGCAATCAGGGTTTAAAATGTTGGTCAAGTAAGAATTCTGGGAAGATGAGGAAACACTTACTCCAAGAGGTATGCATTGCTGGGAAACAGCTCTGAGTTTAAGAGCAATCAAGGTAGGGAGAGAGATATTGAAAGTAATTCTTTCCTAACTGTGACTGGATATGGAGGCAATACCAAGTTTCATAGCAGGTCTTCAGAGCAATCATGAACAAAATTAATCATAAACAGACCTCACAGGACAACCAGTGGATGGCTGAGCCTTCATAACAACTGTCAATTTTCATTTATAGAATCAATAAACTAAGAATTATAGTTTTGCAGAAAATAAAATTTAGACATCTTGTCATTAGCTGTGAATTTGAGTGTGGCTTGTTAGAAAGCACATATGTCATGAAGTCTAGAAACTGACTTTGAAGCCCACTTCCCATACCCTGTGACTTCGAGCAAATATCTTGAAATTTATAGGCTTTGGTTTCTTTTTTCATAAATGTTGAAGTTAAACTAAATACTCTCAAAGGCTCCTGTGAAAATGTCATTTTCTGATTTGTCATTTACTCATCTCTGTTCTCCCCGTTTTATTTATAGCCAGGTATGCCAGTCTGTTTCACTACTATTATTTTATTACTATAATTATTTTCTTTCATTTATTCAACCAACAGATATTTATTGAATAGTAACGTATTACCCACTGAAGTATGGCCTACAGACACCACAGAGGATACAAAGATACAGATATCAGGGTGTTGCATTACACAGACTTTGTACTAAATGAGTACTGTCATCAGTGAAACATCCAAACGTTTTTATTTTGCTATTATTGAAATAATATGATTTTTCTGAAGGTGAAAGTCTTTATGTTTCCAAAAACATAATAAAAAACTCTTTGAGATCGTTAGGCCTTTGTATGTGTGTGACAGACAAAACCCTCATGTAGAACGGATCCCCATTAAACAACCTAGTCTTTTCCTTATGGGACTCTGATGGGTGTAGCTGTGACCTAACTGGTTCCCGTGATGCCTATAGTTTTGGGGGCTGTGGTTAACACTATTCCCTACCACTCCCCACAACCTTGGCTGCCTGATAAGGGCTGTGCTTCTAGTGGTGGAGAAAATTGCGTCTGCTGTCTGTCTCAGCAAACCTTTGATGTGACTTTAACTTAGCAAACATTTACTGAGTGTGTATATATATTACGTATAACAAGATAACAGTGTAACTATGAGGGTAGTCTCTACCTGAAGTTAATTACTTATAGAAGGTGTACTTTGACAATATTTACACATATACATTACTGTACTGAATACTTTGATGTTCGTGATCTCAGAAGGGGAAACTCTTATAACTAGATGAGGCCAACACCTGTTTTGTTCACTGTGGCACCCTCAACAACCACTTCAGTACCTGGCATGTAATCAGACCACATTCTTCTGTAATACTATAACAACTGTTATTCCATATTTAATTTTTAAAAATCTTTTTCCCACTCTAGACTGCAAATCCCTTGGGAGTAAGAACCGAATCTTGTCTTACTCATCATAGTGTCCACAACAACCAGAAATTGTTGACACAAAGTTGATAAGCGCTAAATAATTTTGAATGAGAGAATGTAGTTAGGAGAGGTGTTTTGTGGAGAGAACAAGAACTATGGCTCAGAAACAAGGCTTTTTTTGTGGGGCTTAATATAATACAAACACGCTACAAAGGAGCTCCAGCCTCACCCTGCTTCCAGAACTAGAGATCTCTTGATACTGGTATCTCTTAGAAACTTCTAGTCCTCTACCATGCTTCTCCCAAACCCCAGTAATTCCCCAGAAACAACAAGTCTTCCCTAAAACAAGGTCTTATAGGCTTCTCAGGATGGGGAATGAGTACAAGGGCTCAAAAACGACAGGACAACTCTGACACCCTAGACCTCAGCTCTGCATCTGACTTCTGTATCCTTTGGTGAGACAATATGAAATGCTGCTTTACAGAGTAAGAGAAGGCTGCAGGTCTTGTCATTCCCAAACTATTTGCTTTAAATCTTCAGTGTTGGGATAGTCAATTTAGCAGTTAATTTGACTGGAGAACTAAGGAAAACTACCCCAGGGCCGCCGCTACCATTGATGAGTGCCAATCATTGTGCCAGATATTGTAGGTATAGTTATGTTGCTAACAGTTTCATTTTAGAGATAAACACTCAAAGCTCAACAAGGCTAATGGCACTAGTAAGCTGGCACGGTCCATACTGATCCCCCTGCCTCCAAGCCCATGGTCTCCATCGGCCAGTGCTGCACAACTGCACTATTGGGACTCAGAGTCCCCTCCGCATAGCCACTTCTATCTTCCTGACCCACAAATGACATGCCTTCTTTAGAGACCTCGATTCTCCTAGAATCTCCAAGTCCTGAATCTCTAGCACACATTTAGAAAATGCATGGAGCAAGGACTTCCAAGGTATCTAAAGGGAAACTATTTTATCCTAAAGAAAGGAAGTCTTTGGAGAGAACAAAGAAACTGGGACCATAGGTCTAAAAAATGTGTTTTCAGGTCTGTTGATGCTGTCTCTTCTTTTTATAGACTTAATACGTGTGTTATTTCAGATAAGTCACTTAATAGCTGACTCTCAATTTAATCACCTCTTAAAGGAAAATAAATATTTTCCCTAGGCAACCCATTCACAAGGGCAACAGAAGATAATATGTGTGGCGTGCTTTATAAACCGTAAGGTCGTGTGGACGTCAGACGTTCTTGTTATCACATAGTTCTAGATGAGCTGATTAAAACTTAACTCTGCGAGAGAATGTTTAAATCCATGAGAGTGAAATTTTGGATTTACCCAGGAGTCTAATTCTTTTACAGTGGGCTTAGAAACACTTTTCCTTTCTCTTTCCCCATGAATGTGTATGACCGTGAAGTTCCTCTTTATAGGTCACTTCACTGTAGAGCCATTCTAACTTCTATGTATCCTGTTTTGTCTTCCACAAGACATGTCCTTAGTCCTTACTGCTTCACCATCCAGGACCTTACATTTGCAGAGGTCTCAAGGGAGGTGCAAACAATGCAGTTACACTGTCTGCCCCTGCACTCGCTAACGGGACTGACCACTGATTTGTCTGGATAAATGCCTCTCCTACCTTTGCTGCTCTATAAATATTTTTCTTACAGAGAAACATCTTAGCAGAGAGAGGAGGGCTATTGTATTCAGGTTCAAGATACTTTAGATTGCTTTGTGTGTTTTAGTGACTCCACAGCTAAATTCTATGCTCTCTGAATTTAAGAACTGTATTTCTATTTAATTCACACACAAAGACTGCTATTGATACAAAAACTGTAAATGCTTGGCCAAGAGAAGAGGTGTTTAGGAAGATATGATTGCTGTCAGAGGAGCTCATCTTTAGCCCTTAAATTAGAATTTACTCGGTTCCTTTGTTTTCCAATACTTGTGTTACATTGGAGTAAATATACCATGCAATTTCGCTGTATATTAGGAAGTATTTTCCAAATTGAAAATTCAGTTATATCTTGAAGATTTTAGACTTCATTGCATTTTAATGGAAATACAATCACTTATTTGATGTCTCCATTCTAATTCCATTTTTACATTTCAGGGTCAGTTAAACTGATCTTTATCCAGATGGTAAATGACATTTGGAGATGACATTTAAAGATGTCATTTAGCTTCTCTCCTGACATTTTCCATTTTATGCTTATATATTTCACTTAATGGGGTCATTTATATTCAGCGTGATTCAACTCAGAACTGCTTAAAATTAAAAATTCAAAGTATTCTATATTCATCTGCTGGCTAGCTCAGTTATTTCCAATTTGTCTAGCCAATTAATCATGGTGGTAAGTGGTTAATAAAATTAACTACATTATTTTTTCTTTCCTTCACAAAGTAAGCGTTCTTACCATTACATTGGCCAGCAACCTTGAATAATAGCAGAAATAACTAGACAGCCCAATTGATTATTGTATTCAAGTGCATAATGAGTGGCTAATATGTTGGTATGTGGTTGTATCCACCACGCCCTCGCATATAGTAGAAAAGATTTTCATTCAACTTTATCAAACGGTAGCCACCTGTGTGTATTCAAGAGGATCTGTTTTATGTAAAGTATTGTTTTTCAAGGATAAAATACAGCTTTCAGGTTCATTTCTTTAGAGACATGGCTACATTTAAAATAGAATAATTATGTTCTACAATGATTTGGAAGGTAGTTATTCTGTTATTACTTCCACTAGTATTAACCCTAAGGGTTTTTTGAGGTGTTTTTTTTTTTTTTTTTTGGTAATACATGTATGATTCTCAATTTTCTCAACTACTAAAATCAAGAATAAAATAAGGAATTAAGAGTTATTTCAGTTAGCCCAACCCCTTGGATTACTGTCTGATCTTTGTTAACATAGGATTATAAGATAAGATTGTTACTATTATTTATTGTTACAGTATATAGTTTGAATTTAAAGAATGTCTTTTGCTTCATATGTAATTCAAACAATATACATTCAGTTTCAATACTTAACTATCAATGATTTTAAACTACAACTAAATTTCTGAAACCTCAGTTTTAAATAATCTTTAATTGATTAGGTAATGATCTTGAATTTTTTTTTAAACAGGAAAAGTTTGTAGAGGATATACTTTTTCTGAGTTTTTGTACTTTTGAAAAGAGCCTTTGTACTTTTGACCTGACACAGGAATGACAAGATGGCATTACTGAGTCAAAATTTTTTCTTTTCACATCATACACTCTGCTCCATTATCTTCTGGCATTTGTTTTGGAGTGAAGAAATATGAGACTAGTCTGACTTTGATTCCTTTGTGGGTCAGATTGTTTCCTCTCTACATATTTATGGATATTTTGTCTTTACCCTTTCTATCAATCAGGATCCTCCAGTAGATGGATCATGTAAATAAGATTACTCACAGTGGTGTGGGCAGGATTAAGGGAACATGCTCTTAATTTGGGCTGGTGAGGCATTCAGAGAAGACTGGCAACACATAGAAACCATCACCACCTCTAGATATAAAAATGCTGCCAAGGAAATGATGTTACAGGGGCTGGTGTAAGCTGGAACTGTGGAGGAGGGGCTACCTGGTGGGAGTTGTCCTCTGGAGGGTTCTCAGCAAGATATGGTGTTGACAAAGTGAGGGAGTGAGGAGAGATACTGTGAACTATCTCTCCTCCTACCCTCATTGCTCAGCATTTCTGCCAGTGCCTTCTATTGGCCAAACTCAACCAGAAGGCATGTGGCAGGGAAGAGAGCCTGGGCAGAAATATATGCAGAGGGCAGCCTCCTGAAGCACAGAGCAGGACAGAGAAGGGGCAAGAATGAGTCTGGATACCTAAGGAGAATAACCAGTTCAAAATTATTGCCGGGACATATCTAGGTGATGGTCTTTGTGGACTCTTTAATCTGAAAATTAACATTTATTAATTATCTCAGAGGAGCGTTCGTGTAGTATAGGCTTGTCAATCACATATACTCTATTTTCTCTCCTTCACATTTTCTTCACTTTGTGCCCCTTATGACTATCTTCTCATCCATTCACCTTCTTTTTGTCCTTTTAACCTGTGTCCTTGGACAATTTCTCAAGTTTGTTCTCAGTATCAGGGAGTTTATTTTCTGGTATGTCAGTCGTGCTGTTTGAAGACTCCAGTGCAAAATTTGATTCTTGCATTGAAGCTGAGTGTTCTCTGTGAGGTTTCTTATTCCCAACACCTTCCTATTTTTCAGATCTTAATCTCCCCTATCATCTTCTACTTTTAGTTTATAGAGGCCATGTTCATTATCTTATTAAGGATACAATATTCCTAAAGCTATCTTCTGTTTTCCAGAGTAGTTTTTAGACATATACTTTTTGGGTTTTTCCCCCCTTTCTCTTTAACTGAATACCTTTTTCTTACCTTCCCCAATATATTTTATTGCATACAGCTTTATTGAAATGTAATTTACATACCATAAATTCATTTTAGGTATAGAATTTAATGCTTTTTAGCAAATGTGCAGGGTTGTGGAACCATCTCCATAATACAATTTTAGAACATTTCTATTGCTCCCAAAAAGATCTATAGTGCTCACTTGCAGTCACCTCCTGTTCTCACTCCTAACCGCAATCAAGCACTAATCTGTTTTCTAAATCTATAGCCTTGTATTCTATGAATATTTCATACAACTGTAATCATACAAGTTTTGGCCTTTTGCATCTGGCTTCTTTCACTTAGCCTAATGTTTTTTAGGCTTACACATACCTTGTAATGTATATCAGTACTTTATTCCTTTTTTATTTCCAAATAATATTTGAATATACATGTATACATACACCACATTTTGCTTATCCATTCATCAGTCGATGGACATTAGTTTTCCCCCCCATTTTTATGAATAATGCTACTGTGAACATTCACATAAAAGTTTTTGTGTGGACCTCTGTTTTGGTTTCTGTTGGGTAGGTATCTAAGAGAATTTATGGGTCATACGATGAAGTTACGCTTAACTTTTTAAAGAAACTGCCAAACTGTTTTCCAAAGTGGCTGCATCATTTTACATTCTTACCAGCAAAGGAGGAGGGTTCAATTTGTCAACACCCTGGCCAACTTTTGTTGTCTATCTTTTTTATTACAGCTCTTCTTTTGAGGTTTATTTACGTGGCATGTCATTGTGGCTTAAATTTGTGTTTCTCTAATAATGTTGAACATCTTTTCCTGTGCTTATGTTCCATTCATGTATCATCTTTTGTGTAATATCCATTCAATTTTTGGTTCATTTTAGTTGGATTGTTTGTCTACTTATTCTTGAGTTTTAATATAAACTTCATATATTCTGGATACAAGTCTTTTATCAGATGTGTGATTTGCAATGTTTTCTGTGTCACTTGTCTTTTCACTTTTTTATGATGCCATCTGCAGTGCAAAAGGTTTTTATTTTGATGAAGTCCAACTTATGAATGGTTTTCTTATATCATTTATGCTTTTCATGTTATATCTAAGAAATCTCTGTCTAACCTGCAGGAAAATGACTACTGTTTTTCTAAGAGTTTTACTACTTTTGGCTATTACATTCAGGCCTATGATCCATTTTGAGTTAACTCTTGTGTATGGTGTGAGTTAGGCATCTGAATTCATCTTTTTGCATGCCAATCTCCAATCGCCCCAGCACCGTTTGTTGAAAGATCCTTTCTCCACTGAAATGCCTTTGTCCAATGCACTTTTATCTCTTTGTCTACTTCTTTTTCCTTTTAGAAAATATCGTTGAATGTCAAACTTTCTTTGTAAATTCAGTGTTGGCTTCAGATACTCACTGTGCAATTTTTGCTTCGTTCCTCTCACTGCTCGCTTTCAGACCCAGAGCTATAGCACAACTTGATATGCACAGCCCTAACTCAACGTCCGATGGCTGGTAGACATCTATCTAGTTCTGGCCTTTTCTGAAGGATTATGAGAAATTCTACTACTGTAGCGCTCAGGCATGTTATGAGGAAAATTTGAATCTTAGAAAAATTTGAAGCATCTTGTAGTTGTTCTTTTCTTACCTTCAGTATGTGAAAAATAACAAACCCCAATTTGGGTGTTCCCAAGGCTTTTCTGCCTGTGTTTCTACCCGTGAAGCCCTGAGTAGGAAAAGAATATATCTGGGGCGCCTGGGTGGCTCAGTTGGTTGGGCGGCTGACCTCAGCTCAGGTCATGACCTCTTGGTCCATGAGTTCGAGCCCCGAGTTGGGCTCTGTGCTGACAGCTTGGAGCCTGGAGCCTGCTTCAGGTTCTGTGTCTCCCTGTCTCTCTGCATCTCCCCCACTCGCACTCTGTCTCTCTCTCAAAAAAAAAATAAACATTATTTTAAATATATATATATAATGATCCATTGCCCAATTAATCATCTAGCTCTTTCCCTGCTAGAGTATTGGAGTATTGCAGTTTTAACAGCCTGAGAGCTGCTGATTGCAAATGAGCTGAGCTCTTTCTCCAGATACATGATAAAGCAGTACCTATGCAATATCTATGCATGTGCTGGGGCAAGTAGGGTTGGCCTCATAATATCTCTCATACCCACTTACTGTTAAACCCCATCCTTCCCTCCCTCTTGCGACTCCAGACAACCATGAATCTGCTTCCTGTATCTATTGATTTGCCGTTTCTAGACATTTTATATAAATGGAATCATACAATATATGCCTATTACATCTGGCTTTCACTTCACGTAATGTTTTTGAGATTCATCCATGTTATATCATGTATCAGTAGTTCATTCCTCTTTACTTTTTAAAGTTTATTTACTTACTTTGAGGGAGAGACAGAGGGTGTGAGACAGAGAGAAAGGTAAGGGCAGAGGGAGAGGGAGACAGAGAATCACAAGCAGCCTCTGCACTATCAGCACAGAGCCTGATGCGGGGCTCGAACTCAAAACTGTGAGATCATGACCTGAGCAGAAACCAAGAGTCAGACGCTTAACTGACTGAGCCACCCAGACATACCATTCATTTTTTAAAAAATTTGCTGAATAGTATTGTATTGTATGGACCCATATTTTATTTATCCATTCACCAGTAGGTGCACATTTGGGTTGAGCTATTATGAATAATGCTTCTAGAATATTCTTGTGTAAATCCTTATGTGAATACAAGTTTTCATTCCTCTTGGGTATATACCTGAAAGTGGAATTGCTGAGTCATATGGCAAACTTGTGTTTAACCTTTTAAGAAACAGGGATGTTTGGTTTTGATTGGTCTGCATTTCCAGTTCTGTTTCAGACAGTAAAGATTACACATAGATACATTATGTTTCTTTGTTGAATTCCACTGATGCTACTGTTGAAGGAAATTTTTCTCAGATTCTGGAAAATGCTTGACTGTTAACCTCAGTTACCAGTGTTACTGCATCTATATTTTTATCTTTGTGTTCAAGTATATCTTAGTAGAGAGAAAGTGATAAATTTGTGTTATATTTGGCCAAAATTCTTTTTTTATTGTTGTATTTACTTTTGAGAGAGAGAGATAGAGAGAGGGAAGAGGAGGGTCTGAAGTAGGCCCCATGAGCACGATGTGGGGCTCAAACCCATGGGCTTGAACCCATGAACCCCAAGATCATGAACTGAGCCAAAGTCAGCCACTTAACCAACTGAGCCACCCAGGCACCCTTATATTCACCCTAAATTCTTTCTAATTGACCAGCAATGTAAATGGTAAGTTTTCTTTAAAAAATAATACCTGAGGGAGCACTTAGTCTGTTAAGCATCCGCCTGTGGCTCAGGTCATGATCTCACAGTTCGTGGGTTCAAGCCCTGCATTGGGCTCTGTGCTGACAGCTCGGAGCCTGGAGCCTGCTTTGGATTCTGTGTCTCCCTCTCTCTCTCTGCCCCTCCCCAACTTGTGCTGTCTCTCTCTCTCTCTCAAAACTAAAGAAATAAACATGAGAAAAAAGAAAGTTAAAAAATAATAATACCTTAAGAAATGAATCTGGTTCATCTGTGATTCCTATCCATAACTTCCTTAATATATGGAATATTTTATTTTTATTCCATTTATATCTCATGCTCTTATATTCATGCGTGTATTCCCCCTAGGTAGGTACTTATTTATTATTTATAGAGGCACTACTGTGTGTGTAGCTGTTAAGTTGTTCTCATGTCTAAAAAAGATGCATGTCCACATGTGTATATCCTTTAGGATTATATCAAGGGACTAAGTAGATTTACTTAGCCTAGACTATGGTCCTTGTTTTTGTTCAAATTCAAATTTCAGAAATCTAGTGATTGTCCATTTATTCCAAAATTACTTTAAAATGAACTAATTTGGTCAAATACAATACAGTTCCAAAGGATATTACAGTACCTCTTAATATGAAGTAAAAGCAGATTGTAACATTTCAATGAGTATGTGTTCTCTAGTGATGTCTATAATAGGTTTCAAATTGTATGGTATATAGATAGAAGTTGCAGAGATTCTGTTTGTCCCTGTGTTTTATAATCCACTGAGCAGTGTTTAAGATATGCTGAAATTCCTTCCAGGACCTAAAACACATACGTATACACACGTGTATGTTCCAACACATATATACATATATTCACATATGCACACAGACATGCACACATACTCATACTCGTTTGCTCTATGAATGTGAACATACACATAAACACAAAACACACTCCATGGATGTATTATTTGATTTTAAGAGCTTGGGTTCAGTTTTTTCCTGTATCTATTGATTTGCCTTTTCTAGGCATTTCATATAAATGGAATCTTACAATATATGTCTATTATGTCTGGCTTCGGATGAAGCTTTTTAAAACATACTCTGTGTTTTTTTTTTATTAAACCAATTACTTCTGCCCTTACTTTCTCTGTCCTTAAAAATGGAAAAGGTCCAGTTCCCAGAAATAGTTCATTGTCACTGAATTAAACCATGGAAACAAGATTTTTCTTTTAATCAATTTAAGAGTTGCAGAGAAAATTCTTGTAATCATACTTTATTCATGATTTTTATTTTCTTGGCACATCAGAGAGACTATAAAGACTGTGATTGTCATGCTTTAGTCATAAATATTTTCATGTTTTCATAAATTCGTTAAAAGAAATTAACTCAGTCTTCTTTTTTTTAAACTTAGTCTTTCTTCTTAGGCCATTTGTTTTCACATTATTTCAACTATGTCATAAATACCTATTATACTCTAAAGCATATCTAAGTGGAATCCTCCTTAGTAGCAATCAAGAAAGATACAGGCAGGGGCGCCTGGGTGGCTCAGTTGGTTAAGCGGCCCACTTCGGCTCAGGTCATGATCTCGCGGTCCGTGAGTTTGAGCCCTGCGTCGGGCTCTGTGCTGACACCTCAGAGCCTGGAGCCTGTTTCAGATTCAGATTCTCCCTCTCTCTGACCCTCCCCCGTTCATGCTCTGTCTCTCTCTGTCTCAAAAATAAATAAACTTTAAAAAAAATTAAAAAAAAAAGATACAGGCAAAGACAATCAGAATGATGTCGACATAAGAGAGTGCATATTAATAAGATGAAATTTATATGAATAAATGTGGAGGTCCTATAATGTGATTTTTTTTTAATTTACACAAATACAAAAGGATAGAAATATAGCTATTTACACAAAAAGAGGCGAAGGGAGTTTCATTGACCAAAAGCTATGTGAGACCATGTCATATGATGAATGCTTAAAAGAACTGGGGAGTGGGGTGCCTGGGTGGCTCAGTTGGTTAAGTGTCCAACTTTGGCTCAGGTCATGATCTCGTGGTTTGTGGGTTCGAGCCCCACATGGGGCTCTGTGCTGACAGCTCAGAGTCAGGAGCCTACTTTAGATTCTGTGACTCCCTCTCTCTCTGCCCCTCCCCCGCTTGCACTCTGTCTCTCTCTCAAAAAAAAAAAAAAACATGAAAAAAAGAAGAACTGGAGAGTGTGTTTACATATGTATATGTATATATATATACATGTATATATGTGTGTGTATATATATGTATATACATGCAGTATTTATGTATGTATATATATATACACATACATAGATACATACACACACACAGACACACACAGAGTAAAATCTTGGATTGCAAGTAACTTGTTCTGCGAGTGTTCTGCAACTAGCAAACATTTCTAATAAATTTTAACTTGATAAACGAGCCATGTCTTTCAATACGAGTAGTACATGAGGCCAAACGTCACATGATCACAACTGAACCAATGGTTCTTGAAATTCACTTTGGTATACAAGTGCTTTGGATTACAAGCATGTTTCTGGAATGAATTATGCTTGCACACCAAGGTTTTACTGAATATGTATAACCTGAAGAAGAAAATACTTGACATGTGATCACTCTCTTCTAAAGTTTGAGGGGATTTAATATAGAAGGAAAGGTAGATTTATTCTTTGAATCACTTTAAGTGATTTTTAAGTAGATTTGGGATCAAAATACAGACATTTTATCCATCAGAGCCATTTGTAAAGGGATTGGGTGACTTGCCACATGTAGAAGCCCAGCTCCTGGAAAAGCACAAGAAAAGACTAGGTGGTATATAAAGGATTCCTGTAGGATGCTGAATGGAAGATTGCTTTTCTTAGTCACCTTTCACATATGTGACGTTAGTGGTCCAGGTCCACTGCCACTGGAGGGCCAAGCAGGTTATATAAATGAGGGAAGCTGCTTTGTTAAGAGTGATGGAGCAAACTGGATATTGTATGTCTTAGTATTTAGTTCCAACCCAAGGATGTCATGCCATAATCAGACCTAACTTTACCAGACCTTCAGATTTTTCAAGCACAACTGGAGATCTTGATTTTTAAAATGTAAATTGTCCACATTTTAAAAATTGGCAACTAATTCCAAAATTTTTAAGGCACAACTATGGGCTGTCACCTTTTAACCTAGGGTAGGAATTATTCCATAAATTTACATCTGCTCCTTTTCAGTACATTTCAGGAATGATGGAGAGTTCTGACCTTTAAAATTTCATCATAAAATATCTTAAATGTGTAGAAAGAATCATTTTAAAGTACCTAAGTACTCACCCCTTAGCATCCTGCCACTTCAGTGGCAATTGTAATGCACTTTCTGCATATTTCTCACAAGATTCTGAACAAAATCTTCTGTATTAATAAGGTAGAAGCTATTGAGACGCCATATAAAAAAGAGAGGACAGGGGCGCCTGGGTGGCTCAGTCGGTTAAGCGGCCAACTTCAGCTCAGGTCACGATCTCGCGGTCCGTGAGTTCAAGCCCCGCGTCAGGCTCTGGGCTGATGGCTCAGAGCCTGGAGCCTGCTTCCGATTCTGTGTCTCCCTCTCTCTCTGCCCCTCCCCCATTCATGTTCTGTCTCTCTCTGTCTCAAAAATAAATAAAACGTTAAAAAAATTAAAAAAAAAAAGAGAGAGGACAAATCATCATTTCAACTTATAAATGCTGGCTGCAGGTTTCCCCCCTTCGGGTCATTATAGAAAAAGGCCATAAAGACCTGCTACCACTACAGAGCCATAATTTTCTAAATGCATTTTAGCTGCCAAATGCAATGGTGCTTAGAAATCAATTCATGAGCTATAGCAAATTAGAAGTGAATATAAAGCTTTGTATTTGCTGAAGATAGTCATAGCTTAGTAAGTATACTAAGTAAGTATACTATATTGTGGATTAAGGGTTTAAGGCATAAAATAATTTTTTAACAAATATTATTTCAAAAGTGATTAACCAGGCTTTCAGATTTAAAAAAATAAACTCAACTCGGAAAGCTTTGTGTTTAAATCTATTGCTTGTGTGAGACTTTCTGAGGCATTTGCATGGCTCCTATCCAAGTGTAATATATGATACGAATAGCAGAGAAGCATTTATTATTATGTTGTCTGCTTTTTAAAAGCAAGCTGGTCTTACTTTGGGATCAATTTACTATCATAATTTGGAAGACCCACTAACAACCTATACCCTGCTCCAAAATAGGGTTTCTACAATGATGTGGGAGCTTCTTATATGAGAAACTCTCTTGGGGCGCCTGGGTGGCTCAGTCGGTTGAGCGTCTGACTTCGGCTCAGGTCACGATCTCGCGGTCCGTGAGTTCGAGACCCGCATCCGGCTCTGTGCTGACTGCTCAGAGCCTGGAGCCTGCTTCAGATTCTGTGTCTCCCTCTCTCTCTGACCCTCCCCCATTCATGCTCTGTCTCGCTCTGTCTCAAAAATAAATAAACGTTAAAAAAAAAAAAAAGGAACTCAACAGTAGCCTTGAGCCCCTTGGGGGTCCCTACAGTAGCTCAGAGAATACAAAGACTAAGTCTTTCTAAGGATCCAGGAGTTGTTTTGATCATATGGTATGAAGCACACAATGGATAACAAGCAGTTATTGGTTCTATGCCCAACGTGGGCTTGAACTCACGACCCTGAGATTAAGCGTTACGTGCTCTACTGACTGAGCCAGCTAGGTGCCCTTATTGGGTCCAAACCTAACTTTTAAAAGGGATATTTTTCATAAAAAAGTTTTTTATAAGACCCAACTATTACAATATGAACTCCAGCTTCCTTCCAAGTTCACTTCCTCTGGTTCTATAGTAACCACATCCCATTAAATAATGAACCTCCATCTCTCTCTCTCTCTCTCTCTCTCTCTCTCTCTCTCTCTCTCTCTCTTTCTCTCTCTCTCTAATATTTCTGGGATTAAATTCAAAATTAATTTTCTGGGATTAAATTCAATATTTTGCTCTTCAAGTTACTGGCTTACCTGAATTTCACTGTACTTACTAATCATGGAAAGTGAGTTCCAATGTAAAAACATTGAAGCGCTATTAGCAAGCAATATGCTAGGAAAAAAGCAGAAGAGTTCCAAAGTAATTATTCGTACCAAACCATGACTTTCATGAAAGAAAGATACTGTGCAGCTCTAGAGCCATTCAAAACCATGTGGCCCTGAGATAATCCTGATTCTTAAAAAGACAAAAAGATTCAAATGTTTCTCTTTCATTGGTAGCCTGGCTTCCTAGCATGCTCTGCAAAGTTCATTCATTAGTATTCCCTAGCAATAAAGAATTTATACAACTCTCTAGTCAACCTGACCTCTGCTGTAGATATCTACCTTAGCACAAAGGGAGAAAGGTGAAGGAGTCAAGGAAAGGAAAACTTAGTGGATTCTTTTACTTAAAAATAAAATAACAAAGCAAATCTGGCACTGGTTTAAGGTTTTACAGCAAGAAAAGGAGCTTTTCCAGCTTTTAAAAGTGTTCATTTAGGCATTCACTGGAGGTAAAAAAAATGAACAACAACAACAAAAAAAAACACACAAGGTTTGGAAGCTTCATAACTCGGAAGATAGGAATGGGCTTGTAGGATAGAAAAGGAGATGACCTCCTGGCAGAAGAAGGTTGATTTATTCCTGCAGAACTGGGGCTCCGCCTCCATGATATACACTTCTGTATGCCAGATCTATCTCTCCACCTCTGTGACACGTACCTCTGTGTCAACATGCAGAAGGGGATCACTGTCTTTCCTAAGAATGAAAAGTGCACAGCTTTTTAAATTTATTAGTATCTTATAGGAACAAATTCCGGATTTAAACTATTGATCAGTTTCCTTTTCTGAATCTTCCAACGTTGTTTCTTGGAATAAATGAATTATTGGTTTCTTTCTTTTACTCTCTTCTCCATTCTGTTCTTTTCTGAAGACTCTGAGTCTTCAGACTCAGTCTGAAGACTCTGAAGACTCTGAAGGCAGAGAAGACTCTGAAGACCAGAGTCTTCTGAACTAACAATCATTAGAAATTTGCAAAATCTAATCCTTACGTTACAATTAAGGATTGTCTGGGTACAGCTTCCTTTAAATGCTTTATGTTTCTATTCTGTAAATTGGCTTAAGTAGAAAGTCTTTTAAAATTAAAGTTATTTTTCTTCCCATGCCTGGGAAAGCTATACAAACAAAAGAACAAACAATTTGATAAAACTTTAGTTTTAGTGGAATTGACAGATATATTTAAGAAACCTAGATCTAAGGAAGCACTGTAAATGTTATACATCATTTCTCTCTTAAAAGGAAGAATAAAAGCTAAGTTCAAATGGAAAAAATACTTCAGAAATGTGCCGAGACAGACTGTGTAATAAACTTGACTGTTAGGATGAACTTTATTAGCTTTTAACTCCTGTCACACCTTTGGTGCTAATTGAACACCTACTTTTATTAAAAGAAGCATCTGCAGTATAGAACTGAAAGGTGACCTTTTATAACAATTTATTTAAAGCTCAGTTTTATTAAAAAATACTTTATGGAATCAAAATATTGTCAAAGGCAGGGGAAAAATAAAAACAAGGAAAGTACATTGAGCTTTATTAGTTCCTGTGTTTGATAATCCACTTCTACTCTTTTTCTTGACCTTTTACATGGGCCATTTGCTTTTCTGGAATTTGAAAAAGGGATTTTTTTTTCTTTCATAAATATCACCTGGGGCTTTTTCAATTCCAATGGTGAAACATAGTTGATAAACGTATCCACTTTTGCTTTGTAACAAACCATCCCAAAATTTAGTGGCTTAAAACAACAGTCATTTACTTCCATAAGTCTATGGTCCTCTATATGGATTATTGTGGTCTCAGTTGGGTCCTGGCATTGACTTTTGGCCAGCTGACTGTCAGCTCAGAGGCTCTGCATCTGGAAGTTTGCGGACTATCGTCCAGGTCAGTGGGAATAACTAGGCCATGTGACTCTTTGCGTCCAGCAAACTGTTCCACCCAGGCTTATCACATGGGGCAGCGTGTGTCCAAGATACAGTGAGCAGAGTGTGCAAGCGTCTCTTGAGGGTAGCGTCAGCGTCACCTCTCCTACGACATTTTACTCCTGCCGTATTTTATTACTCCAAACAAGTCCCAAGTCCAGCCCTGTTTGAAGAGCCACGGAAAGAGACTCTGCCTCTTAATGGGGCACATTGCAAATGGACTGCCTACTGGAAAGGGAGAAATACAACTAATTTTGTGAACAGTCTTACTGTGGAAAACCTTAATCACTAATGTAAGTCTTAAATCCAACGTATAATAGACAGTGGTTGCAACCCAAAGGTTAGGTGCTTTTATGCCGATAATTTCCAGACTATTTTTTGTAAACCCTTGGTGAGTTAGATAACACGGAAAATAACTTAGTTCACATCAGAATATTCACATTGGTGAATATTGGTGAATATTCACCTTGGTGTTTCTCCAAGGTGAGGAAAAGGGAAAGAGTGGGAGAGTCATTGACTTGGTCCTTCCATGAGTGAGAGCAAAGAGAAGGCACTTTAGAAAGCAACTTGGAGAAGAGTCTCTGTGACCTGGGCTTGAAGCCAAGGCTCTGGAGACTTTGAAGGTCAGCACCAGAAGACAAACTGTGTGAGAGGAACTGCTGAGTAGAAACCACAAAATCGGCCACAAAACCAAAGAATGTTGGTATCAGGTATCCTTTACAAAATGAATTTGAGAGCCAAAATCTTCATTTTTGACACTGGGAAAAGTGGGATTGGTAAAAATCAAGAAAAATATTAGAGTGCCGTGAAGGTATATCGTATGTCCCATTTTAAATACTTTTCAGCTCATACATTTTTGCTCTTTAGGTTTTTTCTATTGAAAAGTTTTATTTTTATAAGCTTTAAATGGAACTTTGGACTTTTATTTCTTTGTTTTAACCTTCCACCAACTTCTTGGATTCGAATGCTTCGAAAACAAGTGTGTAAGAAACCAGGTCTAAGTGGTCGTCTCTGCATTCAGTTGATGCTGTCTGAGCAACTACTTCATACCAGGTATATTTCTTAGAGCCGGAGCTGTAAGGAACAACACATAGTTCCTGCGTGGGTGGAGCTCATGTTGCAGAACGAGGAGATAGGCATGAATCGAATACACAAGTCAGATGGTGAAAGGAGCTATGGAGAAAAATAAAGCGAGGTTAGGCCGACAAGCAGTGCATGGAGCAAGAGACTAGAGGAGGTATTTTGTATGGAGTTATTTGTTGTTTTGTATGAAATGGTTGGGGAAGGACTCTGATTAGGGACCCCGAAGGAGTTGCTGGGGTGGATATGGGAGTGTAGGAAGGAAGAGTGCTTGTAGGCAGAGGAAAGGCCCCTCTTTGGAGCATGCTTGGCATGTCTGAGGAACCGCAAGGATGTTGGTGACACTAGAGCAAGGAAAGCAGGGGAGGAGAGTGGCGGCAGATGAGGCCGAAGAGCTTGTTTGGAGGAGGTGACGGAGGGTCTACGTGGAGCAGAACAGTGATTCTCAGAGCACACTGTACTCACCGTGGGAACTTTGGGGAAAAAAAAAATGCCTGGGCCTAACAGTGAAATATTTTAATTGGTCTTGGTTGAAGTCTGGTGAAGTCTTTTTAAAACATTACCGGGATAAATCCAGTGTGTAATTGAGGTCTCCTGTGCCTTAGTAAAGCATGGCTCTGATACTGAGTGAGGTGGAAAACTGCTGGGAGATTTTGCACAGAATGGCACGACCGGATAATCCTAGCTCACTTCTTTCACCCACATTCCTTTTGGGCCCCAAGATCCTGTCTTCGTATAGAGCTTGGGATCCTGCTTCACCCTTTTAAGGGAGATGGTGGAGAATGTTTGTGAGCAAGATCTCTGGGCACTCTTGCCAGTCTATCATCTGCCAGACTCTCTGGTAGGCATCCAGGATATAATAGGATGGAAGGAGGGAGGACTCCTAGAGCCTCTCCTGTTCCCCTTCAAAATGGGATGAAGCCTGTTTTAGTCCATTTCAGCTGCTGGAACAAAGCACCACATACTGGGTGGCTTATAAATGACAGAAATTTATTTCTCACAGTTCTGGATCCTGGAAGTCTGATATCAGGATGCCTGCATGGCCAGGTGAGGGCCCTCTTCTAGGTTGCAGACTTGTATGCTCACTGGACAGAAAGGACTGGGGTGCTCTCTGAGTCTCTTTTGGTAAGGGCACTAATCCCATCCATGACCCATCCATCCCCTTATGACCTAAGCACCTCCCAAAGGCCCCATCTCCAAATGCCATCACATTGGACATGAGGATTTCAAGATAGGAATTTGGATGGGGGCGGGGGGGGGGGACATAAACATTCAGACAATAGCAAAGCCAAGTTCCTGCTTCTTTCAGTTTTCCCCCAGTCTTAAATTGGTAATCCCCATTTCTCCTTCCCAATGTTGCCCTAAGTCGCAATATTTATAGTACAACTGTGAGAATCAATGAGTGTGTATGTCACTTCTGGTGACTCCTATGTTAAAAATAGAAAAATACATTGATTGTGTGTAATGTATATAAACTAGTGCCCCAAGCCCATGCAGCAGTGGTGGAATAGCATAGAGAAGAATATGCTCAGAAATAATATAATCCTGTACTTTTCTTCCTTTGGAGGAACATTGTAACGTCATTGTTCAGAACAAGAGCTCTGAAGCTAGTAACTTACCTCGGGATTCAGCCACTTATTAGCTGATGATTTTTCCTTGGTGTGCTTCAGATAATGGTGCCAAACTCCTAAGACGGTTGCAAGATCAAATGAGTACTTTACATACTAAACAATTAGAAATGTGCACAGCAGACATTTAGTGCTCATAAATCCTAGATATGAATATAGTTATGGTTTCCTTCTTGATTTCATCACTGTACAAATGGATCTCTTTAATTTTATCAAATACATAGGAGACTTTTATATATACTCTGTCTTTCGGTGCCATTTCAGACAGGTTGTTTAATCGCTGAGAACATCAAGATGCTACCTATTAAGAAGCGGACCGAATTTCAACCGAGGAAAAACGGCAGTCTCAAAACAAACAATTGTTTGTTTAGAACACAAACAACCCATTTTATATAATTGCTGTGCAAACATGCTTTTTGGGAAAAAGTCTTGAATTCCTGGCCTTCACATGGATAAAAAGAACAGCAGTCTCTTTTGGGCTAGTTGGGGCAGGGAATGCAAAGAATTAAGACATGGGCAAGACATGTTTTCAACATATTTCTCTAGTAGGAAGCGCCTACTTCGAGAGCAAAGATGAAATGTGAGATTTCGTTCTAGCATCCCAAACTGCTTCCCTGAAGAGGTGCCCAGATGACAAGGGGGAGATGATGAAAATTTATACTCAAGAAAGAGACGGGATTTACATTATTTCTCCAACTTTCCCTATCCAGATGAGCCTCATCTTTGTTTTATTGGAGTCAGAAAGTTAATAAAAACTTGCTGGAATATGAAAAGATGATGAAATATTTATTGAACATTTAAATGTGATTATTAAAGGTACTTGGACTAGAGGCGCCTTAAAGGCTGTGTACCTTTATTCAGGAAGAAATCTTTTTTCAGGGCTGTGGGTTTGACACCTTGCTTGATTGCTATTCAAATAAAAGTAAAATAGAAAATGCCTCTTAGGAAACGATGGCCTGGTTTCAGCATTTCTCCTATATTAATTTAGAGGGCTCATTTTAACATTGCCCACAGGATAAAGTCTAAATTTCTCAGCTCCACAAGCTGACCTCAGCCCTGTAAGTGCCTTCTTCTGCCTCACCTCTGTAGTGCCTCTGCCTCCATTACTTTTTGTCAGAAAGGCAGTGAATGTATAAAGACACACCCATTCTCCTCTTTGCTTCTTCTTTTATTTGGTTTTATGTTTGTTGACATTTTGTACATCCTTCAAAGATCAGCCATCTTAGATGATTTCCTCTGGTTTCTCCAGATCTGGGATCATATCTGCTTCTTTGTCCTCTCGATCTTTTGTTCTTCATTTATTGCCCTTGGTTAATTCTGTCTACTGTTTTAGTTAATTATCTGCATGCTTTTAGCCATCGTAAAGTTAGCTCTTTGGTGGGGAAGAGAATAAAATGTTGCTCAGTCATATTTGTATAACTATGTAGTATCATTTATATGCCAGAACCCAACAAATATCTATGGAATGAATGAAAAATAAAGACCCCCTCCAAAAAGCTCTCAGAATTAGAACATACCTCCCCTCATTTCCCTTGTATGATGGCCCTTTACCTCATGGCCATTGGAACTTCTACTTTTGTGTGTATGTTTCTTCTGTGACAGTCTGATTATGGACGCTTTTTTCTTGAAACAACCCTATTCGGTATCCTTCAAGATCTGACTCATGCCATCACTGTCATTTATTCTCCTTACATTTTGTTACAGACATACTGAATTGTTTCCCAGAAATGGTTTTTCCACATGGAAGGCTTTGCTCTACCCTTTCTGCTCTTCTCTTTGACTGGCTTACTCCTCTTTTTCCAGATTCAAGATAAGATATTACTTCTTTCTGGAAATTATCCTTAGCTCCCCACACCATCTCCTCCCCAGAATGACTTAAGCCTTTCTCCTTATGATCTAGTATAATAAAGATCAAAATGACTTGGGTCAAAACCTGATTCTGCTACTTATCAAGCAATGATTTCAGACCAGTGCTTCTCAAACTTTATCATGCCTCAGGATCACCTGGAGAGCTTGTTAAATTGAAGGGATGTTTTAAGAATTAATTGAGATAATGTGTGTAAAGTGTTTAACATGAATTCGTGCTCAGTCGATGCCAGTTAATATTATCTTTACATTATCATTGCTTTCATCACACTGTTGTAAATTGCAGACCGAAAAGACCATTTACCAGGTAAATTAGGAACCTCATAATAAGCAGTGATCATGCTGGTTTTATTATTATTGTATCACAGGTACCTTATGAAGTGCATTAGTAAGCACTAATAAATGTATAAAAATATATTCAAAATAAAAGTATTCAGTAAATATTTAATAAAGTGAATTTGAGTGCTTCTTTGTAGGTAGCCCCTACGCAGACTGTTCCAGGATTCCCTAGTTCAGCTTGCTATATTCTTGGGTTTTCTTGGGACTGTTTTTGCTGATTGGTTTGTAAACCACTTTTGGTTATGGCGAATCAGTCCCGACAGCTTTTGTTTCTAAGATTATACAAGCAACATAGCATCTTTCTGTAAAGAAGTGGAAATAAGCACACAGGCCATTCATTTGGCTCTGTAGTTTAAATTTCATACTGAATGAAAACAGTTGCAGCAATGCAGCCTCTGCCTTCTGGGCCTGAACATATGCCTACATTGAACACTGGATATGGGTTAGAAAGGAACATGGGAAAAATGTAATTTGAAGTTCTTTGCAAATTTCATGAAGCCTCCTCTTTTGAGAAGCCTTTCCTGCCTTTGTATTCGCTCTATATCCCCATCTTCCTCTTTGACCTCGCAACCTCCTATTTTATATTTGTTCATTAGTTCAGCAAATATTTTTCCCAATTTCTGTCATGTGATGAAGTACCATCCTAATAGTGGTGATGCCACGCTAAGACAAAGCCCCTGCTTCACAGAACCTAAAGCATGGCATTTACCAATCAGTATAATTGTTTGCTTCTCTGTCTCCCATGGTGTATTCTGAGCTTCCTGATGATAAGTGTACTATTTAATTGATATTTGGATATCCAGTACAATATTAGGTATATGGTAGGTATTCATACATATGGATTATTATTTATACAGAAGGACCCTTCTTATTATATTGGTGCTGAGAAATGGAACAGAGTACCAGAGATCGTATATTGCTGTTCCGTGAAAGGATTTGGCACTAGATATGTATTTTTTGACCTACAAAGTGTTGTTTGTCTGAATTTCATTTAGGGCCAAGCAATACAAAATCCAGATTCCTAGCTACTCTAGGAAAAGCCCACATTCCTGTATTGTACCAATCAGCTGAAGCTAATTCCCACTCAGCCTCCTCCTTTATTTATTTTTTTAACTTTATGTATTTATTTTGAGAGAGAGAAGGGAGAGAGCATGCAAGTGGGGCATGAGAGTGAGGTGCAGAGAGCGAGGGACAGAGAATCCCAAGCAAGCTCCATGCCATCAACGTGGAGCCTGATGCAGGGCTTGATCCCACAAACCGCAAGATCCCGACCTGAGCCGAAATCAGAGTGAGACACCTAACCGAGTGAGTCACCCCGTCAGCCTGCTCCTTTAGAAAGAACATGTCCTCTCCATTTCACTGTAACCATCCCCTACATACTACACATTTGTATGGGTATCTGTGTGTTGTATTTGTTTGCGTAGATGTGTGGTGAGGAAAGAGTAAAATTGTTCCAATTCTACACAAACCCAGTAAAAGTTTGTCTTTACAAGCTTATAGAAACCTGCCTTTGACTGGAAATACCCTATTCCTCTTTTTTTCCCCCTTCGGTGATGTAGAATGCTAACAAGGATTTGCTTTCATTTGGAATATATCGCATATTAGGTCATCAGTCTGAATTTTATCCAGGTTGTTCTCTGCAGCTCCACGGTAGATTTCCTGCCCTTCCTCAGATTATTTAGATGATTGCCACTTACTCTTCTACTGTGAAGTATTTCCCAGTCCAAAGAAAAAATCTACCTGGTTTGGTGTTTTTTCCTCCTTTATGATTATTGAACTAACACTTTTTATTTGGCTTGGCTTGGTCACATGACATTAGACACTTAAAAACATAAAATGGAGTTAAAATGATAGTTCGCCAAACTAAATACATCCCTGCTTTGTTTCAGCTATCCTTAAAAAGAAGAGGAAGCAAAGATTTGCCAAAATCCGAAAAAAAGACTCAACAGACTCCCACAGAGGTATGTGGAGATAAAATTTCAACTGGTACATCAAGTATTATGCAAATGTACATAATAACGATCTTCGTCTGTAAGTGGACATGGTAGCCAGATACACTCATGCAAAGGAAAGTTTACATCCATTATGTACTATACATACAGGCAGTATAAAGCATTCAGTATCGTTGCTTGTAATGTTAACAGTAACTAACATCCCTATTATTGCTTTTACACAATAAGCACATAGCAATATGCCATTTGTACCTTATGTATTGCTGTGTTTGAGAAATGTACGCATGGGGCTAATCTTGTTCACTCATAATTAATAAAGTCAATAGAATGGGTGTTCCTATAGCATTAGGAGTGAGTAAAGAAAGGAATGTTGTAGGAAGAGGTGGTGAGGGGAGAGAGAGGCTGGTGATGAGAGCCCTAGAAGGAAGTAATTACCTATGCCGGTGATTAGAGAAGCAAAAAAAACAAGGAAACAAAGGAATAAAAATAAAACTTAAAAGATGTATTCAGGGGTGTCTGGCTGACTCAGTGGGGCATGAGATTCCTGATCTTGGGGTTTGGGGTTGTGGGTTTGAACTCCACATAGGGCGCTGAGATTACTTTAAAATAAAATCTTTTAAAAAATGTATTCAACATGGGCTTGTTAAGACCTTTAGAAATATAGCCACAGTAAAGACTCTGAAAAGACTCTGAAAGCTCTGCTTTCAGGGTGAGCAGAAGGTACTAATGGATGTAATGAAGGAGATTTTAAGCCAGAAGAGGAAATATTTGGGGGCAGAAGTGACATTATGGCTCTCTAAAAACACTTGGCTAGTCATGGACTTTTAATTGCATAAGTTGGAATCTCATACTATAGCATACCTTTTTTAAAAATTCTTACAAGGCGGGGCGCCTGGGTGGCTCAGTCGGTTAAGCGGCCGACTTCAGCTCAGGTCATGATCCCGTGGTCCGTGAGTTCGAGCCCCGCGTCGCGCTCTGTGCTGACAGCTCAGAGCCTGGAGCCTGCTTCGGATTCTGTGTCTCCCTCTCTCTGACCCTCCCCCGTTCATGCTCTGTCTCTCTCTGTCTCAAAAATAAATAAACGTTAAAAAAAATTAAAAATAAATAAAAAATAAAAAAATAAAAATTCTTACAAGGCATTTTCTCATTAGATAATAATTTTACCTGAAGCAATGTTTAAATATCCAAAATTTGAAAAAGTTTACCTCCATTTTTTTAAAGCACAGCATAATGAATGTTTATCTTTCCTTTTCTTCTCTCTTCCTGCTCTGTTCTTGGTTAATATTTCTCCTGGTTCTGGCACAAGGACATTGATAGACTTCAGCAGTTCAAAAATCCCAGACAGTCTCATATTAAGATCATTACTCCACTTTCTATCTTTCTCATGGTTTCCTTAATAAATGCAAATATGCTCTATCACTACAACTTTCTCACTCTGTCTTTGCCAGAACTTTAGCCACCTGTCTCCATGTGTTTTGCTAAGGATCATTTCACATGTTGCCATCAATTCTCTCCACCTCATTGAAGGAGAAGGGGCTATATTCTCCCTGTTCTAAAATCCTAAGTCAGCTTTAATCAGCAGTTTGCTTTTTAAAAAACCCACATGTGGCCTATTCTTATACTTCCTGTGTTAAAGTTTATTTTTTTCAACCATACTCTCTTATCCAGGAATGCTTATCTGTTTCTAACTCTTTTGTTTCTAACTTGTTTGTTTCTAACTCTATGACCCTCCCACTCCATGTGCACTTGGGTACCTTTCTGTAAAAGACATCCACAGCTTTCATCAGTTTGTTAGTGGGACCTGGGATCTTACAGCAGTCAAGAAACATTGCAGTTCACCAGTTGTTATGTCATGGCCCAAATGCCTGGGAAATTCCTAAGTATGCTGTTGTGGCCTTTGAAGTCCCTGCTAGTGTTTCCGGTTCATTTATTTTCAGAGATTATTACCTGTAGGGTTTTTAAAAACCCACCCCAGCAGATTGGTCGAAACTGTCTCGGGTGGGAGATTTCAATTATAAAGTAGTCACAGATCATTCTATTGCTCAGTCAGGGTTGAGGACCATTGATTCTTAGATTACTGCAAGCATCCCATTCTATTGTAATTCTTGTTTACATATTCAGCTCCCATACTTAGCCAGGGGAGATTGTAGTCATGGGTCATGTTATTCATCTTTAACTTGTCAGTGTATCTAGTGTCTGACACTGCCACATGTTCAATATGCACTTTTGGATACTCCTGTGTCCCCTTTTGCTAGGTTATGCCAAATGAAATTGTCAACATGCTGTGATTTTGACCCAAGCGGTTTCATATGGTTCAACCTCCGATTATTTGTACAGCTTTGTACTTCATTTTTATTTGCTTCAGCTTCTCTGATGAATTGTTTACATGCTCCTTCAGCAGCACAGTGACTTTAGTGAGAAATGGTTTTGCATGACAATTAAGAACAGTAGCATGCCAGCTGTATGGCCTTAGATAAGTTACTTATTCTTTTTATGCCTTTGTTTCCTCATCTATAAAATGGGATCGTAATAGAGCATTCTTGTACAAATTAAATGAGTTTAATGCATGTAATTCATTTAGAGTGTAATGCAGCTTCTGGCAGTGGCTGAGTCAAAGCCAGACTCTTCTCACTTCTTTTGGCCCCTCATCATCTTTATGCTCCCCTTCTTCACAGGTCATTTGTGCTTTCTTAAGAGTGAGTCTTTGGGTGCTGGGGTGGCTCACTTGGTTAAGCATCCAATTCTTGATTTCGGCTCATGTCATGATCTCATGGTTCGTGACTTTGAGCCCTGCATCAGGCACCACGCTGACAGAGCAAACCCTGGGTTTCTCTCTCCCTCTCTCTCTGCCCCTCCCCCTGCCTCAAAACAAATAAATAAATCAACTTTAAAAACAAGAGTATGTCTTTAACATACACAAAAATAAGAGGCAACGTGCTTCTCATTTCAAAGCATTACAATGTTTCTTGCCTAGCATTCACTGTGGAAAATGAGAGCAAGCATGTACTGCTCAGTTACTGTCAACCAGACACTTTCCCTACCATCTCTGATTTAACATTTTCAGCATTTACATACAGTATTTCCCTGCTCAGTTGCAAATGCAGCTACAATAGTTAGGTTACAGGCTGAGCCTGCAGGGCACATTAGCATACAGGGTTCTTAAGTTCTCAGCACTGCAGAAACTATCATTTTGTATCTTGAGAAGATTTCTTTTAAACAAATAAAAAATAGTGACTATCGTGCCCATCATTCTCCTTCCCTCATAGTGACTTTGTTACATGTGGTATATGTCCAAGTCTTAAAATAATATTTATGTTTTCATTCCTTTGGGCAGGAGAGCTTACATATACACAAATCAGATATCCTTCTTTTTTATACTTGCTTAACATAGCCTAGTAAGGTGTTACTCTGCTCCAATCTGTGGCTTATATCACATCCACTGCTGTTTGGGTTAGATTCAAACTGCAGCATTTTACTTTTTTTTTTTTTTTTTACTAGCAAATAAATGCCTTGCCTTGCAATCAAGGAGTTCTATCATACGTGTAGCTCAACCTAACCCCCAGGTCTCCCCTACTCTTACTTCCTAACAAAGCCTAGTCTATATAAAAGCATATTTGATAAGCATACTGCTGCATCACGTTTCTATTCAAACATCGTTTCAAATTCTTACATGATATTTGACTCCTGCCCCCACCAAACCTTTAACCATTTCTTCTGGGTCTCTCTTTTCCTCCTCTCTTTGGTTGCTTTCAAAGCCATTGTCATAGCTTCAGCCATCACCTCTACGCATTCTCATGTTCTCCCCTTTGGACCTGAAGTCTCTGCAGGGTCAGAGTATAATCTTTGTCATCCTGGGCCTGAAATTCCACTTGCCTGTTGATAGATGTTTCCACTAGATGGCCCTCCACTGACATCCCTCAAAGACAGCAGTTTAATACACTTAGATCTATTGTGTTCATACCTGCTCCTCTTGGCTCATTCTCTATCCCTGTTATTAGTGGCCTCATCCATCAAGACACCTAAGCTGGAAACATCAGGGTTGTCTTTGCTCCTCCTGTTGCTGTGCTATTAAACATGGTAATGTGTCCTTGCTTTTATCCTCACTGAATTAGTGTGAGGGCCCAACACATAGTCTCTTGCAAAGCACCTTCTCTCTTCCCTTGTGAAATGGATTCTCATGTCAGCTCTTCCTGTGACATACATTCTCATTCTTCTCTCTTGCTGTGCTCCTGAGGTTCTCTCTTGTCTTTTCTCTGCGCTTCTGTCCTTTCTTCTAAACCTCTTCTAGAGGAAAGCATACAGGCCAACACATCTAATTTTTTTTTTTTAATTTTGCCCCAATATCCTAATTTTCTTTTCTTGGGCTGCTTTTCTAGAGGCAACATGTACAGTGGAAAGAATAAGAGTGTTGGAATCAGTCAGAATACAGATGTGCTCTGTCACTTATTAACTTGTGCTCTACTGGTTTACTAACCTCTCTGAAGCTCATCTCCCTTTTCTATAAAGTAGACCTAGATCACCTTCCTCACAGGGCTAATGTCAGGGCATAATAATATAAAGAATGGATGGTCAGGCTCTGCACACTCAGCAGCTCTCAACTCTTCCGTACTAATTCTCATTAGCAGATGGGAGGACAGAAGACCTGTGCCCTGCTCTCTCCGTCTCTTTCATCTCTCTCCATCTTGTCATCTCTTTCATCTCATATTTAATGAGCATCTCTGGCAGAAGCTTATTATTCTCACCTTCACCACCAGTGGTTGCTGCTACTTTAGCACAACTCATCTCAAACACCGCTGACTCATGGCTGAGAAAGGAAGGCATTTTTATTTCCATTTAAACATGAGGAAAACAAAACCCACAGAAGTTACATAAGTGACCCAAAGTATGTACTTAGAAGAGAGTTTTGGGAAACTGTCTCTGGGAGATGTGTCCATGGACAAATGTGCTTTGATATTAGCTCTGAGCCTGTGCTACCGTCCATTTACCAGACAGAACCAACTTTATCCATTTCAGGCTGATGGGGAGTACATTTTACTTTTCAAGTGATCTGGATGAAACACTGTCCAGTTTCTCCTTGGACGTGCCAGGCCGGTGTTAAAATTCCCTTACTTTAATGCCTTTAAAAGGCAATTCTGCTTTGAATAAAGATGGAAGAAGAGATTACCCTCTTTGACCATTTAGAGTGATCATAAGCTTGAGAGTCAGGCAGAAATGAATTCAAATTTCACCTTTGTCTTTTGCCACTTACCAGCTCTGTAACCTTGAACAAGTTATTGAACATCTTTAAACCAAGTATTTCAATGAATACCACTTAGTAAGTTTACTGACATTAAATTAGGTCACATGTATAAAGAACTTTACAGAAAATGGCTGAGAGTCAGTGCTCAGTAAATGGCAGTGAGCGCATGTTAAGTCCACGTTCCTTCCAGGGAATAGGTTTCACATATATTTATAGACAGGGGAATTCATATCATGTAAAACATACGAAACAAATGTTATTGAAATGACATCCCAACAGTTGTGTGCAGTTACAACATATGATAATCGCTGAATAGTGATGACCACAGTGTTTCTCTTTTTATATTTCTTTCTCTTTTTGTTTCCAGGATGTGCTATTGTCCTAATTTTTTATCTGCCAAATAATTTTAAATGATTTGTAGAAAGTATACGTCATCTACTTTTCTCTCGTGCTTTGTCGCTCTCTCGTTGAATCTTAATTACAAGAAAAAGCCATTATTTTTGCAGGTGTCCTCTTTGTTTTCTCGATTTACATAAAATGATCTATTCCTCTTCCCTTCTTTTCCTCAAATGAGGAGGACAATGAAGATCTAAAATGCCAGCTGCAGTTCGTGAAGGAAGAAGCCGCTTTGATGAGAAAGAAGATGGCCAAGATTGATAAAGAAAAGGACAGATTCGAACACGAGCTTCAGAAGTACAGATCCTTTTATGGGGATCTGGACAGTCCTCTGCCTAAAGGAGAAGCGGGGGGCCCTCCCAGCACCAGGGAGGCTGAACTCAAGCTGCGGCTGCGACTGGTGGAGGAAGAAGCCAACATCCTGGGCAGGAAAATCGTCGAACTGGAGGTGGAGAACAGAGGCCTGAAGGCCGAACTGGACGACCTGAGGGGGGACGACTTCAACGGCTCGGCCAACCCCCTCATGAGGGAGCAGAGCGAATCCCTGTCGGAGCTGCGGCAGCACCTGCAGCTGGTGGAAGACGAGACGGAGCTGCTGCGGCGGAACGTGGCCGACCTGGAGGAGCAGAACAAGCGCATCACGGCGGAGCTCAACAAGTACAAGTACAAGTCCGGCGGCCACGAGAGCGCGCGGCACCACGACAGCGCCAAGACCGAGGCTCTGCAGGAGGAGCTGAAGGCGGCACGCCTGCAGATCAACGAGCTCAGTGGCAAGGTCATGCAGCTGCAGTACGAGAACCGCGTGCTTATGTCCAACATGCAGCGCTACGACCTGGCCTCGCACCTGGGCATCCGCGGCAGCCCCCGGGACAGCGACGCCGAGAGCGACGCGGGCAAGAAGGAGAGCGATGACGACTCGCGGCCGCCGCACCGCAAGCGCGAAGGGCCCATCGGCGGCGAGAGCGACTCGGAGGAGGTGCGCAACATCCGCTGCCTGACGCCCACCCGCTCCTTCTACCCGGCGCCGGGGCCCTGGCCCAAGAGCTTCTCCGACCGGCAGCAGATGAAGGACATCCGCTCGGAGGCCGAGCGCCTGGGCAAGACCATCGACCGGCTCATCGCCGACACCAGCACCATCATCACCGAGGCCCGCATCTACGTGGCCAACGGGGACCTGTTCGGACTGATGGATGAGGAGGACGACGGCAGCCGCATCCGCGAGCACGAGCTGCTCTACCGCATCAACGCGCAGATGAAAGCCTTCCGCAAGGAGCTGCAGACCTTCATCGACCGCCTGGAGGTGCCCAAGTCTGCGGAAGACCGCGGCGCCGAGGAGCCCATATCCGTGAGTCAGGTACAGTTCTGCCTATTGCGAGCCACGGCGATGGCGAGGCAGGTCCGCGGATTCGTGGTCCCTGACGGGGCGTCTCCGCGCACCGACCTCCACGCCCCGCTTTAGGGACCCCCCCCCCTTCCCCCCGCTCAGAGCCTCACTGGGCTTGGTGGCCCCACAGCACACTGTTTTCTCACACTGTCCTTCTTCAGGCCTCAGGTCTCCATAACCCAGTCACTTAGTAACGACCTCCCCGCTGTTGTGTTTAAAAAGGAAATGTGCACACACACCCTCAGTTTTTGTGTCAAGATTAAAGGATGTTGAAGATACATCATTATTTGTCAGCATGTTCGGTACTACTCTACTGATTCTAACTGATCAAGCTGCAAGAAGATCCCAAATGGGAATCTTCAGTTGTAGATTTGCAGGTTCAAGATTAAACCCAAGATTCAAGTTGGGTTTAAAGTAATTTTTTTTCATTAATAAATATCCAGGAGTATTGTATAACTACTGACAGATGTACAAACCCGCAGTAAAGAGAGGTGATATTGTGTCTAGAGCCCCACCAAGAGGAAAAACTGGAAGCCTCTCCTTTGCCACGAATGGTGGTAACATGATCATTATTTCTAGAAACACATCACTGCCAGCTCTCTAGCTGAGAATCTCAGGACTGGGGAAGGAGTGTTTTACGTTAGCTTTAACGCAACGCTAATTCAAAGAAATAGTAATAACTATTCCCGAACAGGGAAAACCAGCATTTTTCCTTCATCCTAATTTGTAGAGGCACAACTGATGAATTGGACTGAGCTGCTCTAGCCAGGTATGGTGGCCAAAGACCCATGCATTTTGTCAGAATTAACCACATAAAAGAGAATTTGTAAAACATAGGCACTGCTACCTCTCTGGCAAGCCTCCTGTCCAGTATCCATTGGAGAAGCCACGGAAGTACAAGAGCATGCATGGCTTTTAAGACACGCAAGAGATTTACACTCAAAAATCAGTCTCTACACAGAAGCATGACATTAAATTAACTGCCTGTTGGTCACAACTAGAAAAATTGCAACCCTATTGCTTATTTACCTTGCATGTTGCTCTGCTTTGCTATGAAAAAAAAAGTTTTATGATACAACTTGTTGGATTTTGAAATGTTAAAGCTCATTTTTTTTCTCTAATTATGTCAAATAGTTGGTTTTTAGTTTCCTTGTAGCAGATTTTTGAACACGTTGAGCATGTGGGTTTTCAATTATACCTTCAGGGGGAAAAATAGAGATCAGAGTGGGAGAAAGCACTGTGTATAATAATAAGAGGTTTCAGATTTGTAAGTCTAGGCTTAAGGGAGGGTTCTTCATCTTAAATTGGATGAATGCTTAGATCAGTTAATATAAATTTAAGTTTTAAAAATTATTATTAATTAACTCTTCTCTTTGTCTCTGCATTTACCTTCCCAGATGTTCCAGCCTATCATTTTACTTATTCTCATTCTTGTATTATTTTCATCACTTTCTTACACAACAATATTTAAACTTGTCTTCCTTTTTACACTGTTTTTTGTACTGTAAATATTTCATCATTTACCATTCATTGTAGTATTTTCAGTTTGTTTATTTTGTTCACCCTTCAAGACAAGAAGTAAAAGAAGTATAATTTCTGTAGTAATCAATGCTATAAAAACACTGAAGACTGCTTATTTCTTTAAAAAGACACCTCTTACCACTACCAAATTCAATAAGAAGCCCAAGCATTAAAGTATTTCAGGTAAGGACATAATTGTGACTTTTTTTATATAAGTCATTGTAATATTTTTCTTTTGCATGTTAAGCTGTACTCTTCTTGATAAATAATCGTAAGAATGGTTGTAAAAATTGACTAAGTCTGTCAGTTATTTCTCAGTAGTTGACTATTATGATAACTGAAAACCTAGACATTCACGAGTTGGTGTCACATTTCAAAATATAGACAGATTTATAAAGTAACTTTGCTAGATTCTATCAGACTAACTAGTTTTGATATCCAGTAAATGGCAATGAAAACTATGGTGAACAAATGAAATGTGACCATCACAGAAACTCAATAATTTATTGCAATGCTGGTGGTATTCTGTCTAAAAAGATGTGTTCAGAAGCATGAGAGCGAATTAGGCCTTAGTTCACTGAGAAAATGGTTATAGCCCTCCTACTGCATTTAACCAGTTCCAGTCAAAACAGCCATTTCTGCCTTTACCTATTATACTTGGACATTCATTGCTGATTAGATGTGTTGTCTGGGGTTCTGTCCTCTATAATAAATAGATTACCACACAGAACTGCCTCCATAGCAGACAGTTGAGTAAGGAAAATATGGTCATTCTCTAGAATTTCATTAAATCGCAATCCAAGGCCAGTAGCAGAGTTCCAGCGGGAGTGGATCTCTAGTATAAACTCAGGTGAAACTGAACATCCCCATTTCTCCTCATCCTTAAAATGGCCCAGATAGGTTCCATATATCTGAAATGTCCTATTCTGTCCATCTTATTGACTATTTACCCAATAGAAAGCTGGAATGCACCACTGCCACCAAGATTCAGAAATACCAACATTCGTGGAAGTTATGTACTCAGAAATGTTTGCAGGTTGGTTGGTGAATACGAAAATCTGTGGTAAAGTGAGGTATCTTGCACTTCAGCATCAAGAATAACATTGGAAAATTTTTGCTCTACTACGAAAATTGGTTCTAGTAACAATCTCCTGAATCCTCATCCCCCAGTACCTCCATTTCCCTTTGAGTATTAATTAAAAAGAAGAAGAAGAGGAAGAAGAAGGGAAAAAACTTCACAATAGTTGACAATTCAGTTTAAAATAACTGCTCTTATTCAGTCATCAGTTGATGAACACTTGGGTTCTTTCCATAGTTTGGCTATTATTTATAATGTTGCTTTTGAACTTTGGGGTGCAAGTGTCCACTGACTGATAAATGAGTAAAGAAGATGGAATGGAATATTAGCCATCAAAAAGATGAAATCTTGCCATTTGCAATGACACGGATGGAAGTAGAGTGTATTATGCTAAGTGAAATAAGTCTGTCAGAGAAAGGCAAATACCAAATGATTTCACTCATCTGTGGAATTTAAGAAACAGAATAGATGAGCATATGGGGGGTGGGGGAAGAAAGAGGGAAATAAACCATAAGAGACTCTTACAGATAGAAAACAAACTGAGAGTTGAGGAAGGGAAGTGAGTGGGGGATGGTCTAGATAGGTGATAGGTATTCAGGAGGACACTTGTGATGATGAGCACTGGGTGTTGTATGAAAGTGATGAACCACTGAATTCTACTCCCCAAACCAATATTGCCCTGCATGTTAACTCACTAGGGTTTAAATAAAAGTATGAAAAGAAAAAATAAGAAAAAAAAGGGAAAAAAAAAAAGTGAAAAACCACATCCTTTTAAAAATACATGGATATATATATATATATATATATATTTAAACTTACAAGGGAAATCTCAATATGTATAAATTACTAATAATTAAAATAAATAGTAAGTTGAAGAAAGGGACCTCCTCTAGAGAGCTTTCTAACAGTGAAGGTAATCCATTTACATGAAATAGCTTTGCCAGATCTGGTCAGAGCCTGCTCCTAATCCTTTATCTACATGATGCTGAAAGAGAACATAAATACATCTTACTTTAACAATCAAATAACTAGATGATGATAATAAATAATAGCTAACATTTTTTGAGAACTGAAATTTGTATGTTAAATTTCATTTAATTCTATAAAGCACAGAATTGTACTAAAAATAACTGCTCTTAATCTCCATGTTTTTAAATTTCTTTTTGGTTTTTATTTTGTTTTATTCTGGAAGGAAGAGAGATCTGGAGTGAGGAGTAGTTAGTCAACAGAATCTGTCACTATGTACTTCTGACTTTTCATCTTAGAGATTCAAAAGGCTAGGTAGATGGGACGCCTGGTGGCTCAGTCAGTTAAGCGCCTGACTTTGGCTCAGGTCATGATCTCATGGTTCATGAGTTTGAGCCCCGCATCAGGCTCTGTGCTGAAAGCTGGGAGCCTGGAGCCTGCTTCAGATTCTGTGTCTCCCTCTCTCTCTCTGTGCCTCCCCCACTCACTCTCTGTCTTGTCTCTGTCTCTCAAAAATAGATAAACATTAAACAAAACAAATTTCAAAAGGCTAGGTAGAACATCACGAGCCACTTGGGTGGCTCAGTTAAGCATCTGACTCTTGATCTTAACTCAGATCTCACAGCCACGAGATCAAGCTCTGTGTATGGCTCTTTACTGACAGCACAGAGTCTGCTTGGAGTTCTTTTTCTCTCTTTCTCTCTCTCTCTGCCCCTCTCCTGCTCATATGCACTCTCTCTCAAAATAAATGGATAAACTTAAAAAAAAAAAAAGAACTTAATGACAAGAAGAAATGAAATAAGGTAAATGCTATATTTAATCAATCATTCAATCACTGATTCGATCAAATCATTCAAGTTTACTTTACAAAAAAATCTCAGTGGAAACAACCACTTTAAATATCAAAGTCTGTGTGTTAGATCCGTGATAAGCCTCAAGTCTGCCATCTCAGCGAGACCATTTTGTCAACAGAACTGAAAGTAAATATTTAATGGCTGAAATGTATCTGAAATGTTTATTGCCTTTGAAGCCAGATACATCCACCAAAGCAATGATTCTCAGGTACTTATGGAACATTTGGTGGTTAATGGAGGTGTTATAAGTTGTGACAATGATGGAGAAGCTCCATTGGCAGTAAGAGGAAACGAGTCATAATCTCAAATAATTGTCCCACCCAAATTGTTAATATTGTCCCTCTGATGAAGCATGATATGCAGTGCACATATTCACTTCAGAAGTATCATGGATATGAACTACACTGTGTGGCTTTAAGAAACAGGCTTGAGAATTTTAACTTTCTTTATTGTGAGAAGAAGGATCAAGAACTAAGTATCTAGATCAGTGGTTTTCAATCCTATCTGCACATCAGCATTCCTGGTATGTTTCTAAAATTGAGGCCCTACCTCACTAACTGAAACTGAATTTTTGAGTCCAGGTATTTGTATTTTCTTAAACCCTGAAGAATCATTTCTTGAGATGTTTGAGTTATCTAAAATATGTACACACAGCCTAAACCAAAGCTAGGGTAAGCTATGTGATACCCACTATATACAATCAAAAGTTGTCTAGGTTTGAGTAGACCTTAAAGTTTCATTATTTGCCCTTGCCACTATGACAAAGTGGTTCTAATTCCACAGTGGTGCGGTGTTAGAAAACTCTTAATACAGGTTCTCAAAATCAACATACATAATTAGAGTAGACAAATAGGAATAATATATGACAGAAAGGAAAATGAACATGGGCAGTGTGTATGTGCAGGGTCATGCACACACCTGGCGATATAGGCACATGCATGCGCTCCATTAAAGCCTCAAGATGACCCCACACATACACCCTGACAATCTACCATTTTGTGGATTTTTATACAGTTATCTCTGCCACAAAGCTTCCCATGTGGTGCACTACAAACGCTCCGGGAATGATGAGTGCCAACTGACTCTACCATCCAAACCAAGATGAGAAATCATACACAAGAGATGTGATAATGCAGCAGATTACATAGATCCTTTGTCTGTTTAACAAACATTGTAAAGTGATGGCTGTTAGGTACAAAGTAAAATTTGGTTTTTACTCTTTTAGCACTTTTTATTGGTTGCCTGACCAGGACAGATATGTAAACAGCTAATTGTTTAAGTGTAAAACCAGTGTAAAAACAAAAAGGCTCGTGGTTGCAATTTATTTTGGACACTTGACAGCATGTTAGATTTCCCCAAGAAAACAATAAAATCCCGAGGCTTTCTTGGATGGAATGATACTGTAAATAAACAAATACAGGGGTGCTACATATACCTCAACATGTCTTGTGGCCTGAATAAGAAAGGAGAGGCTAACCAAGACAGGTCTGGGCTGATCAAAACACCAGCCTCATCCTTAGATCTGAAGATAATTCAAACAAGTAAACCTTGTTGTAGAAAATTCCCTTGCATGCACATTCTTGGGCGTAGGAAGGAGTGTCTTTGGTAATTTGGCCTGGATTTAAGAAAAAAATTTAGTTGGCTATTTTTAAGCAGAACTACTCAAACTCATAAAACAAAGGAAAATTCAGTGCTGAGCCTGGAATGTGTATTGGCCTGCATTCTCCAACTTTCACTTCAATTCGTGTGGTAGAGTGGGATATGGTTATTTAATCGGCTGCCAGGGAATGTCAGCTTGGTAACTAAGTCTGAACTCCATATTGGTGCAGCATTCGCAGCTGTCTTCCAGTAGAACTACAGCCTGCTTCCATCTCGGAGTCATGCTTCAGGTCAGATGCACTCATTGAATGCAAGGATTGAGGAGAACGAGTGGAGGATGATATCACAAAGTGAGAAAAGTTGGCTGCTCGTTAAACTGCTGGAATTTGGTACAACTCAAAAATAGTATTCACGAAGACACTACTGCTTAAACTCTAGTTATAAACCAATCAGGTCTAATGAGAGATCATTTTGATTCTCTGTAGTTTTGAACTAGCTTTGGTAGGGGAAGTGATTGCATCCATATTTTGATTAGATTAACCTTTGAGTACGTCCTGGTATTCTCAATAGCTTGTGGGATTCCAAAGGGAAACTCATACAGAGTAAGAAAGCTTTATGGCCTGGACATGACAGGAAATCCTTTATAGAGGCAATAATAAATGTGATAACATACCAAATGCTTCTCAGTAGTACTTTTGTGTGATCAGTTGGGACACGGGGAAGTGATGGTAGCTGTTTTAAATGTTGGTCCTTCTGACAGTCTGTTCAGAATCATAGAATCTTTTAAGATCCTTTCCATAGAACCTAATAAATACATTTCAATCCATGCCTTCTCTGCTTAGAGACTCAGTCACTCACTCTACACTACTCACTCTCAGTTTTAAAATAACTCTGTGACTTTCCTAGTGAAGCTGTGAGTTAATTTTTAAACATTTCCAGGAGCAACTTTCAAGTACTGTTATAACTTCACTTGATCAGAGAATAGGAGCAGTAGGGGTGACAACCACCTCTTTAAAAAAAGAGGAGAAATTCAGAAATTTCTACTTTTCACTGCCCGTTGTTAAGCCAGGCTATATCATCCTAAAGAGCTTCATTGTATATCTCAGATGTTTATATTTAATAAACATAAATATGCTGACATTTCCTGATTATTCAGTTTCATTGTTAAAATTACAAAATGCTTTTAGTTCATAGTTGTATAAGTTTTTCTGTAGCTATTTTTCAAAATAGGGTACCATCAAAACTCAATATCTGAAAATAAAAATCACAAAATTTTATAAATATAAACTTTACTTGATATAAGAATATATAGTGAATTTTAGCAGTTATTCAGCCTTTTAAAAAGTATTCATGTTGTGTTTTAGAATGTTCTAAACCATAATTCAAGCTCAGTTCATAATATTTTGCTTTTGTTTTGATTATTTTTCTTTTAAGTTATTAGTATATTCTTAGATATGTTAAATAAATAAAAGTTTTTATCTTATACCAAAATAAATATTAAATATTAAATATGGAGGATAGCACAAATTTAAAAATTAGAACCTTTTAGAAAACTTTAGAACCCTAATTCACTTCCTAAAATGCAGATATCCTGACAGCATTAAGAAAAGGTGCAGCAGGGCACTGGGGTGGCTCAGTCAATTAAGCGTTTCATTCCTGGTTTCTGCTCAGGTCGTAATCTCGTGGTTCATGAGTTTGAGGCCCGTGTAGGGCTCTGCGCTAATGTTCAGAGCCTACTTGGGATTCTTTCTCCCTCCCTGTCTCTGCCCCTCCCCTGCTCTTGCTCTCTCTCTCCCAAAATAAATAAACTTAAAAAAAAAAAAAAGAGAGAGAGAAGAAATGATTTAACTATTTCAGGAATTTTTATACTGCATACGCCAGAGATGGAGCTCTGGAAATGATTGATTCTGAAAAAAGTGTGTTTTTTATTTTCTGTAGTCCCTTCTGAGTTGAGTTGAGTTGCTTAAATGTGTACATTAACAAACAAGACGCATTAAGTGATTATCAAAGGCTGGCAAATAGCATTTGTTCCTCTCTGAGGTTGTCCAACATAATGTACCCTGAAAGTCCACAAGTCAGCTCTTTTAAGTTCATGTTGAAAGTACCTGCCTTAACCTATGCGTTGAAAATTAAGAGGGTGTGAGGGGCAGAAAGAAGCATATCAGTTTCCCTACTGGCCTCAAATTCCCTCAAAGGAAAGGGAATTTAAGAGCTTGTTTTTTGAAATATACCTGATAGAGTCTATTATTTCTTAAAGTCAGAAAACTCCACTTAGCATCTACTTTATAATTCCCTTTCTTGTTTTTCATGAACATGTGCAACTTTTGCACAATCCATCTCATTTCCTCTGTATCATTAACTCCCGGATAGGGAAAACAGACCTCAACTTTTTAAATTTTTGTTAATGTTTATTTATTTTTGAGAGAGAGACAGAGAGAGCATGAGTCAGGGGAGCGCGGAGAAAGAGGGAGACACAGAATCCAAAGCAGGCTCCGGGCTCTGAGCTGTCATCACAGAGCCTGATGCAGGGCTCGAACTCACAAACTGTGAGATCATGACCTGAGCTGAAGTCAGGCACTTAACTGACTGAGCCACCCAGGCGCCCTCATATACCTCAACTTTTTAAATAGAACAACTTAGGTGTCAGCTTCAGTCAGTCATTTAGAACTTCAGGGGGAGAAGTTAACAAGTCAGCAAAACTAATTTACTCTGGATTTTAGGTGACTCCCAGGAATCTGAGCTCCTATACCTTCTGAAAGGAATTGCATATCTGCTGAGGCACCAGGGCCACTGCATGGAGGGTCTTAGCATTACTCTAACTGCTTAGATTCCATGTAGGGAGAAAAGCCACAGTGAAGCAGCCAAAGGAGGTATTGATGGAAATTAAGGATCCCTCAGCCTTGGATGTCACAAATCTTGAGGTGAGAAAGCTTTTCAAGAGAACAAACTCATGTCCTCACCTTAGAGGGAATATAGTTTGTTCATAAGTAGCTATTTGTTTGAAGTACTGATATTTGTAGAAAGTGGATAGATTCAGACAAGCAGGGTAAACTCAGAATAGATAAGAATGAAGTCATGGGAGTTTTCCTGTGCAAAATATTTCAATGGCAACAACATCAACAAAAGAATATAGTGTCAGGGCAAGCACAGCCTTGTGGGTACTGTGTTTTTGTCTCATGTGGACTTATTGAGAGGCCTTGGTGTGGGCCATGAGTCTGGGGGCTCCAGAGAGTGCTCTGATTGAGTAGGGGCAGGGCTGCACTGAACTGGGGCTTATGGCCTGTCTATACCCTTATCTTTAGATTTTTTTACTGTAGCCTTCCCACACCATGATGTCACATTTCTTTCCACCTGGGCACCCACCCATACAGCATCCTGTTCTGATCTTCCCTCTGTCTCCCCACTCCATGTCTTGTGTAATGGATTCTTTTCCCAGGCTGCAGTCAAAGCTTACCTATATTTATTTGTTCCTTCCAGTCACTTCTGTGTTCTAGCTCTTCTTTTATGTGCCAAGATGTGACTAGCCAAGATGTAACTGCTTCTTCTGTCAATGAAATTTTATTAGACAGTCACAAATGGGAAATATAGTGCTACCACCTAATGATGATAAATTGAACATTTGTGGTAGAAGATATATGTGGGCTAGCAACTCTCGGAGAAGGCGGGGGACTTATTGCTGTATCTTCAGATTATACTGGCTAAATGGCCTCTCTCAGCCCCACAGTATTGCTAGAACTTCCTTCCAGACAGAAGTGACTCAGGGCAGCCCTCTTGTGGTGGACCGACGTTCCCAAGGTTCTTTTCTAGAATAAGAGGTAGCCCTAGAACAGTCAGTCCTTTTATTTAGATATTGTTGTCATCATTATCAAAATCTCCTAATTCAAGAATCTGGAAATAATATAATGAGATGCTAAAAACTAATTTAAGAACAGTAAGCAAGATCTATCTCTAGTTTTAAATAGCCCATACTTCTAAAATGTTTTTATGTTTTGTTTCTTCAGAATACAGACCAGTACTTAAAAAGAACAGATAGTTTAAAACTGTTTCTTTTTTTAATATTTCTGTCATCTGGAAATGCCTGTACATAAGCCCCATGACAGATCTGCTTGGCTAAAAACTCTGTTGACATGCCACCAGCCCTCAGAAAGAAGAGAGAGCCAGCATCCCATGATTCCAGAGGGAAGACATCCAGCACTGGGAAAATAAGCACATTCACTGAAACACAACAATCTAAATATGTAACTTTCATGGGTAATAAATACTCTGTGTGTGACTCTTATAATTTTATAAACCAAAACAGACTCTTGTATAAGTATCAAAATTATATTTCTATCACTAACACAAAATCCAAACTCTGTCATTCTAGGACTAAAATAACACAGGACCAAATTTGACAGAATTAGCTGTGGAACTTTATAAAAATTAAGAAACCTTGGCCTCATCACTGGATGACCTGATTCCAAAAATCTGAGGGCAAGTTCCAGCTTTCATAATTTTTTTTTTTATATATAATTCTCTGAGTGATTGCAGTGTCCAGTAAGTCTGGGAGTGCCACAAGTTTGTGGTCACCTTGATGGAATGGGGACCACCAGGAGAGGCTCTTTGCTTTCATTTATAAGTTTATTTCAAGGTCGTGGGCTGCTCAGAATGTGGACAGTCAATGCCACAGGTTACATTTCAGGAATCTTCAGAGTTGACCAAGCTTGCTGCAAACAAGGATTTATCTTATTCTTCTTCTGGGCCTTAGGGTCTGACAGTATACCTGGCACAGAGTTGATGCTCACAGATATTTGTTACACGGAATGCTAATTGGAGTGCCCAAGACCTCTCCCTAGAAATGGAAGATAATTTAAGAGTCAAGAGAGTCCTGCTAAGCAACTGAGATCCTATATCATAAAGTATTATGAAAATTGCAAAACGTGCATTATTCTAAAGGAAAGGATTATTTTAAATATGACATCTGTAAGAGCATCTAAATTTTAATATGCATTAGAATGGGTTCAGTTTTTTTTTTTTTTAATGTTTATTTTTGACAGAGAAACAAAGCATATGGGGGGAGGGGCAGAGAGAGAGGGAAACACAGAATCCGAAGCAGGCTCCAGGCTCCGAGCTGTCAGCACAAAGCCCAACGTGGGGCTCAAACTCACAGACTGCAACATCGTGACCTGAGCCAAAGTCGGACGCTCAACCGACTGAGCCACCCAGGCGCCCCGAGTTCAGTTTTTCAAAGTCATCACTTTTCCAATTGTTTCCATCTGCTTGCCAAGGAAAGTAGAAACACAGTACCCTTTCAACTGGTAGATATGGTTCAAGAAGAAAAGAAAAGGAACAGAAAAACTATACAAGCAAGAAGTCAGAAGCCACCCAGCCTCATACACAACCGTAGTTGTCACAGCATAAAGAGACTAAATAAATAACTACTTTGTGATGCTTCAAAATCATCACTTAGATGCAAACTATAAATTAAATGTGTACTGGCCTGCTAAAGGCAAAATTGGAGCGTCTATTTCCAGATTTCCTTCAACCACTAAATGAAAATCCATTTGTCTTTGCATTTTGACCCAAGATTTATATTATCTCAAGACACAGCCTCTTTAGACAAGCTGTCATCAAGGTAAATACTCTGCTATTTGATTCCTGTGTTGTACTTGGAAGATGGAATGTCATCTCCCTCGTATGGACTTAACAGAAGACTGCATTTAAAAGTTGACAAGGCCAGAATTCAACCTCTCATGCCCCAACCCCCTATCCCTGGGTTCTGTTCCCTTCCCTTGAACTCCATGGAATTTTAAACTTCAAGGCACTCCACCAAGAATGAGAAGACCAGAATTCTATTCCTGGCTTTGCTAGTAAGTGGCTCTGTGACCTTAAGCAGATGACCTAACATCAAGGCCTCTTTCCTCAGCTATAAAATGAGAGGGTTGACTAGATGATTTCAGAGGTTCTTTCTGGCTCTAGAATTCTCTAAATCTAGAAACACCTTCAACAAGAAACATTTATGTAGTCAATATTCCTTTTTCACCCTTTCCAAAATGTTTTAGTTTGTGGCCTAATATCATTATGCATGTAGACCTTTTCAAATCCTTTTCAGGATTCTCTTTTATGATTCTTGAAGCAGCTCATGTTGCTGCATTTACTTTACATTAAATATTATGTTATACATGTCCTTATCCCTTAGCTATACTTTGAATTAGGATCAGTATGTCACCAGATATGCATGATTCTTCCAAATTCTCTTCAATATACAGAGCAATTATTTGGGCCAATTTCATATTTGAAGGTGTAAATATTGAAATGGTTTAAAGTAATCTAGAGTATACAACAAATTGCATTTTTGCCATAATGTTTTCAGCCATTCTGATAGCTGCTTGAAAATGTCAGGCACTTCAAGATATCTGAATATCATTAAAGGGCTGAATATACCAGCATCGGTCTTTTTAATCCATTCGTTTTATATACATACCAGTAGGAATGTTTCTCAAAGTTTTCTTAAAAGTTTTTAGTGAAAAGATTCAAAAGCATCTGCACTGAATATTTATTGCCTTTGTATGCTTTCATCTTCTGGGTATATAATACAGCATGGAAATTGAAGCTACTACATACAAAAAAAAATTATTCCACAAAAGGGTTGGTAAATACTAGAATAAGTGATATACCTGGAGTGAAATTCTTGTCAGTGTCTCTCCCTAGTTTTTGATTCTGTGTAATTTAAGGTCGGTTTTACCATGAAAAGAAGCAGATGGAAGCACCTGCAATAAATAATTATTGGGGCTTCCATGGAAGGGGGGCATTCGAATAGGTACTATTGAGTAATACTATAGAGTATAGCCCAACATCATTTCTCCCATACTTAGCTGCATATTATCTGAAGTTCTGATAGAATTTAGAAAAGTCTTGATTCAATTCACAAAGGACTCATGGAAATTAAGAGGTTTGGAATGGAAGAGAGTGTAGGGGGAACAATGTTATTAGATAATTCTGTAGAGGTCCTTTGGGGCAATCCCTTGCCCCACCCCAGGATTATCCTCCTGTCCTGGTAAGGTTAGAGGCAGAAATAAACCAACTTTTTTTGTGTGCTTGGCACTAAAAGTGTCCCCTCATACTCTTACAACAACCTCATGAAGTAAATATAATTATCCCTTTACAGACGAAACACACTTGAAAATTCACACAGATAAGTGGTGGCAATAGAATTGAAACCAAGACCTCGGGGCGCCTGGGTGGCGCAGTCGGTTAAGCGTCCGACTTCAGTCAGGTCACGATCTCGTGGTCCGCGAGTTCGAGCCCCGCGTCAGGCTCTGGGCTGATGGCTCAGAGCCTGGAGCTTGTTTACGATTCTGTGTCTCCCTCTCTCTCTGCCCCTCCCCCGTTCATGCTCTGTCTCTCTCTGTCCCAAAAATAAATAAACAAACGTTGAAAAAAAAAATTAAAAAAAAAAAAAGAAACCAAGACCTCTGTGGCAAAATTCTCGCATCTCCAGTTAGAAAAACCAGTTCTGGGGAGCCTGGGTGGCTCAGTCTGTAGGCATCTCACTCGATCTCAGCTCGGGTCATGATCTCACAGTTCAGGAGTTCAAGCCCTGCATTGGGCTCTGTGTTGATCGTGCAGAGCATGCTTGGAATTCTGTCTCTCCTTCTCTCTGCCCTTCTGCTGCTTGTGCTTGCTCTCTCTCTCTCAAAATAAATAAATAAATTTTTAAAAATTTAAAAAGAAAAGAAAAGAAAAACCAGTTCCAAGCTCTATTCCTCCACATGTTTTTCTACAAACTTCAGCAAGATACTTGACATCTCTCAGCCATGGTTTTATCAGTAAGATCAGGGTAATAATATCTACAGATATATTTGCTATGAAGGTGAACTAGGATAAAGATATATTCTAAGTACTTAGCCCAGAGCTTTGCAGAGAGCTGTCTCTCTATGAGTAATCACTATTATTGCTATAACTATTATTACTGTTATTGCTTTTGAAATTATGATGCCAGGCTTTCAAAACACAGAGCATGATTTCCTTCAATTGTACTATATGTACTAAAGTGTTACCATGGGCAGGTTACTATAATTAAACTTTTGAGGTCCCCATGAAATATTCATATGGAAGCAGGCAAAAATAACGTGAAAGTGAATATGTAACGTTTTAATGACCACACAGAGGAAATTCTTCAGACTTGAGGATAAGATCTTAGTATTTAAACCCTTAAATGGCTTATTTGCTAAAATAGACACAGAATTGTGTTAGACACTTTCTTTAACTCAGTTAAACCAAACATGAGCAGATGGATGCATGTACAAGTTCACATGCAACCTGCAAATGTTGCTGGAGAGAGGCATCTTCCCTGGCATTTCCAGGAGAGATCAATTTGGCCATGGTTTAAGGAGCCTCTCCATATACTTGGGCTGTGGTACACCTCAACTGAAAACAAACACATGGGCATCTCATTGGTTTTTTTCCCTCCCATAATAAGTGTTATTCTTTTCTATGGTCTCTGGTTTCCTCTGGCAGAAAGACATCACTATTGTAGATACAGACAGCAAGCTGTCATAGAAACACAAAGAGTTTGAGGCTGGTCTTTATATATGTCCCACTCCTACTTTATTTAAAGACAGAAGTTTGATACGTTTTCATAAATCTTTGGAGATTAAACATATTACATACATATATGTATATATATATTAAATATATTACATTATATATATGTGTATGTGTGTATGTGTGTGTGTGTGTGTGTATATAATTGTTGCACATGTTGTTATGCCACATCCAGACACCAACTTCTCAAGGCACTGAAGAGTGCATTCTGATTCTCACTGAAAAAGGGAGAGAGAGAAGTATGCAAGGAAATAATTCTTGACTATAAAAAAGGAGGTGACTTTTTCAAATAACCTCTAAAATTGGCCATTGTCATTGTGTGATATTAACACCAGCCCTTTTGGCAAGTTTGAAAATAGTGGGCTCCATTATAAAAGCTAAAAATGTCCTGGACCTGGAGTTGTTTACCCAGAGTATGAGCTGCTCTAAAGTTACAGAGCTCTGGTTGGAAGAGTGGCTTGAAGGCCGCCTCCAAGTATCTGACGTCACAGGAGTCTCAGCTGCTGCTGTGACACTGACCTGAGCGGCTTCTTGATTTGTGAAAGGAGTGAAGGTTTAAAAGGGATTTGCCAGTACTGCTCTCTTGCATGGTTGGATGTATTTTGCATTCCCATTTTCTGCAAAGAAGCAAAATTCACCGAGCTGAGACTTTTGTCTTTAAAAAAAAACCTAGCTATCCTTCCATTGCTAGATTGACCAAATGGTGGAACATCCATAGGATTTCTCCCCAGAGCTAAAAGGTATGTTTCTTCCTAACCGTTTGAAATCAAGTGATTCATTGTGGCAAAATATAGAGGGGCTACTGCTGATGTGTTTTAAACTATGGGCACTGTTTAAGTGCAAGATTATTTCAACATCCGCCTGTTTCAGTGTCTGCGTCTGGGCTGTAAAAACAGTGGGGCGGGGTGCATAACGGATTTTACTGACGCCCAGGGATGAGAAGGTCCAGCTGTTGTGAGTGGATTTCTCAACTCTGGACTGACAATGACATCCGCCCTCTGAAACTGTTTTTAAAACACTGCTTCTCAGTACTTTGAACAGCACTTTGCCTACTGCAGGATTTCACTAAATGTATTTATCAGAATGTTGTTTTTAATTAGGATGAAGACTTCTTACGTTTGCAAGTAAAATTCAAAACCCATGAGGTTATTGGTATTTGAAAATTACAAAGAAAAATAAACGTAGTTCATTCAAGATGATGGCGTTTGCTCACTACATGAGTAGTGTTTCTGTAATTTTAGTGGAAGTGTGTGCCATGCATAACCAACTAATCTGTAATTAGAAGGGGACCTTACCACTACATCTTCTATTGTTTAAGCGAATTAATTTTAGATACTTAAAGTCTCTTTCAAAGCTTTTCTTTTTTAAGAGATGTAAAATCAGTACACCTATATTTTGGGTGTTTTCTAGTTTGAGTGTCTAACTGGGGGAAAAACAAGGAAGAAGAAGGTAATAAAATGAGAAGACAAAAGTATTTCTTCAGACTTGCATGTAGTAGTATCTCTTTGACCCTTTTGGAACATGAGGAACATGTTGAAATAGCAAGAAATAGCAATAAAAAAAATATTCCTTTTTGCCCTGCAATCAAATCAAATCATTGTCTTTGGAAAGATGCATTTGCTAGTAAAACAATAGGGTAGGAATAGGTCTGTTAATTAGCTGAAATGATGCAAATGATTGATAGCCTGGAGGAAGAGCTAGAGAATCTTGATGCATAACTCTGATGGGTATAGGCATGGGAATTCTAAATCCCTCAAAGTTAGAAGCAAAGCATCTCTAGGACCAATGATTCTTCTAGGAATTTTGAGTAGCACGGTGCGTAGCATGCCAACATTCATTTGTAACCTCCTACAAATGAAAAATCTTTGATGATAGGAAAAGTATGTTTAGAAAAAGGAGATGGGAGAGCAAGAAACAATACTCTGAACAAAAATCTCAGAAGAGAGAAGTAGCGAGTCAGCTCCCGTAATGCTGATTTGTTTGGCTAGTGTCCAGTTTCCAGTTGGGGAGATGGTGGGTAAAATGGTACTGACCCAGGTGTAGTGAGAATGGAACACTCCTCAAAGAAGTGTTCCTATGACCACACGGAGGCTAATTTGAGAAATTAAAATAATTTATTGTGAGACTCCTAAGTTGCTCTTAAATGCTGCCTGCTAGTGGGGCCTAAGTAAGCAGAACTATTTTCCTCCCATCACCATACTCATGCAACCCACTCACAACCCAACAATTCTGACTTCCAGCCTCGGCCTCAGGGGCTCGGAAGTAGGTTACACGGATTGTATAATGCTACCTTGGAGTTGTTGAGAAAAGAACGTGTGCATGACTGAGTAATGCAGCTCACTCTACCCTTTTACAGGTGCTCTAATAAATTTTTATTCTGAATGAAATTGTGCATGGAGTGAATTGATAGCGACACAGGGAGGGATGCAGATAGCAGTAATCCTTCCTTCTCTCCCACATAGATGCCAATATCTGTGGGTGAAAAAGAGTGACAACTAGAAACAAAGAGAACTTTTGTATTTGCATCAGTAGAGAGCAGTGAAAATGAGTTTTAGAATCTGCTGAACCACTTTACCCCATAACTTCTCATCATAGAACATTAAGTCCCTCCAAAGCTGCCCCCATTAGTTGATTTTTTTAATATTTAAGGAGAATTATAATAAAAGCAGTTTTATATAAGATTTATCTATCCAAATCTTTGCTAACAATACAAAATTTTCTGAATATTCAACCTGCCACGTATCCTAAAATACTTGAAAAATAACGAGGGCAAACGAAAGTCATTGAAAACATGAGCGTTCACACAATTAGATTTGCTTCTCTTAATTTACTAACCAAAAAAATGTGAAAATCTTCAGTTTTATTCTGGAGAAACAAAACATAAAGAAGGATAATTGAAGGCAAGGAGGGAGGGAGGGAAGAAAAGAAAAAGAGGGAAGGACAGAAGGAAGAAACCAAGGAACAGGCATTTATTGAGCACCCACTATGGTTCAGAATGATGTGAGAGACTTTTATTAAGCATTCTCTCTCTTATGTTCATGTAATCCCTGCAGTGACTCTCTGGACCCCATTTTACTTTTGGAGGAGAAAGCAATAAATTCAGTCATACTATATTTGACATTTATAACGAGACATAGATGCTAGGAAGGCAAAATAAATCCTCCCACAAAAATTGGCACAGATATTGCTCTATAGGAATTTTCTTTCAAAGGCTTGGTTTTGATCCATAACCATGACATTTCCTGGCACTAGATAGGGGCCTGGCCCTGGAGAGGGGAAGCTGTGTGGATTGGCCCTTGTCCATAGTAAATGATGAGTGGTCTTTGCAGTTAAGTGCAGGATTCTGTCTGCTTTGGGAACATTACCTGGGTTCATATATAGTGCTGTTACAAGGAGCAAGCCTGAGTTAGACTGAGTTAGACTGTAAAGAAAAGAAAAAAAGAAAAGAAAGGAAAAGAAAAGAAGAAAAGAAGAGAAGAGAAAAAAGAAAAGAGGAAAGGAAAGGAAAAAGAAAAAAAGAAAAGAAAAGAAAAAAAGAGGAAGGGTCTGGCATCTTTTAACCTTTTAACCCTGGTCTGGAGTGGTTCTAGAAGAGTTAGCAATAGAAAGAAAAATTGGGGCCATTTGTACATAACTATAGGAGAAACTTTATGATGATTTCTGAACATCTACAGTGCTTAAAGACGGGATGAATCATGGATGGTCATAGCACCTCTTTTCCAGCTAGCCTGAAAGAAGTATGCTTTTTTTCTATAATTTCCTTGGTTCGTTTCCAACTATCTCTTGAGGTCTTAAACCACTCATTCCACTCTTCCTAAGAAGTCCTAGTGTTAACTACCTGCTAGTGAGCAAGATAGTTTCAGCTCACAGTTAATTACATATGGTTTTAAAGCAGTCTACCAGTCTAAAAATAAGCACTGTCTGCATTTCCTGTGAATAATTATTAGATGAACTTAAAAGATTACTAGGTAATCAAGATTAATGACAGAGTCTCCAAAACAAACAAAAAACAAAATCATGTATATTCTTTACTGTCTTCATTTTGTTAGGTCTTCACTGACATATTTATTTTGGGCAACTAGCATTGGTAATGGCAGGTACATGTGGTCCCTGGCTCATTGGTGTGGGAGGTAGTCAAAGGAAGGAAGGATGACAGAGAAGATGGAAAATGGGATTAGAAAAAGAGCATGGCTAAGTGGATAAAATGAGACATGATAACATCTCAAGTGGCTAAATCTGAAATTACTTCTTTTTCTTGACTGGGTTAGTCATAGTATTGGGAGTGTCAAGAAGTAGGTAAAAATGACCAAAGTGTCTGTGGGAAATAGTTTAAGAGAAGAATAACAATGTAGATCTCAATATTTTTAGGCTGTTTTTGAAGGTGGAGCCCTCATATAGCACTGACATTTTTTTATCCTTACTAGTCTGTTATAATTCATTGATAGATTGCAGCTCAAACTATGTTTGGAACAGTTTACCACTCGTATATGCATGTTCAGAACAGTCTGATAAAAATAAAATTAATCTTCAATGTTTATCTTATATTTGGGACACGAAATATGCAGCCATTTTCTGCAACTACAAAATGGGGCTTGCTGCCTGGTTATGTTGGCTTCATTCCACAGCACCAACATCCGAGCAGCTATAGACCCTGGGGGCACTTTGCTCATGATTAGCATAAGCCACTACCTGGTAAATTAACACATTTCGGTCATGGCCTAGAAACCTGAAGATACAGACTTTTAATAGACATGATTATCTTAGATGATGGTTTAAACATTTTAAACATGCTTTTCTACCCACTAATAAATGTCTATGTCTTTCTTTCTTTTTTTTTAAGTACGCTCTACACTCAACTTGAACTAATGACCCCAACATTAAGAGTCGTCTGCTCCAATGACCCAGCCAGCCTGGCACCCTATATGACTTTCTTAATAAAAATTATTTTTAGTAGAAGTCAGACCAATATCTTTTAAAGCAAAAAATAGGGAAAATGTTTAAAATTTTCAAACTATCTTGCATGCCATATGTCATTTAATCTTTATAACAACCCTGTAAGTATCTTCCATTTTAACATAAATAAACTAAATCTCAGAAATTTTAGATGACTTATAACAAAGTTACCAATGTGGTATTTTAAATTTCGTCTTCAAACCCTAAATACGCATACCCTAAAAGCTAGAAATCTATTTCAGTCACAGCTTAATGTGATCAAGGATATCCTTGCAAAATGAGCAAAACATTTTCTTCAGTGCTCTGTATTCAGTAGCCTAAACAGATTTGAATATATGGTCCATTAGAAGAAAATGAGAGATAAGTTTTAACATGTGGCTCCCAGGATAACTTTGTTTTTACATTTTCCTTGATGAAGTAAAATAATGAAGATATTTTTATGATTTAGTTTGTCTTTTTTTGCTGATACATCAGTCCCAGATCAACTGCCAACTCAGGTTTCTTATTAATACAATAATCCCATTTGGCATGGGCTTTAACTCTGAATATAAAATTGAAACTGTAGTCCAACACTGTTTCAGGACTTTAATTCATAGAAACATGTATTCTGGTTGCAACAGAAAAGGAGTAATTCTGTTGCAGTAGAATTTACCACGGTTGTGTAGATATATGGCCATACAGTTGAATTTCATACTACCACTCTTAGTCACAGAAAAAAATCCATCTTTAGATTAGATAGTTTAAAAAAATGCTTACATGTCATGTATGTAATTTTGCTGTCTGATTTCAGAAAGGGGGAAAAAGCCTTTGGACAATACTTACTTTTTGACTGTGCTAGTCCTTCTTAAGCAGATTGTTAATCATCTCTCTTCTTTTAAGGGCAGTGTTCCTATGGTTTGTTTATGTCATGGCTCTTAATAAAATGATAATGTGTTTTCAAAAAGCAAATGGATTTGGAACTCTTTCTTGTTATGTTTATATTAGGCTTTATTTTAAAGGCAAGTGGGACTGCTTCAAATAAAACAACTCCAAGCTTCCAAGAAACAGTTAAGAAGGCAGAGACAAGCAGAAATACCCCTTCACTAACACTCACACGGTTGCCATGGACCTGCATAAGCAGTGGGAGAACACAGAGACTAACTGGCACAAGGAAAAGATGGAGTTACTGGACCAGTTTGACAATGAAAGGAAGGAATGGGAGAGTCAATGGAAAATCATGCAGAAGAAGATAGAAGAGGTACAAGTTGATTTGTTTTGAATATATTGAAGCTTCAAGCTCAGAATGAAAATTCTGTTTCAAATTTGTGTTGTATTGGAAACTATTTCTTTTTTCCTTATTCCGCCTAAGAGATGCATGTCTCAGTGATATTTGCTAGATCAAAAATAGCAGAACCTTATCCAGTGGTATCCAAAGGACTATGCTTTTTTATAGCCCTGCATGAAAATTAAGGACTTAAAATGTCAATCTAAAGTATATCAATTTATTATTTTCTGACTGAGGTGCCTTGGTATCAAAAGTGAAGTATGTATTTTGCATGAGTTTTCAAACACAGGGTGCAGGAGGAAAATCTAAGAAAGGCATAATTGGTGGAACATATATTACAAATTGGGCATTAAAATACAGATCTTTCTTGAGATGATTTATGGATGATATCTACTAAAGGAAATTACATATTAGATAAGTCAGTATAGTCAAAAGGAGTGCCATATATCAAACAGAAAATGGCAGCGAGCGTGATATTTAATCTGGCAAAATGTGCCAGATTTATTGGCACATTTGTGAGGAAAGGGTTATGAAAAACGACGTGCCGTGACTCTGATACAAACAGCCATTTTATCCCCCATTAACCATCCCTCGGCTTGTTGGCCCTGGAATATTTCCTCTAAGTGTTTACATTGATGTATTTTTAAGCTTGTTTCAACCGAAAATTATTTATACTTACCTTGCTTTCTTCTAGTGACATCCATGGTATTATATGGTTTGTGCACATTGCCTAAGTGATTATTTTTAACAGACACTTTGGCCTTTATTCACAAGCAATCACAGCTGGTGCTTTATGTGTTTATAGCACAAATATTTTTCTCATTAACAGCCATGTAATTGGTTGTGAATAAAATATAAATTGGCACACTACAAGGAAAAATTAAAAGGGGTAGCTATTAAACTGTTTCTCTAACATAGAACTGAGAAGGCAGGTATGTAGTACATGATTATATTAAAAGAAGACTCCACTGCTCATACCTCTATAGTTTAGAAAATGTGTTTTGCTTACTCTCTTAACTCGTTTACCCAAAGACTGAGATTGCATCAACATGGAGATGTCTAAGTCAAATAAGAATCCAAAATTCCAAACAGAAACCTGAAGTCATGGGTCATTAGTTCCCAAAGGCTTGGAAAGTCAGTAACACTCAGATAAGTCTAGCATCAAAGCAAAAAAATTTAAGGAGTCAGGATTAGTCTAGCCTATTGTTTAAGCCATGTAGCTAAAATAATCTGCTGTCTGGTTAAATATTTTAAGGTCAAATAATTATTCTGAAAACTCTGTAAATTCTATCTATGGTAAATATTACCCTTTTGATTAGCAGGCATTAAACATATTTTAAAAATAGGATGATGGTTTGTAGAAATACTATTCCTTTCTGCATCAAGGAGATAGAAGGCTGTAATATTTTTTTCTTCATCTTGGATAGTAACTGTAAGCTATTTATGTCTTGCAGCGTGAAATATATAGCTCCATTACTGAGAATATGTTTGGATAATGTGCTTACCCCAGAATACTGATAGACAATGCTTTCTAATACCTGAATACTAATATTGTGCTCCCCTTATCATTCTAATATATATTTTTCTACTTCCAACTTTGTAGCCTGTGAGAATGTACTTTTAATACAACCATCTTGGAGTACCTGGGTGGCTCTGTCGGCTGGGCAGTCAGCTCTTGATCTCAGCTCAGGTCTTGATCTCAGGGTCATGAGTTTGAGCCCCATTGGACTCTGCGCTAGGCGTGCAGCCTACTCAAAAATATATATACTCATCTTACAGGCTACAAATGGGGGTAAAATAATTTTGATGAAGACAGGAGGAAAGTATTTTCACATGTCACAGAGAATCAAGACATTTTTTAAAACTAAAATTAAACAACACTTGAAAAAATTATATAACATGCCACAAGCATAACAGACTGTATTTGTTTAGCATATATCACTAGGTTCTGTGTATTAATTCAGACACAAGTTATTAAGCCAAGTACTAGAGAATTTTAGATTCCCTAATGTGCCCATGTAACCATAGTGATTCCAAGTGATATCTTCTAGTGAGAGGACCCAGTGTTGTGTATTAAGATGCTAATGATTCTTTGCTCAGCCACTATCCACAATCATTGCATTTGCTATTGCAGAACCAACATGTACATACTTGGATCATTTGAAACCTGGACTAATCCAAATAGAAGCCCTAAATAGAGTTCTTATATACCTGGGAATTTTTTTTTAATCATGTTGCAATTTTTCCTATTTGTTGCCTTGTTTCAAATAATCAGATAACCATTGACAATTTTTGGGGTATGAAATAACACAGATTTCCTTATACAAAATAAATTTGTTTTTCATCAATAGCATGATATTATTTGCTTCTCCATACCTCACTTAAATCTCAAGAGAATTTAAGGTGGGATATAAAATGTTATATAAGGTAAAGTATTTCAAAATAAAAAAAAGAGATGAAGACAGGAGGATTTTATGTGAAATGCATGCAGCTAGCCTTTCTAGTAACTAACAGAAAAATTGTCAGAAACATATTTCCCAATATTCAGAACAAGCAAACCAATTTCCCAGAAATAGCACTTTTGTTCCTGATTTTGAAACTAAAGCAATTTTGTTTTTCACCCATAGCTCCTCAAAAAAAAAGAACAATGTCACCAATGTCACGATAAGCATCCTTAGATTCAACAACTAAGGATTCCCAACTTTTGTGGGTTGCTTCTTATGATATTTCTCAAGATCAGCCCAAATCATAATGCTCACAATAGCTCAGAACAAGTAAGTTTATGAGGGCTAAAACAATTGAATCATGGCTGTAATTTGATGTTATCCTGAGATTATCCAATGATAGATATGTAAGTATCCGTAGAAATAAATATATTGTATATCCTTCAGACACCAATTATGTTTAGTGCTTCCTTCATCTGAGATTTGGGTAAATATTGAGCAGCAATAAATCTTTTGTTATACTCCTTGACTAAAAGATGTCTGTAGATATAGGTTGTGGCTGTAAAATGTAGTCATTTTCTTCAATAGTTATCTGACAGAAGCCTTTGAAATTTGCCAAGCTTTCCCACAACTCAAGCCTGAGGAGAAAGCCACTTCTTCTATTTAGGGGTAAGCTGAGTGCATGCCTGCAGATTAAGCTAAACTTTCATCAAGAAATAATTTGGGATGGGGGCACCTGGGTGACTCAGTCGTTTGAGTGTCCGACTTTGGCTCAGGTCATGATCTCACGGTTCGTGAGTACAAGCCCCACGTCAGGCACCCTGCTGTCAACATAGAGCCCACTTCGGATCCTGTGAGCCCTCTCTCTCTCTGCTCCTGCCCTGCTAGCAACTCTCTCTCTCTCAAAAATAAAGAAACAAAAAAAAAAAAAAGAAAGAAAGAAAAAGAACGAATTTGGGATCCACTCTAACATAGACTGAAAGATAATAAAGCCTTAGAATTCTAATATCATATAGCACAGGGTCACATTTGTTTTAATCAAGGTAAGAAATCTTTTTTGAATGTGTATAGGCCTGCCATTAAAAAAATCTTAGTAATACCTAGTGTTATGCCCAGAATTCGTGATCCCCAAAGACCACCGGGGAGCCGAGTCTGATGCAAAAGCAAAGAGCCTTTATTCGAGCTAGCTCGAGCTCAATCCCCTACCTGCAAGGACGCAGTGGTGAAATACCAGAGAGAGAGAGTTTCAAAAGGACAAAGGTTTTTATTGGGGCCTAGGGGCATTTGGTGAGGTAGTGGCTGTGGCCTCAGCCGATTGGCTGGGGAAGGGTCAGAGTCCTGTTAGGCAGGTGAGCGGGAGGTTACTCAAGGGGAGGAGGCATGGTCAAGGTGAAGGACACAGAACAGGATGGAGTTGGCGTAGGCCCGCTCTTTCACCTAGTAAATACCTGAATAACACCAACATAACTTCCAAAGGAAACATCTTTTGATTTCACAATATCTACTTAGGCGATGAAATGAACTGACATACTATATGATATTGTCAACTATTTAGACACTGGAATGTTGGCATACAAGTGCAATCATGCATTTTTTTAAGCATTAATATCAGTTAAACTCTTGCTTTTCTCCAAAAAAAGTTAGAAAGCATGACTTGTATGCTCTCTCTCTCCAAAATAAATAAACATTAAAAAGAAAAAAGAAAAAAGAAATACTACTCCTGAGATCATGATTACACTATGTGTTAACTTACTTGGATTTAAATAAAATTTAAAAATTTTAAAAAAAGGAAAAAAAGGGAAATAATGTGGGATCCACTCTAACATAGATTAATAGATGATCAAAGCCTTAGAATTCTAATATCACATAGAACAGGGTCACATTTGTTTTAATCAGGATGAGAAATCCTTTTTGAATGTGTATAGGGTTGCTATTAAAAAAAAATCTCAGTAATTCCTAGTAATACTTCAGTAGCATCAACACAACTTGCAAAGGAAACTTCTTTTGATTTCATGATATCCACATGATATTGTCAACTATTTGGCATACAAGTGGAATCATGTATTTTTAAAACATCACTTTAATATCAGTTAAACTCTTGCTTTTCTCTGAAAGCAGTTAGAGAGCATGACCAGTAATTGATTCAGGACATTTCAACTTGGTAACAGTGCTTCTACATCATCATGATGTACCTCTATATACATTTATATAGATACAAGTTGTTTGTTTTTAATTTTTGAAGAGTTGATTTCTACACAAAGATACAAAAATTACCATCCATACCTTGACCTACTAAAATTAGTCTTTATGGTTCATCCAAGTTGTTCTGGCTAATCACATTTGAGAAGCACTACTCAGAGGCATGAACATTAATACCCCAGAGCAGTATATCATGAAATGGCAAAGAGAACTCAGAATGGTGTGCTTAGTATCAAAAAAAAAATTGACAAAGTAAACTAGGGGGATAAAAAGTTTTATCTTTGTTTTCCTTACAGCTTTGCCATGAAGTAAAGCTTCGGAGGAAGATCAACATGAATGAACGTGCTAAGATCCTTGATCATGATCGTGAAAAAGCGATTCAAGATAAAGTGGTGGAATCTTCTCCAAATTACCCCAATTCAGGACAATGCGAATTTACAGGGATGAATCACGGGGATGATCTGGAAAAAGAAAATAAAACAGAGCAGAGCTTACTCTGTGAAGGAAATCAAATGTGTAAGGAACAAAAAACAACAAAAAAGTCAAAAGTAGGGATTATGGATCCTTTGGCCACAGATAACCAAAAACAATGTGGGGCGTGCCCTGGCCTGAGGCCTTCCAGGGTAGAGGACAGGAGCTGTTCTGGCGCCCTCAACACAGTAAGTAGGACTGTGATTAGCCTAGAACTGTTTCTGAAGAAATATTTACATTTCAAAGTGCTAACATACTATTGCTTATATGTATAAAGGCTCTGGAAGAACTTGCGAAAGTTAGTGAAGAATTATACAGCTTTCAAGAGGAAATCCAAAAGCAGTCTAACCACAGAAGGTATGCTGGTACATCTATGATTATCTCATATCAGAAAATCAAGAAAAATATTGTTTTCAGTTAAGGAATCCCAACTGCCTTTTCCTTACACTTTGTTAAGTGAGAATTAACAATGAGTTATTAAAGTCTGTTATTTTAGATAGGAAATAAAAACCTTAATTGAATATATCTCTGTTTTTGATTAAAAAAATTTTTTTTCAACGTTTATTTATTTTTTTGGGACAGAGAGAGACAGAGCATGAACGGGGGAGGGGTAGAGAGAGAGGGAGACACAGAATCGGAAACAGGCTCCAGGCTCTGAGCCATCAGCCCAGAGCCTGACGCGGGGCTCGAACTCACGGACCGTGAGATCGTGACCTGGCTGAAGTCGGACGCTTAACCGACTGCGCCACCCAGGCGCCCCAGTTTTTGATTTTTAAACCAAATCTTCTCATTCTTTGTAATTTGTTAAGAATATTGTACTCTTTTGGTATTTGGTTAAGATATACTATGCACAATACATTAACAACTATATTCTAATGTAGTTCTTTTTCATTTTGAGTGTTTGGCCAGTGGAAGAGCCTATAGCTGGGCTAATCCAGTTAAATACACCTGTAAAACATGTCAGACTTAACAATGTGGAATTTTAATTATATAATGATGTTCTACTGCAGTCTTTTGTACCTAAGAGTCGTTTATTTCCCTACATTTATTTGGTATATAATGGAAGCATACATAATTCTCAACACAACATATTGTAAATATGTGTACACACACATATAATGATATGTTAAAAAGCCGTTTCAATTTAGAAGCACCTATATAATTGTAACTTTTCACCAAATTGAAAAATAAATTGGTATGCTCTACAAGGTAAGTAAAGATAGACTGTTCTAGGATCAATATTTATCTCATAGTGAGGGAATGTGCTTTTCTTAAAAAGCAACAGCAATGTATACCCATATTTTTCTTTAGCTGTTAAGAAGCTCAGAAAGAGGGGCGCCTGGGTGGCTCAGTCAGTTAAGCGTCCGACTTCAGCTCAGGTCACGATCTTGCGGTCCGTGAGTTCGAGCTCTGCATCGGGCTCTGGGCTGATGGCTCAGAGCCTGGAGCCTGCTTCCGATTCTGTGTCTCCCTCTCACTCTGCCCCTCCCCCATTCATGCTCTCTGTCTCAAAAATAAATAAAACGTTAAAAAAAAAAAAAAAGAAGCTCAGAAAGAATTTTTGTATTGACCTCAATAGATTTTCTCATATAACCATGTTTTATACATAATTTTGCCCTCTACCTGCCCATTTCACTTTTGCCTACCATTCTCTACTAATGAGTATTTATCTATATTGTAATCTGTTTCATAATACTTTACAAGTTGAAGAAATATAAATACTATCTATATTTATCAGTATGATCAATTAACTTTAATTGATATTGTTGAATTTATATTGTTGCTATATTTAGGTTTTTTGTTTTGATTAAACTTAGAAAAGACTCACCTGTCAATTTTCTTTTACAAACCACACTTGGTATACAAGTTCTCCTTGCTACTCCATAAACTTTAGAAAAAAGTTCAAAATCCTTAGTATGTAATTCAAATACATTACAATGTAACTTAATGTTTCTTTCATCCTCCACCCTCTGCTTTATGATCCATCCATACCAAAGTGCTCCCTATACCTTGAAGAGCCACCCTATTTTTATTGTGGCTCACTTTGCCCACATGATGCCCAAATGACATCTTCCATTTGGTAATACTTATGTTTCACTGAACTTTTATTCAGATTTCTGTCATACTTAGCTTAGAATGTCATTTCAAAGTCAAGAGAAGGAACTTGAGCTCACGTGACATAATGAATAGGAATTGAGCAGGTAGAGCAGAGGTAAGGAAATGGCTGGAGGGAACCCATAGAAATGGAAATCCCAGTAGCAGACACTCAGGAGACTACACAGTATAGTCTAAGTGTAAGAGACAATTTGAAAATATAATGGAAAGATAGTTTGGGTCAGAGCATGTAGGCTGTGAGGGCAGTACTGAGAGGTGGACTTGATCCTACAGTAAAAGGACTTGGGGGTTTTGACTAGAGAATTTATATGAAAATGCTGTTTGGGAAGTTGTGAGTCCTTATAGCAGAAATTCATTGCTTATGCCATGGTTTCTTTTGAGAACTTGTCCTAAATAAAGTTATCAGTAATATATCTTGTTTTATAATTGTTTAGAATGAAGTCAGATTCTTTTCTTCAGGAAATGCCCAATGTAATTCATATGCGTCACAGAGACCACATGATCAACGATGGCCAGGGCATTCTTCCGATTGATTTAGAAAAAGAAAAGCAGAAAAATAGAAAGAATCTGAGCTGTTCCAATGCGCTCCAAAGCAATTCTATGAAAAAATATGAATTTGATACAATTGATCTGCAAAGAAATGAAATTCCACCACTTCCTCCTCCAAGAAGCACATCTCGAAATTTTCCCAGCTCATTTTCTGAACAAGCTCATGAAAGTTTGAAGGACAGTTTAGACCACAACAGCCACGTGGCCCAAGAGGGTCAAGGTGAAAGGAACTACAGTCCTGATTTCCTTTTGAGGCTGTGTCTAAATGAAGAGAAGACTTTGAAAGATGGTATCATGTTTCCTTTGTTGGCACCCAAAACCAAAATAGATAACCAGCATCCATGTGATGAAAGTGTTGGACTTGGCATGTGGTCATATGACACAGGGATCAGTGCAAAAAATAGTGCCTCTGCATTGTGGTATCAGAAAATCTGCTCTACTCCCAATAAGCCAAAATGTGAAAAGATGATTCCAGATCATTCTGCTAAATCTCATCCTGATCTTCATATAAGTAGTGACTGTAGCTCTTCAGTGACAGAGAGCAGTGGGTCACTTAGAAGTTTCAGTTGTGACTTTAAGAGGACAACTAGGAATGAAAAGCTGGCAGCAAAGACTGATGAATTTAACAGAATTGTATTTAGAACAGATAGAAATTGTCAGGCAATACAGCAAAATCAAAGCTACTCAGAATCATCTGAAGATCCTAAGCCCTGTGATACCTTAATTACTCATACAGGTAACATATCAGAAAATGATGATGTGTCTGATATTCTGAAAACCAGTGTCCACGTGCCCGTGCCTGTGCCCAGAGAAAATGTGCCTGACAATCCCACCAAAAAATCCACAACAGGCCTTGTCAGACAAATGCAGGAACACATGAGTCCTAGCAGTTATCGGAGTATGCTCCAAGAGCACGACTGGAGACCAAGTAATTTGTCTGGCCGGCCAAGATCAGCTGATCCTAAGTCAAATTATGGTGTTGTGGAAAAGCTGCTGAAAACCTATGAGAAGTCAACAGGGCCTGCATTGCAAAATTCTAAATGCTTCCAGGATAATTGGACCAGATGTAATTCTGATGTCAGTGGTGGGTCCACATTAAGTCAGCATTTACAAATAGTTCAATTAGAACAAGAGCTTCAGCAAAACACAGCTATGTATGGAGCACAGCAAGTTAAACTACGAGTAGATTGGAAAAAGATAACAGAGGTGAGAAAGCAATTAACATATGTTGGTAGAACTGTGTCCATATTTAGCAGTGGCTCAGAGTTCAGTCAATTGCCCATTTCTATAAATAAAATGTAGGCACATATTTTGGCATCTTCTTAACTTTTCAATCCTTTATTTCTGAATAAGCATAAACCTTAGGACTGTAACTTAACATGAACTTCTTAAAATACAGTTTTTAAGACTGGGAAGAGTACATGACAACTCTTTTAAAATTCTGAAATGGGACAACATAAGTAAAATAAATGGGCTTCAGAACCTCAAGAAGATCAAATGTTTGTTTTAAGTTTCTTTCTTGAAAAAACATTCCAAAAATGCATGGATTGGTTTATAGAATTTTATTCTTCTAAAGTTTTTATATTTTTAAGAAAAGAGTATTGGAAATATTTTTAAAATAACTCTTCACTTCTTGGCCATGATTACTGCAGTCATTCCCAGCATTTGATTCATTTTCCTTCTCATGGGATTAGTCACATGAATGTGACTATGGGTATAACACATCATAAAATAGTGCCTCATAGAGTTCTCTTATTTGTGGAGCAGAAAGGCAGTACATGGAAATAAAATTATGTTATAGCTTAAAATTTTTTAAGGCCATTCTTACTTGTGTAAATCCTTAGCATGAAAACTGCTCCCCCAAAATAAGTATTTAAAAAACTGTTATTCTTTCTTTGTTCCAATTTGTTCGCAAAAGAATATATTCTTTGTTAGTTATGGGAGAAAAAGAGGTTGAAGAGATTGGTGTTTACAAAAAAGAGCTCTCCAACAGTCCCTTTTTATGCATAATTTACAAAAAGTTACATGGTGACATATTGTTATCATTTGCTAATGCTTCAAAAAATCCTAGTTTTGCAAAGCGCAGTGTGTGTGCAGCATAGTTTTAAGCTATGCAGGTTGCCTTCTTCTGGTGTAAAAAAATTATTTTTATATGGCTTTCAGACCCCATAAAAATATCAGTTTGGGGGTGCCTGAGTGGTTCAGTCCTTTAAGCATCTGACCCTTGATCTCACCTCAGATCTTGATCTCAGGGTGGTGAGCTCAAGCCCTCCCTTCATGCTGGGCGTGAAGCCCACTTAAGAAATAAAATTAAAATAAATAAAAACATCAGTTTTTATCTATTTTATCAGAAACCTTGCCTGTTTGTACAAGGTACAAATAATTACCCTGCTTTTGTATTTCTCTGTGTTTCAGTTGAGCCCATAAATACCTGGAAAGCCCTATAGCTTCAGACGGCAAAAGGAAACGTGTTGTAAAATAACCAGCCAAATATTGATCCGCTACATTTTTGCACTGGTCGAGAATTTGGGAGGGGTCCTATAGTGTAGATTCTTAAGAGTAGTTCTTCATCCCCTCCCTCACCCTGCTGCTGGTGGAAATTTTAAAAAAATAAGATTCCAAAGAGAGAAAAAGAAAATGCAGATTATTGTCATAAGAATAGAGACCATCCTCACTACCCATCTCAGCTGAAAGAGCACAGGCTTTGTTAAGAAGGTCAGTAATAATACTCTGGTATAATATGTGTCATGGAAGCTTTAAAAAAATTTTTTTTTAATGTTTGTTCATTTTAGAGAGTGCAAGTGGGGGAAGAGCAGAGAGAGAGAGGGACAGAGGATCCCAAGCGGGCTCTGCACTGACAGCAGCAAGCCCAGTGCAGGGCTAAAACTCACAAACTGAGAGATCATGATCTGAGCTGATGTCAGCTGGACACTTTGAGCCATCCAGGCGCCCCTTTTGAATTTTTTAAATATTTTTTTTATATTTTTTAATGTTCATTTATTTTTGAGAGAGAGAGAGAGAGACAGAGCGTGAGTGGGAGAGGGTCAGAGAGAGGGGGAGACACAGAATCCAAAGCAGGATCCAGGCTCTGAGCTGTCAGCCCAGAGTCCCAAGTGGGGCTCAAAACCAGGACCCTTGAGATCATGACCTCAGCCAATGTCAGACGCTTAACCAACTGAGGCACCCAGGCACTTGAATTTTTTTAATTGCAAGGGTCTAAGAATGTTTTTCTTCCATTAAAATAGAAAGAGAGAAAACAAGGAAGAAATGAAAGAAAAGAAAGGGAAAGCAAGGAAATGGTTTAAGTCTTCAGATAATGACCAATATAGTGATTCTTTATTAGCATTTATAATAAAACTATATTTTAAAATATGTTAATGATAATTTTGAAACTTGAGAAATAGTGACAACAGCTCTTGGAAAAAAAGATAGCATCAGATAAATCATTTGGTGATCTGTGTGCAATTTTCCTTATGATTTCTGAAAGTTCCAAAAACTTGACATAAATGAGCACAGTTTCTCCTGTAAATTATTATCTTTTTGTTTTTAATAACACTAAAATATCCTAATATCCTTCTAAGAAACATTTAGGGCTCCATCATCAAGTTTATCTAACATAAACTTTTGAATCCTGAACTCATCGTTTTAAAAAATTGTATTAAAACAGTTGTATTAAACTGTATTAAACTTTTGAATCCTGAACTCATCGTTTTAAAAAATTGTTGTATTAAAACAGTTGTATTAAAATTTGGCAATGTGAAAAGATCTACAAGATTATCAAATGTCATATTCCATATTAAAAATGAGCTGCTTTGATTAAAACATTTAAGACCACAAATATTAGACAATTACCCTCTTTAGTTATTGATGCTTTTACTTGCTTATAAATATGCTAATACATTAACCCTGTAGTTGGGATCCATTAACATATTAAGCCCATTTTTTGTGCTTGTATAGTGAGATAAATGTCTTCCTTTGTCTCCTAGGAATCCATGGCAGTGAAATCTTCACCTGGAAAAGGATTTTCCCGACCTGCTAGACCAGCAAATCGCCGTCTCCCATCCAGATGGGCCTCGAGATCTCCATCGGCGCCCCCCGCCTTGCAGAGAACTACCCCCAGCTATACCATTTCTCTGCAATCTGCAGCATCGATGGTCTGAGTCTCTGGCCTGGATTGCTAGATGACAAAAGTCCTAATTGCCAAACAGAGCATTCCGAGTGTTTACAGCCAATCCGGTCTCTTCTCTGTCTTTCAAGATCACTGGGACAGACAGTTTAAATCTTAACTTCCCATCAGTCTTCAGTGTTTTTAATCTATGGAATAATTATCTTCCTGTATTTTGATTTCTTAGATCAGAATTTTTTAATGCCATCTTCATTAATTTGCCAATATGATTTAAGTCAAAACAATGTACTATATTGTATATTCTATCTTTCTTGCAAGTGGCAGAAAGCAAGGTTATGTGCATGGCCATGTGTTTGTAGGTGCATGTGTTGAAACAGGAAGTATCCTAGTATGTACTTAGATAAGAAAAACTTCTGTGCTAGTGTTGACTTTGAAATTATAATACGTATACCTATATATTCTTTGTGTTTATTTAAAATTTTTGAAAATATACAGTACTATTTCTATTTTGTATACCTTTTAATAGGTATCCACTTAAGGCATTTGAGGTACATATATTAACTAACCACTTTCTTGGTCCCAACTACATTGAAAAATAAGAATTATACACATTAATAACACTTGGTAGATTTCTATATACAACTCATAGTTTCTTAACCAATGTAAGGATGGACTAATGCCATTGATCTCCTTGTTTATTCTTTTAATAAATAAAATTGTCACAGGTTTAATAGATCAGACTTCCAAAGCAAACATAAAATGTTCACAAAATCTTTTGTATATCATTTGGTAGTCTATTATGGCTTTAACCGTGTACTTGATCCCCAGAGCCATATCATGAGACTGCCTTAGAAACAACAGAACTTAAAAATGAATTTATTTTGTCAACTTCAGTAACAAATAATCCTTAAATAGGGTATGAAAATAAATTCAGTTATGTTGAATTCTACTTTTTTCTTAAATTGTAGTAAGCTGTTAGTTAAGCTCCTTCATTTGAAGTCATATTTAGAGGTAAGTCATTTCCTTTTTTTTTTTCTAATTTTCTCTAAAATTAGTAGTAAAAAGCTAATTCATCTTTTTATTAACAGGGAAGATTAGAAATGATATTTCATTGTAAGCCGAATTATAATATATTTCTTATAGTGTGCTACATTAAAAAAAAAAAGCCTTAAAGTAAACTTTGGCATCCATGAGTAGGATAAGGAACAGAAATGTGTATTTTGGCCACAGTTTACACACAGTGAACATGTAAGATCTATGTTGAGAACTGAAAGAAGTATGAATGCTGAGGTGTTTGGAATTCTACATGGACGATCTTAGAAGCACCTTTGCTCTCTCTGGTCTCTCTATAAAACCAACTTCGTTAGTAGATACTTCTATGTAAGCTTTTCTTTTACTACCAGAAAGGTTAAGAAATTCCTGTGGCATAAGCACCCATGACCTTCTTCTTATGATATATTCTAACAATTAAGAGTAATTCATTTCATTATACATCATGACTTGAGGTAAAGTAAATAACTTCCAAGTCCCAGACTGCCTTAAAATGCTCAAGACTGTTGCTTGATGATGGACAGATTTGTACTTTCCAATAAGGAGAGTTTATAGGAGTTGAGCTGAATTAAACTTCTAGAATGTGAGGATGGAGCAGATGGTAAGTAAGGGCTATAGATCCATTCTTTTTTGGAATAGTTTGAGAAGAACAGGTATAAACTTTTCTTTAGATTTTGGTAAAATTCGCCTGTGAAACCATCTGGCCCTGGACTTTTGTTTGTTGAGAGTTATTGGTTACTAATTCAATTTCTTTGTTGGTAATTGGTCTGTTGAAATTTTCCATTTCTTCCCTGTTTCAGGTTTGGTAGGTTATATGTTTCTAGGAATTTATCCCTTTCTTCTAGGTTGTCCAATTTGTTGGAATATAGTTTCTCATAATATTCTCTTATAATTGTTTATATTTCTGTGGTTGGTGTTTAGATACACTCATTTAATTCTTGTTTCTTTCAGGAATATCCTTTTCCATAGGAAACCTATCAGAGACAAGTAACCTAGATGCCAACTGATGTCATTTATGTTTTATGCTTTTCATCTAGAAGTGGGGAAACACTAGGACAATGGTAGTTTTTGGCATACAATAATAGACCCGCTAGGAAGGTGCTGCTACGCCACAGTGGAAAGACTGCCCGAGAACTGGGCAACATCCCTGCTCCCCTCCATCACTGTATCCCAGGTAGTCTGATGTGGATCTGTAGTTCCTATCTTTGACTACAAGTCAGAATATTGAGGATTTCTTTAAAAAAAAAATTAGATTCCTGACCTCATTTCATATTTACTAGAGCAGAATTTCCAAGGGTGCAGGGTGGGAATCTGGAGTCTTTAATAAAACAATAACAACAACAACAGCAACAAGAAAGCAAAATATCTAATGATTACAGAGATTTGGAAGCAGTGACATTGATGCCCCAATAGATGGGTACTATTGGGTAGTCACATTGCTTCCCTGGGACTTGCTTTTGTTACCTATAAAAGAAAAGGATTATATTATCAGGCATACAATTTTAAACCACCTTTTCTATTACCATTTGAATGAAACAGTGGGACATATTTTAACACCTTCCTATGTTGACTAAAATCATAGCATGGTAGAGTTTAAAACAAAAAACTTAGTATATAGTCCAACTCCTTGATTGTAACGATAAACTAAAACAAAAGTTATTGAAATATTCTGTTTTCTCTTTTAAAATATTTTATAATTTTTTATGAAAAACCTATCAGGTAGATGGCAATTATCCTTGAAAAATATTTTTTTATGTATTGTGATTTTTAACTGGTAGTTTTTCTACTTTGGATGAGCATGTTCTTCCCAACAACATACCTTTCATTATGCTGTCATTGCTGGATTTAAGACATTTGTCAACATTTCAGAAATATTTGCTTAGAAACACTTGTGTTAATAGAAGTTTTCCTGAGCAGACTATTGGGGAGAAAACTTACATTATTTCAACTGAGGAGTCTGCTCTCAGAAAGGAATAAGAACAAGGCAGAAAAAGTGCTTGAGTTTTTGTGCATGTGTGTGTGTGCACACAATCCTTGCACGAGTTCTGTATATTGCCTTATCACCAAAGCCAAATATAAATATGTACATTATGTTTGCATAATTCACTTTATCAAAAATTAACCTTAACTTTCATTTGTTTTTACGTAGACAATGAAGATGACCAGATATTATCATGCATGATTTACCTCTACATGAGGATTTAGCCAGACTCCATGTCATTCTGAGAAAATATCTGGACCTAAAAAAAGAATCTGTTTCCTTACAAAGATTTTTAAAATTATTTCCAGGCATAGGCACATTTACTGACAAACAACTACTTGACATTAAAATCTCCTTCAGTGATTGGAAGTTATCAAATAAAATAGATATGGAAACACCTGCTGTGGCATGTGCATACATTGAGAACATTTTGATTTTCCTCCTTTTCTATAGTGATCTCCAGTAAAGCCGAAAGTTTTATGAAGTCTAAAATCACACTTCAGCCTAGCTTCTCTTAAAATATCTCTACATAATAAAATCTAAAAGCCACGTCTCTATGAATTCCTGCACCTGGCCACACAAAACCCCATATGATTTCTTATACCGGACAGCCACTCTGCCCATTTAACCACTTATTGAATTTTTGTTTGAAAAATATTACTCCTTTGAAACTTGCCTTTACACGTGGAATTAGTTTAATTATTTTTAGATAGATTCAGATTTCTATTATAGTACTATTTTGCTTCCAATTCTGCATGTTTCTTCTTCAGTAGCAAGTATCATTATTAGAATTTACAACTATGACATGCTTAATATAGCACATAATGTGGTCTTTCAAAAAAATTGGCTTCATAAAGTAAAAAAATTAAAACAAAAAAAAAGTTGAGGGGGCAGCTTTCATGCAAGTGTCTACTCAACATTTTTCATGCAAGTGTCTACTCAACTGTAGGAATTTTTCTTCTCATAGAAAATAATTTTTGTTCCAGTGAGGGAAAAAACCAAAAAATTTAAAATCTGATACATATTGCAATGATCTTATTAATCCAAAATGTACAATTTGGCAAATTCTGAAAAAAATAGTATGCTTATATGAAGCTGTGATGTAATCTAGAAATGAAGGAAGAGTCAAGAATGGGAAGGACCATAAAAGTCATGCAGAACAATCTCGTGGAGATGGGAGAAACTTGAAACTCAGAGAGGTCTGTGTGCTTGCCAAGGTTATAAGGATGGGCAGCAACCTGGCCTCCAACACCAGTGTCCTGCCTTCCTTGTACACCTATGTGCATCTATGATTTGGTGGTTCACAAAGCACATTTATATTCCTTGACTTCTTTACTTACAACAAACTTCAGGTTGGCCTCTGTGATTTCTCATTACAGTTGGAGAAATTAAGTAATGAAGATAATAGAATAAATATTTCCCAAGATAATACTGAGAAATATATAGGTGGTTGCCCAGACTCCTGATGCAAGCTCTTTCCCAAAAAAAGAGGAAGAGCAGTTCTTTTCCACTTATGTTTTATGCATGAAACAAGTTGTTTATTTTGCTTTCATTGAGAGTTTCTCTTAATTTTGCCTTTCAATTTTCTTAATCAAGGTTCATCATTCATGATTTATATGGTTTCAATGGTTTCAAGAGTTAGTATTAAAGAAGTCATGAAGAAGGCTCACTTTATCAAAATATTTTTTTCATTTTTTGATGCCTATCCTCTAATATTGTATACATTTTGTATGTGGGCCAAAATGTTGAAGGTAAACTAATAAGTAGCCAAAGCAATCCTTGTCTATAGTACCAAGTGAATCCTGATCTCCTCAACCTTCAAAAGAATCATAGAAAAATTTTCATACTATAGGACTTAAATGTACTCCAAAATAAATGAGAACTTTCCCTTCAAGCTTGCAGTTATTTCCAATTTATAATCTTACTCTGAAATAAATTGTATCTGCCAATTTCATTTTGAGGCTTTATCCTCTAATTACTTATGTAATTTTATAAAAATCATTAAACAAATTCAATCCAGCTATTTGGGATCTGTAGATTTTTTTCCTATATAATGCCGTTCAGCCTCAAAATAATGCCAAATTATCTAACCTGAATTACATACATTTTTTAATCTTTGCACAAAATTTTGTGTTAAAGTTAACCCAGTAAAAAATTCTCTGAATTGATACCTGGAGTGAAATATTCAATATGCAATGAAGGCCAGAGAACCATTTATAATATTTTTTAAAAGAAGTCGCATGTTGGAGTAAAAGTGGGCAATAATACAGTCTCTACCTGCTAAAATTCAAGAGGTGAATTGTTGGGAATAAAGATTCTTCCTAGGAGATCCCAGGCAAGGAGAGAGGAGCTGAGACTAAGCATGTCACTTTGTTAAAAAGGAAGCTGGTCATGGTGCAGCCCAGGGAGCAAAAACTATACGAATTCATAAGTTACTCAACTCAGCAAAAGCAAGCACTAGACTTTCCCAGACAAATCGAGGGTCTGGGGAAAGCTCAACATCAAAGATTCCAATGCTTAATCCATGCTTAGGATTCAGGCAAGTGGTCATCTACAAGAAGATTCTTCATAAAGCAGCTAAGACCCAAAACTGGTGCTTGGGCCAAGGTAGGAATGAATTGACTCTGAAAGGAAACTGTCAAAGACAGGACTCTAGATCAAAGAGCCTTGTCCTAGGGACCAACATGTAAGAAATTGAAGAGATGCTGCTAGAGGTAGGGAGGGGTGTTTCCATTGGAAATAGGAATGGACAGGTCTTCATCAGCACACCACATCTTTACTGAAGTTGGGAGTCAAGGAGACTTGGATAGCAAGTTAAGGACCCAGTAATTGCTAGCAGACAACTAGCAGTGTAATCGCTGCAGAACTGAAATAAATGGAGTTTCAGTGCATCTTGAGCTCTCATCCAGAATATTTTTAGGAACTAGAATTGATAGGAGGGCATCAGAAGACCTCACTATGAGGGATTTAAAAAGACAGGTAAAGATGATTACGTGTGGACTGATACTCTTTTCTCTCCACCTTTGCTTTATTGTTGTGACTGTATCAGCAAAATCTAAAAATTTTATCCAGACAATCTGATAAAATAAGCCACTTATACCTTCATATAATAGACCATAAGAGCAAAATAGGTATCCCAGAAATTGGAAGCGGTATTTTCCTCCAATAGTAATATAGAACAGGCACGTAATCAGAGTAAGACCTTTTTTTAAACTTAGAAAATCACTAAAAATTGTCTGTATACATGATAGGGGTAAGCATAGGGAACACCCAAATTGCATCTGAGAATAAAATATTGTCTCAAAGAAAAAGAAATACAATGCAATTAAAACTAAAGATAAAACTTAACTACTCCAGGGGCGCCTGGGTGGATCAGTTTATTGAAAGTCTGACATCAGCTCAGGTCATGATCTCACAGTTCGTGGGTTTGAGCCCATTGTCAGGCTCTGTACTAACAGCTCAGAGCCTGGAGCCTGCCTTGGATTCTGTGTGTGTGTGTCTCTCTCTGCCCCTCCCCTACTTGTGTGCTGTGTGTGTGTGTGTGTGTGTGTGTGTGTGTGTGAAAAATAAATAAACATTAAAAAAAAATTACCTACTCTAAGCTCTGTCTGAATGGAAAAGACATGGGCTTCATGGAGCCAAAGAAAAGGTAGCCCTAGAGAAGAATATTTAGTATTGTTCCACTGCCCTCCAGTGGAAAAGGCCCGGGTCTGAAAAGATGAAATTCCTGGCCATGGCCGATTCTATTCTGGTCATGGGAGCAGCAGAATGATCTGTGCCACACAGATATCCTTCAAGGTTCCCCAATACCCGAAACTCACTTTTCCCACTCACACTCAAGGAGTGTCAGAGTCTCAAATTAACTATCTAGGTATTCAAGGAAGTAAAAGAGCATCTAGACCAGTGTTTCTTGAATGTTTCAGAAAATGCTATAATAGCAGAGAAAGGAAATGGGTACCCAAAGGTCTGGGATGGTTTCTACAATTCTTGAAATGAGCGCGGGGGGGTGGGGGGGGGAGAGTGGTTATAACCTGAGCATTATTCAGCTCTTATTTTTTTATTTTTATTTTTTAGCTGCTTGACTTTCTAATAACTTTATTTTTATTTACTTATTTTTTTCCATTCTCATCAATTTTACTTATTTATTTATTTTTAGCCTCCAACCCTTTTGCTTCTCTTTCCTTTTTTTTTTTTTAATATACTGTTTTGTCAAGTTAGCTAACATACAGTGTATACAGTGTGCTCTTGGCTTTGGGAGTAGATTCCCATGATTCATCGCTTACATACAACACCCAGTGCTCAACCCAACAAGTGCCTTCCTCAAAGCCCATCACCCATTTCCCCCTCTCCCCCAAGCTTCCAATCAACCCTCAGTTTGTTGTATGTACTTAAGAGTCTCTTATGCTTTGCCTCCCTCTCTGTTTGAAACTACTTTTTCCCCTTCCCTACCCCCATGGTCTTCTGTTAAGTTTCTTAAATTCCACATATGAGTGAAAACATACATCAGTCTTTCTCTGACTGACTTATTTCACTTAGTATAATACCCTCCAGTTCCAACCATGTTGTTGAAAATGGCAAGATTTCATTCCTTCTCATTGCCAAGTAGTATTCCACTGTATATATAAACCACATCTTCTTTATCCATTCATCAGCTGATGGACATTTAGGCTCTTTCCATAATTTGACTACTGTTGATAGCACTGCTATAAACATTGGGGTACATGTGCCCTGTGAGTCAGGACTCCTGTATCCTTTGGATAAATTCCTAGTAGTGATATTGCTGGGTCATAGGGTAATTCTATTTTTAATTTTTTGAGGAACTTCCACACTATTTTCCAGAGTGGCTGTACCAGTTTGCATTCCCACCAACAGTGCAAGTGGGTTGTCATTTCTCCACATCCTCGCCAGCATCTGTTGTTTCCTGACTTGTTAATTTTAGCCACTCCAACCAGTATGAGGTGGTCTCTCTTTTTGGTTTTGATTTGTGTTTCCCTGATGATGAGTGATGTTGAGTATCTTTTCATGTGTCTGTTGGCCATCTGGATGTCTTCTTTGGAAAAGTGTCTATTCATGTCTTCTACCCATTTCTTCACTGCATTATTTTTTTCTGTTTCTTGGGTGTTTGAGTTTTATAAGCTCTTTATATAGTTTGGATACTAACCCTTTATCCAATATGTCATTGGCAAATATCTTCTCCCATTCTGTCAGTTGCCTTTTAGTTTTGTTGATTGTTTCTATTACAATTCAGAAGCTTTTTATCTTGATGATGTCCCAATAGTTCACTTTTATTTCTTTTATTTTATTTCTCTTGCCTTTGGGGACATGTTGAGTAAGAAGTTGCTGCAGCTGAGGTCAAAGAGGTTGTTGCTTGTTTTCTCCTCTAGGGTATTGATGGTTTTCTGTCTCACATTTAGGTCCTTCATCCATTTTGAGTTTATTTTTGTGTATGGTGTAAGAAAGTGGTCCAATTTCATTCTTCTGCATGTTGCTGTCCAGTTCTCTTAACACCATTTGCTAAAGTGACTGTCTTTTTTCCATTGGATACTCTTTCCTGCTTTGTCAAAGATTAGTTGCCCATACATTTGTGGGCCCAATTCTGGGTTCTCTATTTTATTCTATTGGTCTGTGTGTCTGATTTTGTGTCAATACCATGTTGTCTTGATGATTACAGTTTTGTAGTAGAGGCTAAAGTCCGGGATTATGATGTCTCCTGCTTTGGTTCTCTTTTTCAACATTACTTTGGCTATTTGGTGTCTTTTGTGGTTTCATACAAATTTTAGGATTGTTTGTTCTAGCTCTGAGAAGAGCTATTGGGATTGCATGGAATGTGTAGATTTCTTTGGTCAGTATTGACATTTTAACAATATTTATTCTTCCAATCCATGAGCATGGAATATTTTTCAATTTCTTTGTGCCTTCTTCAATTCCTTTCATAAGTTTTCTATAGTTTTCAGCATACAGATCTTTTACATTTTTGGTTAGGTTGATTCCTAGTTATTTTATCATTCTTGGTGCAATTGTAAATAGGATCAATTTCTTGGTTTCTCTCTCTGTTGCTTCATTATTGGTGTATAGAAATGCACCTGGTTTCTGTACATTGATTTTATATCCTGTGACTTTGCTGAATTCATGTATCAGTTCTAGCAGACTTTTGGTGGAGTCTTTCGGATTTTACATGCAGAGTATTATGTCATCTGCAAATGTGAAAGTTTGACTTCTTCTTTACTAATTTGGATGCCTTTTATTTCATTTTGTTGTCTGACTGCTGAGGCTAGGACTTCCAACACTATGTTAAACAACAGTGGTGAAAGTGGACACTCCTGTCGTGTTCCTGATCTTGGGGGGAAAGCTCTCAGTTTTTCCCCACTGAGGATGATATTAGCTGTGGGATTTACATATTTGGCTTTTATGATGTTATGTTCCTTCTATCCCGACTTTCTCGGGGGGTTTTATTAAGAAAGGATGCTGTATTTTGTCGAATGCTTTTTCTCCATCTACTGACAAGATCATATGGTTCTTATCCTTTCTTCTATTAATGTGATGTGTCACATTGATTGATTTGCAAATATTAAACCAACCCTGCAGCCCAGGAATGAATCCCACTTGATCATAGTGAATAATTCTTTTAATATACTGTTGAATTTGATTTGCTAGTACCTTGTTGAGAAATTTGCATCCATGTTCATCAGAGATATTGGCCTGTAATTATCCTTTTTTTGTGGGGTCTCTTCTGGTTTGGGAATCAAGGTAATGCTGGCTTCATAGAATGAGTCTGGAAGCTTTCCTTCCATTTCTATTTTTTGGAACAGCTTGAGAAGGATAGGTGTTAACTCTGCTTTAAATGTCTGGTAGAATTCTCCTGGTAAGCAATTTGGCCCAGGACTCTTATTTGTTGGGAGATTTTTGATAACTGATTCAATTTCTTCACTGGTTATGGCTGTATCCAAATTTTCTGTTTCTTCCCATTTGAGCTTTGGTAGTGTATGGGTGTCTAAATTTGTCCATTTCCTCCAGGCTGTCCAGTTTGTTGGCATATAATTTCTCATAGTACTCTCTGATAATTGTTTGTAGTTCTGTGGTGTTGGTTGTAATCTGTTCTCTTTGATTTGTGATTTTATCTATTTGGGTCTTCTCTTTTCTTTTTGAGAAGTCTGGCCAGGGGTTTATCAACTTTGTTTATTCTTCAAAAAACCAGCTCTTAGATTCATTGATCTGTTCTACTGGGTTTTTTTTGGACTCTGTATTGTTTATTTCTGCTCTGATGTTTATTATTTCTCTTCTTCTCCTGGCTTTGGGGTTTCTTTGCTATTCTGCTTCTAGTTCCTTTAGGTTTTGTATTTGGGTTTTTTTCTTGTTTCTTGAGATAGGCCTGGATTGCAATGTATTTTCCTCTCAGGACTGCCTTTGCTGCATCCCAAAAGGTTTGGACTGTCTTGTTTTCATTTTCATTTGCTTCCATAGATTTTTAAATTTCTCCTTTAATTGCCTGATGACCCCATTCATTCTTTAGTAGAATGTTCTTTAACCTCCATGCTTTTGGAGGCTTTCTTGTGGTTGATTTCAGGTTTCATAGCATTGTGATCTGAAAATAAGCATGGTATAATCTCAATTCTTTTATATTTATTGAGGGCTGTTATGTGACCCAGTATGTGATCTATCTTGGAGATTGTTCCACGTGCACTCAAGTAGAATGTGTATTCTGCTGCTTTTGGATGAAAAGTTCTGAATATATGTGTCAAGTCCATCTGGTCCAGTGTATCATTCAGGGCCATTGTTTCTTAATTGATTTTCTGCTTAGATGATCTGTCCATTGTTGTAAGTGGAGTATTAAAGTCACCTGCAATTATCATATTCTTATCAATAAGATTGCTTATGTTTGTGATTAATTGATTTATATATTTGGGTGCTTTCAAGTTGGAGGTATAAACATTTATCATTGTTAGCTCTTCTTGATGGATAGACCCTGTAATTATGATATAATGCCCTTTTTCATCTCTTATTACAGCTGTTAGTTTAAAATCTAGTTTGTCTGATATAAGTATGACTACTCCAGCTTCCTTTTGACTTCCAGTAGCATGATAGATGGTTCTCCATCCCCTCACTTTCAATCTGAAGGTGTCCTCAGGTCTAAAATGAGTCTCTTGTAGACAGCATATAGATGGATCTTGGTTTTTTATCCATTCTGATATCCTGTGTCTTTTGATTGGGGCATTTAGTCCATTTACATTCAGAGTTATGATTGAAAGATATGGATTTAGTATCATTGTGTTATCTGTAAGTTTCATGCTTGTGGTGATGTCTCTGGTCCTTTGTAGTCTTTGCAGTGGAACACTCACAAAACTCACAAAGTGCTCCTTAGAATCTCTTGCAGGGCTCGTTTCACGGTCATGAAATACTTCAGTTTTTGTTTGTCTGGGAAAGCTTTTATCTCTGCTTATATTCTGAATGGCAGCCTTGTTGGATAAAGGATTCCTATTCAGCCCATTGAATATTTCCTGTCACTCCCTTCTGAACTGCCAAATTTCAGTGGACAGGTCTGTTATTACCCTTATGTGTCTACCCTTGTAGGTTAAGATCCGTTTGCCCCTAGCTGCTTTCAGAACTCTCTCTTTATCTTTATATTTTGCCAGTTTCCATGTGGTATGCCATGGTGAAGACCTATTCTTTTTTTTTTAATTTTTTTTCCAACGTTTATTTATTTTTGGGACAGAGAGAGACAGAGCATGAACGGGGGAGGGGCAGAGAGAGAGGGAGACACAGAATCGGAAACAGGCTCCAGGCTCTGAGCCATCAGCCCAGAGCCTGACGTGGGGCTCGAACTCACGGACCGTGAGATCGTGACCTGGCTGAAGTCGGATGCTTAACCGACTGCGCCACCCAGGCGCCCCAAGTGAAGACCTATTCTTGTTGAATCTGAAGGTCGTTCTCTGTACCTCCTGAATTTGGATGTCTACTTCCTTTCCCAGATTAGGGAAGTTCTCAGTTATCATTTGTTTAAATAAACCTCTGTCCCTTTCTCTCTCTTCTTCCTCTTCTGGAACTCCTATGATTTGGATATTATTACATTTCATTGAATCACTTACTTCTCTAATTCTCCACTCGTGGTCTAGTATTTTCTTATCTCTCTTTTTCCTGGCTTCATCTTTTTCCATAATTTTATCTTCTATTTCACTTATTCTCCCCTCTGTTTCCTCCATTCTTGCTGTCACTGCACCTATTTTATTTTGCATCTCACTTACAACATTTCTTAATTTGTCATGATTATTTCTTAGTTCCTTGATCTCTGCAGCAATAGATTGGTTCTCTGCTGTCTTCTATGTTTGTTTCAAGCCCAGTGATTAATCTTATGACCATTATTCTAAATTCTTGATCAGGTATATTGTTTATATCTGTTTTGAGCAATTCTCTGTCATTTCTCCCTGGAATTACTTTTGAGGAGAATTTTTCTGTTTCATCATTTTGGGTAGTTCTCTGTCCTTTACGTATTTTAATAGCTTGTTATGTGTCTTGCACCTGTGAGTGCTAGTATATTAAAAAGAAAGGGGTTATAATCTGTCCAGGCCTGTCCCTTCAGGAGGTATTTTTGGAGTGTGTTGTGTGTTTTCTGTTGTTTTGACTCTGGTTTCTTTAATTTCCCTACTCATAGTGGTGGTTTGGATCTTCTACCAAGTGTGCTTTAATTTGTTCATTGAAGTAACCCTGGAAAAAATTTAAAAAGAGGATGGTGGTGGAAGAAACCTTATCCCATACAAAAAGAGAAATGACAGGGGTGGGAAAAAGAAAAGAGAAAAAAAATTGTTCAGGCAGAGAATCAGATAAACTATACAGCTTAGTCCAGAGATAGAGAGAGGAAAATAAAGAAGGAGCTACAGAAGAGATGTAATAAGAATAGGTATAAAATGTCTGCTTAAACAAACCAACAACCAGAATAGAGAAGGGAAGAAATAAGAGAAAGAAGAGGAAGAAAAATGAAAAAATATATATATGTCTACATAAAATAGGAATTGACCAAGAATCAAATCAGAAAATGCAAAACAACTGGACAGATATTTGATGGTGCCTTGGAACTGTGGCTGCGGTGGTTTGGAGGAGGTGCTGTCTGGTTCAGTCAATGTCAGTCTCATTCTGGTAGAGACGCAGTTTCTGGACTTGGAGAGGTGGGGTTTGGTGTAGGTGAGTCCATCTCCACTGTGGGCCCGCTATCCTGTTCCCTGAGGCCCCACCTTGTTGCCAATGGGAAGAAACATGGTGACACTGCAGTCTCTCCTCCCTGGACTGGGTGTCCCAGACCACTCTGTTCAGGCCATCCTCACAGTGCAATGCAAGCACAAGCAGGCTGGTTCTGTTCTGCTCCACTATCTCCTGTGCCTCCCAGGTGCTTGGCTGGAATTCAAGCCCTGATGTCTTAAAGGATCCTGCTCTGTTCCCCCGGGTTCTGGCATAGTGCCACTCTGCCTAGTCAGCTGACAAAGCACCTCTGGCTGGAAGGCACCTGCAGGGTCTTTAGTCTTTGGAGGGGCCTATATACCTTCTTCCCACAGCACTCAAGGGAGGGGATTACTTTCTCCAACTGTGCCTCTCAGCTCGCTATGGAGGCTTGGGCTATCCCTCCTCCCCACCAAGCACACATGCAGGATGGCCTGCCCCAGTCCGGACAAAGTCCCAAAACCCTGGATCGTTTGCAAGTTAAAAATTGGTCTTTCTCTGTTTTTTTCTGTTCCCCTGTCCATGGTCCAAAGAGGTTTTTCTCTTGTCCAAATACAGTCCTACACTTCCATAGCCTCTCTTTCTCTTCCTTTTGTCTCTTCACAGAAAGGAATTCCTTCCCTCAGTACCTATGCTGCCTGCTTTATCTCTCCCAGTTCGCAATCATGCACCTATGGCCTGCCCATCTTCGTGGGCCCCTGGAGATGTTTCTATTACTCTGTAGTCCGGATTCTTGGAATTCCAAGTCTTCTGGCCTCAAAACTGCTATGTTTGAGAGACAAGGGAACTTTGGATCACCCTACTTGTCCACATTTGGCTCCTATCCCCATTTTTTAGCTCTTAAACAGGGACTTTTTCTGCTTTTTCCATTGACTGTGCCAAACACTTAGAAAAGTGTCAGCAAATAGTAGGCTCGTAAATATTTGTTGACTACATTAATACAAATTTTAAACACTTCATAGTTTGCTATCAGGAAAAACAAAAAAGGTTTTCCTCTCTGCTTCCCTATTTAATCACAGCTGGTAATATACTTATTTTATAAAATTGAGCCAATCTGAATTTACATTGTATAGTAACTTCTTTTCCTGTCATAGTGTCATTGTATTTTGAGACCATGAACGCGTTTAAAAAATGTACACACAAATCAAAATAGTTTAGGGCACCTGGGTTACTCAGTTGGTTAAGGATCCAACTCTGGTTTTAGGCTTAAGTCATGATCTCATGGTGGCGGGATCAAGCCTCCTGGGGGGGGGGTGTTCTGTGCTGGTGGTGGATTCTCTTTCCTTTCGCTCTGCCCCTTACCTCACACATGCGCATGAGTGCACACTCTCTCAAAAAAAAAAAAAAAAGAATAATCCTTTTCGTTGTTTTGCAAACTTTATAAGCATAAGTATGATGACCAGAACACTATTAAAGTGATAGTACACTGGAATATTTGACATGATTACTGATGAATAATTTAAGTATCTTTTAACTGAAAAGTCAAGCGATTCATGTCATAGAAAATATTGTAAGGATGTCTCTTTTCTTGTCTTGAAGGAAGAATAGTTGAAGGGCCTCTTTTTTCTTTTCTTTTTTTCTTTATTTCTTTTTATTTTTTCTGGGAAAAGCCGACTGCTTCATGCAGTGCCTCATTTGCATGTGTCTGGAGTCTTGGAAGTTTGACTACCCTACATTCTCCTACAAATGGACCTTGAGAGCTTGCTGGAAGGTTTCAACAGGGGAGCACAACTACTTCCATCCCATTTATGGAAGACCCATCCTCCTCTATCATGGAAGTTCCTCCTCTTTGACCCAGCATGCTGCCTTGGGAGGGACACCCAGGAGTGCTGAGGGTGGAAGGGGACAGCTGCCTAACCAGTCAGATGAGCCAAACAAACCCTGGTTATCCATGGGGTAATGGATGTCACCCACACATCCTGAAGGCCCTTTTCAAAGGAAAAACAAAATAACTTTTATCAATATAATTGAATTAAGTTTCCAAAATTTCATTGTCAATAAAATCAACTCATTATCGCTCTCACACTTTAATTCTGCTGTGTCTTGTCACACCCAGTGACAACTTACGTGATTTCCCATCTACAATTTACCTTTGAAGTGTTTTTGCTGAGCAAGCCAACACTGAGAATTGTTTATCATTAGGCAAAAATGTAATTCAGCCTTCTAACCCATGTTTTAGCCACTGTTACAATGTTTTTAATTCTCCATTAAGAAAAGTATAATTTCACTAAATTAAAAATTCAATCAGCATTTTTCTCTGCCTAAGTCAGCACATATATATGTCAAAGAGCAAGTTTTCAAACTCACTTCCCATTTCTTTACAAATTTATCTAAAAATATAAGCATCTAAATAATTATTTTTGCAAATTTACAACAAAAGCCAGCATTTTATTTTTTTTTATTTTTTATTTTTTGGCAACCCATTAATACACAAGGAAAATCAAAAAACAAACTCTTTGAAAGGAGATATTATTGATGCGCCGGTCCAGGGCTGATGACTCATGCAAAATACAAAAGGGTGACTTTTCTACCAATGTCGGCATCATAGTTTTTTTTTTTCTCTGCATGCATCTATCAATATGTGTTTTTACCTTCATTAAAAGTAAATATCCTATATCTTTTAAAAATTATTTGTACTGGCTATTATACTATAAAGTATCCTTTTAAAATTAGGGGAAAAAGTCAATAGCTGATCAAATTGCTAGATTATTAGTGTCCATCTTTCCAACTTAAGATAAAGAGCAAAGTTAGCATTCATCTCTCAACCAGCACATTCTAAGATATCCTTCTGAAGTGTTAGAACTATTGAGCACCAGTCAATAAGGGTATCATTTTCACCTCTTTTTAAGCTCCCAATAGATTTGACCATAACTATGGCATGGAGTCTAATGAAGATTTTTTTTTTTTTATTTAAATAGACTTTGGGGCACCTGCCCTGGCTCAGTCAGTGGAGTCTGGACTCTTCATCTTGGGGTTGTGGGTTTGAGCCCCATGTTGGGTAAAGATTACTTAAAAAATAAAACCTTTAAAAACAAAAACAAAAACAAACCTATTGAGCAACAGCCAGTAAGGACATCTTTTCCATCTCTTTTTAAGCCCCCAACAGATTTGACCATAACTATAACATGGAGTTTTAGCAAGTTTTTTCTTTTTTCTTTAAATAGACTCTAAATTGATCATCAAGCAATTTTGTCTTTTTAGTTGTGCTTTCCATACCTAGCCAATATTGTTGTTTCCTTTATTGGTGCAACATTTTCTGGTTGTTTGAATAGTTCATTTTTAATGTTACCTAAAAGAGCAATGATGGCTTATTGCAATTATTCCAGGGTTGTATCCACTGAAAGATATAAAGGATTAGACCCTTTGGCAGTGCTACAATATCACAGCTCATATTTTAAATATGCTTCTAAAGGTATCCCACTATTTTTAGTTGACAGCTACCTACTACCCATTCACTAGTGGTCTATGATCTTTTTTTACCATCAACGTCACTGGTAAGGCTGACTGCTGACTTCTGGCTGTACTAAAAAATTGAAATAACTTTTCCTATTTTACCCAATATCCAGCTTGTGGTCCAAACTTCCTGTATTAAATCATATATTTCTTGTTGGAAATCGAATTTTAAAATTATTATACTTTAAATGTATCAGTGAAAAAAATGGTAATATCACACACATAGTACAGACCTTTGGGGTACTTATTTGCTATTGGCAGGAAGAAGAACTAAAAGAAATCAAGCATTTGTAAAACAAAATATATAATGAAAGTAATGGTTACAAATCCTTAAACTACATTTTGGAATCAGTGACTTTCCGGGCTGGGGTTGTGGGGTGTGGTGGTATAATCTAAAGTTTAAAAACCAAACACTGATTCCTGCAATTGACTGTGCAGGTCTCTGAGGACACATGGGGAAATCACACTTTTCAGCTTTTTCAATCTAGCAGCTAGTGCCATGAGCAACCTTAGCACGTTCTGTTCTAGTCGCAGGTCCGGACCAATTTATTGGAGCTGCAATATTGACATTACTTTTTTCCCCAAGCACAGAGGTATCACATTTTTCAGTCAATAATTGTGCATAAAAATGTTATGCTTTCTGGGCTTACATAAAATTGACAAAATATTCACCAACAAAAAAAATGTAGATTTTTCTTATTTTCATTTTTTTGGCAAGTAGAAAACACAGTTTTTTATATTTTTTATTTTGAAATAATAATAGACTTATGGGAAGTTGAGAAAATAGAATGAGTCCCACGCATGCTTTATCCAGTGCCCTCGATGATGACATCTTATATAATAAAGCTGTAGCATAGTCATTGACATTGATACATTACTGCTTTAAAATCTGCATTCATTTGTGTGTGTTTGTGTGTATAACTGCATGCATTTTCCATGTATAAATGTGTGTAATTGTCATCACAGTCAAAATTCAGATTTTTTTTTCTGTTATCACCAAAGAACTCCCTGTGTTACCTCTTTGTGTTTGTACCTACCTCCCACACTACACCTGTCCCTGTGTGCTAGCAACTGCTAAACTATTCATCTCTGTAGTTGTGTCATTTCCAGTATGTTATATGAATGGAATCATCAATATGTAACATTGTGAAATTAACTTTTTTCACTAAACACCATGTCTTTGAGACCTACCCAGTTTGTTGGATATATCATTATTTCATTACTTGTTATTGCTGAATGGTATTCCATTGTGTGGATCCACACAGCCACTTAAAGACACACGGCCACTTAAAGACATTTCAGTAGTTGCCAGTATTTTACTATATAAACCACCCTGCCCATTCATGTACAAGTTTTTGTGTGAACATAGGTTTTCTCTGGGGTAAATGCCCCAAAAGAGTACAATTGGTGGGGTCGTATGGTAAGTGCATATTTAGTTTTGTAAAATCTGGAAGACTATTTTCCAGAGTGGCTGTGCCATTTTATATTCCCAACAGCAATGTATGAGAATTCCAGTTTCTCCACATTCTCACCAATATTTATTATTAATGTTTTTTATTTTAGGTGGTCTTATAGGTATGCAACGATATCTCATTGTGGTTCTAGTTTGCATTTCCTTGCTGCACCAGAATTGAGGAAACCAGAGTGGCATCCAGCCCACCTTATACCACCTTGGTCTACCTTGATGTCAGGTGAGGGTGGAGGCTCGGCTCCCACTGGGTCCTGATGACCACAGGGTGAGTGGGAATACAGAGTAAAGACCAGCCCAGCTGGCTCCTCCTCATTCTACTTCACTGATGCCAGGTTAGGATGGAGGCCTCCTCTCAGCTGGACCCCAATAACACTACTGTGGCAGGACTAGCAGATCATTGCCATCTGTATCCATTGAGTAGGAGGGAGAATTGGCTCCCCACTCATCGCTGCCAAAACCATGGAGTGTGTGCTGTGGGTGAGGTGGACAGAGTATTGAATGTTGATTTTTTGCTTGAGTGCAGTAGAATTGCCAAAAAGGTTTTCTGTTCTGTTGTTTTTTTTTCCTGGTTCTTTGACCAGGGTAAATAGTCTTTTCTTGCAGTTATTTTTGTTCATGCCGATTGATAGTTCAGGTTGCAGGCTTCCCCCGTGCCCTGTCTGGGATGTATGGAAGGCAGAAAGAAAATCCAGGGAACTCAACCTTGTATTGTGTCTCAAGTCCCAGTAACTGGTCACTTTTCTGTCTTCATCCCAGTTTTCAGAGACTTCAGATATTTATTTATAGTATTATGTCCAGGGTTTTTAAAGAAGAAAGACCTGGAAAGAACTGGGCTATTTCATCTTGGCCAGAACAAGCAGTCTTTCCAAAATGATTTCTTTTTTATAATAGCTTTATTGAGATGTAATTCATATGCCAGACAATTCATCATTGTAAAATGTAAAGTTCAATGGTTTTTAGTTTATTAACAGAGTTGTACCACCATAACTACTATCTAATTTTAGAACATTTTCATCATCCCCAAAAGAAATCATAGGCTAATAGCAGTCTACACCTCACCCCCAACACACACAAACATACATGCCTCAGCAACTCTAATCTACTTTCTGTCTTCATAGATTGGCTATTCTGGAGGTTTCATATACATGGAGTTATATGCTATGTGGCTTTTTGTAACTGGCTTTTTTTTTTTTTTTTTTTTACTTACATAATGTTTTCAAAGTTCATTCACATTGTAGCACACATCAGTACTTCACTTCTTTTATTGCCAAATAATATTTCATTATATGGATATATCTTTTTTCCATTTATTAGTTGATAGACTATTGGGTTGTTTCTATTTGGGGGTTATTATGAATAATGTTGCTAAGAACATTCAGAAACAAGATTTCATGAAAATATGTGCTTCATGTCTCTTGGATAGATACCTAGGAGTGGAGTTTCTGGGTCATAGGTAAATCTGTTTAACATTCTGTGGAGCTGCCTGATATTTTTCCAACATGGTTTCATCATTGTACAATGATCCCTCCAACAATGTGCAAAGGCTAAAATTTCTTCACATCTTTGGCAAACACTAGAAATTATCAGGCTTTTTTATTTTAGCAATTCGTTTTGAATTCACATCCCTGGATGTGAAGTGGTATCTCATTGTGGTTTTGATTTTTATGTTTCTAATGACCAAAAAATTTGAGCATTTTTCATGTGCTTATTGGCTATTGGTATGTCTTCATTGGAGACCTGTCTATTCAAATTTCTCCCAGTTTATAATTGTGCTGTCTTTTATTGTTGACTTCTAAGAATTCTTTAAATAGGCTGGATATAAGTGCCTCGTTAGATATATGATTTGCAAATATTTTCTCTTATTCTGTGTGTCGCCTTTTTATTTTCTTAATGGTGTCCTTTTGATGTGGTTTTGGAGTGGTGGTGGAAGCCCAGAGCTGACGGCCAAGAATTCTTGAGACATCTTTGGTGCAAAAGGTGATTTTACTAAAGCACAGGGACAGGATAGTGGGTTGAAAGAGCTGCACTGGTGTTGTGAGGAATGGCTGATTATATGCTATGGAGTTGGGGGAGATAAAGGCAAAAGGGAAGTTTTCAAAAGGACTTTCATATGCTAAAGCAGACTCAAAAGATAGAGGCCTAGCTATTGTCAAGCTAAGGTGGTTTTTCTGTCTAGCAAAGCATTACCATTAAGACAGTAGGGAGTTATACGCCTCCATCTTAGGTATTTGTCAATGGACTGCAGGTTATAAGAAATTTAATTCTATCTACCATTGCCTTCTTGTCTTTGTTTCCCACATCACCATGGAGTGGCCCCCAGGCCACAGTTTCCAGGGCCCCAGGAAACTGAGTCTATGGGTTTCTGGAGGCTAGGCTATTGATAAGAGTGACTTTTTCTTGTAATTTACAGTATTAAACTGATGGAGACTCAAGTCCTGTGTGACTGTGATCTCTATCAGTTAACCACAGGTTTTTCCCTTTCCTTTGTTCTTCTGCAGCCAGGAGTGCCTGAGGAATGTCATAGGTGTCCCTCCGAGGGGCAGTGGTTTCCGGGGTGTCAGCTTGCCTTATGCTCCCTCTTCACTTTGAAACACAAAAGTTCTTAATTTTGATGCAAATGTCCATTAAGAGATTATTGTCCTTTAACACTTGTGCTTGGTGTCATATCTAAAAAACGATTGCCTAATGCAAGGTCATAAAGATTTAATTCTATATTTCCTTATACACATGTTGTTGTTTTAGCTCTTACATTTAGGTTTATTATTGATTTTTAGTTAATTTTTGCATATGATGGGAGATGGGGTGAAACAGTACATGATTTTGCATGAGAATACACAATTTCCCCAGTATCCCTGATAAACATTAATTAATTTCTGGATTATCAATTTTATTCCACTGATCTGTATGTCTTTGTGTCAGTACCACACTCCCTTGATTACTGTAGCTTTATACAGTAAGCTTTTGAGTCCCTTACATTTCCAGATTAATTTTAAGATCACCTTAGCAACTTCTGCAGAAGAATGCAGCTGGGTTTTTGGTAAGGATTGTACTAAATCTGTACTAAATCAATTTGGAGACTATTGCCATCTTAACAATATTACATCTTCTAATCCATAAACATGTGATGTCTTTCAATTTATTTAATTTCTTTCAATAATTTTTTATAGTTTTCAGTGTATAAGTCTTGTACTTCTTATGTTAAAACCAGTTCTAAGTATTTTATTCTTTTTGATACTGTTGTGCATGGGATTGTTTTCATCTTCAAATTGTTCATTATTAATGCACAGAAATGTAATTTATTTGTGTATATTTTTCTTTTATTCTGTAATCTTGCTGAATCCATTTGTTAGTGCTAGTATTTGTATGTGGGGGGAGGTAGGATTTTCTACATACAAGATCATAGCATCTGCAAACAGACATAGTTCTACTTTCTTTTCTTATCTGGGTGTCTTTTCTTTCCTTTTCTTCACTAATTGACTTGGAAATCATCCAGTATAATAGTGAATGGAAATGATAAGAGTGGACATTGGATACTTTGAACAGTTGATCTCCATGGGAGACTAATGGAGCTCCTAGTTGTAGCAAGATGATACTGATATATATTTTGCAGGGTAAAAATTCTACAACCTGCAGCTCAGAAAAAATGGAACAGTGTCCAAGTCAAAAGATTTTGAGCAGAGAGGAGCTTATAGCTTAGAGTAGGGTAAGTCATCAAAGTAGTTACAAACTAAGAACAAAAAGATAAAGAAATCAACCTTTAGGAAAATGAAAGCTAATTATAAAATAAAATATTTTTCCATTGCAAGCATAATAAAGCTCATTACATAAAATTTGACATTGTTGGGACACCTGGGTAGCTCAGGTTAAGTATCTGGCTCTTAATCTCAGCTCAGATCTTGATCTCAGGGTCACGAGTTCAAGCCCCAGACTGGGCTCCGAGCTGGGTGTGAAGCCTACAAAAAAAAAAAGAAAAAAAAATTGACATTGTTGAAGAAATATAATTTAAAACACGATGTTTTCCCAACCCAAAACACTAACGGAGAAAGAAAGCACTTTTATTACTGAATAGGTCTTAGACCAGAATGCAATGCACATCAGAGGTAATCTGCTAAGAGACTGCAGAAACAGAAAGGAATCTCACTCCCTTCTATAGCAAAGCTGATCCAACTCATTTCATAGATGTTATGTAAAATAACAGTAGTTATCAAGGTGACAATAACTAGTCCTTAGTACGAGAACTGGATAGCACCATTTGTCACACGTTATTTTGTCCTAAATTCACCTGGTAATGGAGTGGCCATATGTACTAGTTAACCAGCCTTATCCAGAGCAAAAGCAAACCTCTTATATTTTTATAACAGAAGGTATTCTTGCAACTTGGAACAAGGTGCCCACTAAAAGTGAGTTTCCTGCCTTCCCACTAGGGTGCTATCTTCTTTGATGTTTACATTTTCTTTTGCCTGCACGGATGGGTGTAGGTGAAGGGGGAAGGGAGGTGTGGTTTAAAAACAATCATGTATTTCTCACAGTTCAAGAGTATAGAGATTGGGAAGTCCAAAATCAAGTAGCCTGACAGATTCCCAGTTTGTTGACAACACACTTGCAGGTTCATAGACAACCAGGTTCATCCCCACTGTGTCCTCACTTGGTAGGAATGTTTGATGTTTACATTTCAAAGTGATGGTTCTCAGATCCCTGAGAGAGATGTTCCAGGGTCACAGAGCTGACAAAAGGCCTTTCAAAAAGAAGACAAAGTATTTACAATTACAAATTTTCTAAAGTAAATGTTCTGAGAAAAAGGAGGGGAGGGAAATTTCTTTCCTTAATTTCAACAGGAATAATTAGGCCTCTCGTTTTAAAATTGTATTTGTCCTGATATAATACACAGGAAAGTTAAGGAGCTAACTTGATACTGTCTATACCTAGATATAACCCAATCAGCATTTTGGTATATTTTCTTATAATATTTTATATATCATTTTGTTTATATTTTAGAGCTTTAATCATACAATATAAACATAATTTTATGTCTTCTTTTCCTCTTAACATTATCACATATTATTATAAATATCGCATTTAATGTCAGTATTATAAGAGCCACATTATAGTTCATTTATGTTAGGTAATATCTTGGTGAATAAACCTCTAATTCTTATTATTTCCTTTGGAAAGATTATGAAGAATTGGATTTCTAAGTAAATACAAATAAATATTTTAAAAGTTTTGATGTTGCTGAATTGCTAAAAGTTAGTTTTCTAAGTAGCACAAAATGTTTTTATTCAGTAGTTTGTCTTCCCCTTGTTCCTCAAGCAATTGTAGGTTCCTATGATTTTTTTCAAGTAATTTTTTAAAATTCCTTCTTCTCGTTTGATTAAATAGTCTGAAACATTCAAAATCATTGGGAGTCATGGATAAGAATGTCCCTGTTATTTTTTCCCCTTCTTTTAGGGAGAGCCCAACCCTCTTTGCCATCATTGGAAGCACAGTGAGCCATCACCAATGACCCAATAGAAGCCATCAAACATAAGAGGAGAAGGAATACTTGGTGAATCTGTGGCTGCCTTCAACTTTAAAGCCTTAATGGACACCTGTGATAATGTATAGAGAAACAGATTGTTCAACTTTGTATTAATAACCAAAAGGTAGCCTTTTAAGTAATATATTGGCTGTGTTACATATTTTTTTTGCTCTGCTCCAGACTGTCACATTTCTCCTAGAAACCTGATAAATTAAATCCTAGCAACTCCACTAACCTGAGTCTCTGAAGCAGCCACTGATATCCTGTAAGCAATGGATTAAAAAAAAAAAAAATACGGGGGCGCCTGGGTGGCTCAATCAGTTAAGCATCTGACTTTGTCTCAGGTCATGATCTTGCTGTTTGTAACTTTGAACCCTGAACCCGGAGTGGGCCTCTGTGCTGACAGCTTGGAGCCTCGAGCCTGCTTCAGATTCTGTGTCTCCCTCTCTTTCTCTACCCCTTCCCTGCTTGATAGCACTCAGTCTCTCTTTCTCTCAAAAATAAACATTTAAAAAAATTAAAAGAAAAATAGATCCCTAAAAGAAACTATCTTTTCTCTTTTTCTCTATCCCATCTCAAGGTTTTCCACTTTTTTTTTAATGTTTATTTATTTACTTTGAGTGAGAGAGTGGGGGAGGGGCAGAGAGAGAGAGGGAGGGAGGGGGAGAGAGAGAGAGAGAAAAAAAATCCCAAACAGGCTCCTCCACACTAACCCACGAACCATGAGATCATGACCTGAACCAAAAGCAAGTCAGACACTTAACCAACTGAGCCACCCAGGCACCCCAAGCTTTTCTACTTTTATCAGCTGCTTAAAAGCTCTAATTAAAGCCATTGTGTTTTTATACATAGCCAGCCCCTAAAAGCCTGAATTACAAGTCGTTCTACAGAGACTCAAGGCTGGGTCCTGGCTTTTAAAAACTAAAACAGTTGGGGCACCTGGGTGGCTCAGTCGGTTAGGCGGCTGACTTCCACTCAGGTCACGATCTCGCGGTCCGTGAGTTTGAGCCCCATGTCGGGCTCTGTGCTGACAGCTCAGAGCCTGGAGCCTGTTTCGGATTCTGTGTCTCCCTCTCTCTGACCCTCCCCTGTTCATGCTCTGTCTCTCCCTGTCTCAAAAATAAATAAAAACTTTTAAAAAAATAAAAAAAAAAAAAAAAAACCAAAAACTAAAACAGTGAACAACAGGTGACATTTGATAAAATTCAGCCCTGGTTTTCTAGTAGAAATGAAAAGGAGGGGAATGTAATATTTTTACTAATGTATACAACATAGCTTTTCTTTGTCACAATGATTGTTTTAAATTATCCCAAATCCACTGTAATTAACAATTACAAAAATGAATTAAGCCCTATATAATGAATAAGATACCACATGTGAGCTACTCTGGCAGCATTTCATCACCGTATCAAATCCAGGCCACCAGTTGACAAATGTTTATGTTCATGTAGAGCAAAAAGGATACCTGGCCAGACATGTTAGGGACACAAAGTATGAGAACTATACAGCACTCTCAAAGATTTCAGGCTTTAGATGGATAAATAAGATAATTACACATAGAATGATAACTAAAAATGATATATGATACTGAACAGAAATTATGATAGACCTAATATTTTTATAACTTCGTAGGGTTTAGAAACTTCAACCTTCACAACTCTGTGAGTTTGGTATTATTATGCCATTCAACAGATGAAGAAATGGGATTTAGGGGGACATGCCCATCATTCCACTTCAATAAAAGATAATTCATGATTCTGAAGGCTATTAAATATCTACAAGATCAAAACTGGAGCATGGCCCTATCAGGGGAACATTTATGATGGATGCTGGATTTGACTGGACCTAAGCACATAGGTTGTGTTAAGTCCAAAACACGTTTGTTGCAAAGGTCTGGCAATGGGAATTCTAGAGGCCTACATTGGAATTTGGAGAAAAGTGAGTAAAACAGCTTGGCTGGAGGGATGCTTCAGGTGAGGCTGTAGTGGTAAGGCTCAAGTTATTATAAACTGTATTATAAATAAAGGCTATGCTTTATTAGGTATACCAATGGGTAACTAATGAAAATGAAAATTTTAGAATAAGGGATTGACTTTTATCTTTGAAGAAAATGACAATAGGCATCAATAAGGTACATGAGTCTAAAGGTGTTTCCTTTTTTAAAATTGAATTATTTCTAGGAACTCAGGACTGCCATACTATGACAGAATAAATTTTCAGACCACTTAATATTGGCAAAAATTGTGCAGATATCATTGGGCTGTCAAAATCCCTTCACAGATACTTTCACTCTGTTTGATACTAGCTAAAAGATGCCCATGTAGGTCAACTGTTTCTTTGTAACAATGCCCAGATATTCTAAGTATCATTTTTTTGAAGAGAAAACTGGGGCCATTATCATCTCTAATAAATAGCCTTTGATTCAAGGACTTAGAACATTTTTTGAGGTACAATGTTGTTTCTTAAAAGACTTGAGATTTTCTAGAAACAGGAAAGGCATGGCAGAAAGGGAGTGAATGACATCACAGTGACACTGGTGTGGAGTCCATGCAGTGAGGTTTTAAAACCTAAGGATAGATTCAGATTTAGAGTAGGGAACATTGCTTCTATGTCTTTCCCTTCCAGATCAGAGCTGAACAGTTAGCTTACATTTTGCTGAGGCAACAGAATAGAGGCCTTCACCACCGGTACTTTCTCTAATAGAACTTTGCCCTTCTTATAAAATTCTTTGTTGGTGAAGCACGGAATCTATGGGTTTGGAGGATTCACTAAAATTGTTCTTATGAGCATTATACCAATCAATTTTATAACAATATATGGAAGCATGACATACCAGGATGAATAAAATTAGTGAGCATCTTCAAAATGCTCTCAATGTTTAAATAATTGAAGATAAACATTGAAGCAATAAAACAGAAAGTTATCTTTTTGTTTATTCCTTTCTTTCCATTCTCTGATGTCACATATCATGATACTTTAAGGACATACAGGATTTATTTGTTATACAGATCTTGAAAAGCTTGCTATAATTGATACTTATGGATGATGATTATAATTTCTATGGCATTATTTGACTCTCATAGTTAAAAGACTATCATTACTGTACCAAGTCAACCTATATTTACTGAACCTCTATGCACACCACCATTTTAGACATCATAGAAACCTGATCTTTGATCCTCAAATATTAAAACTTAGTTATGCTTTGAAGCATTTCCAAAGTTAGCAGTCAGTGAGCATAAAACAATATTCAATATTCAATAGCACAAGTTCAATACACACACATAAAATAGAATCAGAGCAGAAATAACAAACTAGACAGATTGGGGAATAATATTTCTGACTGCAGACAGTATCTATGTCTCATTCAGCAGATGGAAATTATTTTCAAAGCCTTAGGCTTTGACAAGCCCATTCTACGACCTAGAAGTAATAAGTCATTTTTATTTAGTCAGACTAAAACCCTGTTGATATTGCCAGTCCTGAAAAGGAAAAAAAATAAATAAATAAATAAGTGAAGCCTCTAATATTGCAACCCAAAATGCTCAGGGGAATGAAGAAATTTATCGAGATTTATAGAGATTAATCAGAAGATTATAATTTCTTTAACAAATGAAAACATCCAAAGAAATTCTATGCTCAATCACTGGAGAATAAAAGACTTCATTTTTTTCACTCAACAAATATCTGTTGGGCACATGTACGTATCAGGCACTGTTATAGGTCCTGTAAAATATAACCATAAGCACAAGTGATGAAGTCTCTTCCCTTGGTACTAACAGTCTAGTGGCTGAAGAGAGACCAAAAAGAAACATATACATAAAAGACATAAGATGCTACGTGGTGATGAGTAGTATATTGAAAAATGAAATGGAAAGAGGAAAGGGGATTCTATTAGAATAGAGTGACCATTGAGGCCTCTTTGAGAAGAAGATACTTGAGCAAACATCATAAGGAGGTTTGGAGGTGAGCTTATAGTCATTTGGAAGAATTGTCTAGGCAAAGGGAACAGCACGTGCAAATGTCCTGGGACAGCAGTGTGTCTAGTGTGATGGAGGCACAGGAAAAAGTCCAATGTGGCTAGAGAAGAGTGAGAGTGTGTGTGTGAGAGGGAGAGAGTGAGGGAGAGAGAAGAGACTAGGAGGGTAATGATGAACCAGGTTGTGTAAACCCTCTGAGATGTTTTAAAAAATTATGCTTTCACTCCAAGTAGAACAGAGAGCTATTATAGAGTTTTAAGCAAAAGAACAACATGATATTACACATGTTTTAAAGGGGTTTCTCTCACTGCTGTGCTGAGAATTACAAGTCTAAACATGTAATTCTCCTTTGCCTTGGAAATAGAGAATCCATAAAAGTATTATACATGAATTGGAAAGGAAAATGTCGTGTCTTTTGTACAAAGATGTGGCTGATTCATCCTCATTTAAGTATATGGCTAAAAAATGGTGGTGAAGTTGGAACTGGTCCATCCACCCTCTCTAACTTTGCCACCCTTGTGACCGGTTGTGCACACCAAGGAGTCAGCTGGCAGATTATGTGCTTCCTGCCCACACTGTGGAATGAAAGGAAGATGTGGGCCTCAGGAACTTATTACTGGCACATGCAAATTGCATTTCTTATTTCTCCTCCTGCTCCTGCTAAGAGGAAAGTCAATTTGCTCTCAACAGCAAATAAACAGTGAATTTATTAATAAAAAGTAAGACTACTTTACTTCAATTACTTTCTTTAAAAAATATAGCACATACTAAGTGACTCTTGATTTTGGGGTTATAAGTTCAAGCCCCACATTGGGTGTAGAATTTACTTTACAAAAATATACAGCACATCCTCATCAGAGTAAAATGCAAACTCCCAAACCTGACATCTAATGCTTCATCCACACAGCACTGTTCTTTACCACATTTTCTATTTTTCCTGAACATGGACAGTGAACTTTAGCCAAACTGAGCAGCTGTTCTTTGCTTATGCTGTTTGCTCTACCTAAAATGCTTCCAGAATTCCCCTTTCTCCTGTTTCCTAAAAGATACTCAAAATGAAGCAACAGAATGAAGTAGAAAAATCAAAACGTGGGTGACTAGTTGCTAAACTTTGGTCATGTCACTTAAACTTGCTCAGCCCATTTCTTTATCTACTATTACCTACCTCCCAGAGTATGTTATGTATCACCTAGATGATGCATGTGAAAGTCCTTATAGATTGCAGATACAAAAACACCACATTAATTTACAGAGTCAGTAAATACTTCTTTCATTGCAAGGGAAAAGTTAGGGAGAATAGGGGGAATGTGGGAAGGTAGTTAGCAATGAGAAGAGCAGTGGTAAGTGCTGTCACAGAAGGAGTCCATGATACTCATGGATTCTGGTCATAGGGTGAGAGTAATCAAACCTAACCCTAACATTTATGGGGCTTGGGGGCAAGAGATCAGGCCCCAAGTGCAGGGAGCCTTTGGGACTCTCTCGCTCTCTCTCTCTCTCTGCCCCTCCCCCACTCACACTCTCTCTTGCTTGCTCCCTGTCTCTCAAAAATAGATATATAAACTTTAAGAAATTAAAAATAAAAATAATTACAAATACAGACAAACACAATTAATAAATTATCATAGATTCCATTACACATACTTTTCTTGCCTTCATTTTGACAAAACCACTAATAATGTGCACACAGAATACACACAGAATTTGAAGATTTGTTACCAAAAAAAGAATGTTAAATATCTCATTAATCATGTTGGCACTGATTACTTATTGATATTATAATATATATTGGATTAAGTAAAACAGTACTGAAATTTAAAAAATATATATAGCTCCCATTTACTTTCACAGGTTTCAGATAAACCTGGGTACTAGGTAGTCTAAAGCTAATGTGAGACAACCGCTTTTCATTTTATTTCTGCAGCAGGACAGATAATAGAACATTCTTAGTGATCATTGCTCCTTCAATCTTTTTCTTGAACAGACACAAGAAGAATGAGCCTAGAGGTCAAGAAGATCCTGGCTGATGATCAGGAGGGTTAGGTGAGTCAAAGTCCACCTTTTCCTTGCTGTGCCATGATTTCTCCCTCTCAGTTACCATGAGCTTGATTTTTAGACTGTGTAAATGGGAGGTGGGGAGGAAGCTGAATCAACATTGGCTCTGTGAACAGGAAGAGGCCACAGCACCTGAACGTGGCATGACCCCAGAGCCCCAGAAAACCTTACTCAGAAACACTTCCTCACAGAAATTTGAGATCCTGGAAAGAATTGCTTTCTAACTTAACAGAAGACCAAGGTGGGGCGGGGGGGGGGGGGGGGGGGGAGGGGGAAAAAAAGTTACAGAGAGGGAGGGAGGCAAACCATAAGAGACTCTTAAATATTGATAATAAACTGAGGGTTGATGGGGATTGGGGGGGGGAGAGGGGAAAGTGGGTGATGGGCACTGAGGAAGGCACCTGTTGGGAGGACCACTGGGTGTTGTATGGAAACCATTTGACAATAAATTATATTAAAAAAAAAGAATTGCTTTCTAAAGTCACAGGAGGAAAGGAACCGCATCCAAACCACCTCCCATAAAACTGTATTTCATGGGTGATGGGCATTGAGGAGGGCCCCTGTTGGGAGGAGCACTGGGTTTTGCATGGAAACCAAATTGATGATAAATTTCATATTAAAAAAAAACTGTATTTCAGGTTTTACAAGAGTCAATGAGCAACTTGTGAAATCAAGGACTTAAAAGTTCGAAGAAATACCCTTAGAATTGAAATGTAATTGTAAGTGATTTATTGTCTGTCAGATAGAGTCTATATCTGTAAGCATAGCACTGATATGAATTATTACCTCGCTAATTCAAGTAAAAAATAGCAGATTCAGTAAATATAGCTTTAAAAAGGTAAATCTCTCTTTAAAATCTGGGTTATTTAGAGTATGGAAACAACCCAGGGATTTAGAATATTCAGGTTTGATCACAGAGGCAGGTGAAGCCTCCCTGCCAGAAATAGAGGGCTTTAGGGAAACATGCTGAGGAATCTGTGTGGCATCTGTTTTTTCTCATGGAGAAGGTTGAGAAGCAGAAAGAAGAAAGGTTGAAGGTTGATGGGGGTGTGCGGTTGGGGGGGTGGGGAGAATGGGTGATGGACATTGAGGAAGGCACTTGTTAGGATGAGTACTGGGTGTTGTACGTGAGTGATGAATCATGGGAGTCTACTCCTGAAGCCAAGACTACGCTATATGTTAGCTAACTTAACAATTAAAAATAAATATATAAATAAAGTTCTCTTCTCTCCATGTCTGCATGGCCTCAGAGCAGAGTAAGATTAGCATTGAGTGGGAGAAGGTAAAGTCATAACAAGAGAAAAGGCGGGAAACCTACTTTCTTTCTCAATGTCTTCCCTCCCCCGCTTCCAATCCATAAACACATATACACACCCAGCTCATGGGAGAAGTACTTCCTGAGAGTTTAAATGCCAGGACTGTATCCAAGACACAATTTTATTTTGTGTCTTTATTTGTGTCTTTATTTTATCCTTTATCCCTAAAGGATATAGGTGAGAGGACTTCCCCTTGCCCTTACAAAAGTGGTAATGAGGTACTTATTATTTTTTAATGTTTATTTATTTTTGAAAGAGAGACAGACTGCAAGCGGGGGAGGTGGGACACAGAATCTGAAGCAGGCTCCAAGCTCTGAGCTGTCAGCACAGAGCCTGACGCAGGGCTTGAACCCACCAACCGTGAGATCATGACCTGAGCCGAAGTCGGTCCTTCAACCGACTAAGCCACCCAAGCGCCCCAGTGGTAATGAGGTACTTAAAGAAAAGCTCATGGTGGAGTCCACAAGAGGTGACTAGAGATGTTGAAAGCAGAGTTATCAGATTCAGGGCTCAGTGGAGTCAGGCAGGGATTTTGTAACAGGCCAGGTCAGAGCCCAGGAGGTCAAGCAGCCAAAGTAACAGAGAGAAATCCTACTGGCAGTGAGTTGCTGACCAACTGTATAAGAGAATGTTGTTTGCCTAAGTGGGAGGCAAAGGAATAATACAATTGGCCTTCTAACAGGTGGGATGCAGGACTCCTCTTCCTGAGCTATTAAATTCAATATGCAGCTCTAGGCAGGTAGAGACAATTGAGAGGAAAAAGATCAGATTAGGAGGGATTTAAGAACCTCATCCAAAGTTGAGTTAAATGTAACAAAAACATCAACAGATGTTCATTGGCCTTTTTCTTCTCACTAGATCACAGTGAAAAACTAAAACACCAAACTTTCTAATTTCCACTCATCTTCTTACCATATCATGTAAAAATAATTCTAATCAAACATTTCTAAAAGAGATGATATTTGCATGAGTAGTTTTTGAATATGGAGATTATTTATTTTGCTTTTAAATTCCAGTCTAACAGAACAATTTGGAAAACTACTAAAAGCATTTACAAGGTCATGTTTGGGCAAAAGATACTGCTTTTTGTGCTTGTGTGATTTAAATTCAGATTTAGATTTTAAGAGATGGTAATTGGTACAGTTTGAAAAACATGTATTGCTTGCCTGTCTACCCCTTTGAATTTGGAATGAGGAAGGAACAATTTCCAAAAAGAAGAGCAAGCTGCCATTAACAGACATCAGAAAAATTGACGAGGGGACATCTGCAAAAAATAACAGATGTCCAACACCTTCACTTTACCATGATGCAGAGTGTTTCTTTAGTTAAGCGCTATAATAGACTACAAGATACAGGCCTATGTAGGCTTCGGTTCAAGAAAACTTCGAACTGTGGGGAGACTATTATCTATATTTATGCCAAAGAATAAGTATTTATAATTAATCATTTATTTCTAATTTTATATTATTTATATTTAAGTGTAGATCAATGGGATGGATTCTAAAACTGGCTACAAATTCTTTCTCTCCCTAAACCCATGTCATTGCAATTTGGCTTTACAGATCCTCCTATCAAAGGGTGTAATCTATTTTTTCACCTTTGATTTGAGCTTTAGTGAAGGAGACATGAGGAGAAGAATCTTGACAGGCACTTGTGGATTGTAGCTTGCCCCGGTGAACAAGCTCATGTGGCTGGTCAGGTCAAACATGACAGATGGCACAGACAAGAGGTAAGCCATGCCAGCTGAGGCCAACCTGGGTTCCCTGCAGACACCTGAGTAAGGAAGGCCTCACCTCCAACCAGTGAAAGCCAAACAAAATTTCAGGAGCCAAATAAGCATTTGTTGCTTTAAGACACTAAGTTTGGGTGCAATTGGCCATGAAGCAAAATCCAACACATATAGTCAATAAATTAAAATTTTACACGTAAGGGAAAAAAATGAACAAAAGCAAGTAAGGCAAATCCCACCATAACCATGTGTGTTGCTCTATTCCTTGTCTGACCCTGATAAGTGTCTTTAAGTCATCATAGTATGCAACAGTAATAAAATTCTAAATTAACGTATTAATCTCATTTTGTTTTTCACATATTTATTTACTTATATATTTTTAGTTTTATTTATGAGAGAAAGAGAGAGAGAGAGAGAGAGAGAGAGAGAGAGAGAGAGCAAACAGGGGAGAGGCAGAGAGAGAGGGAGACAGAGAATTTCAAGCAGGCTCAGTGCTGTTGGTGCAGAACCCGACATGGGGCTTGAACTGTGAGATCATGACCTGAGCCAAAATCGAGAGTTGAACACTTAAACAACTGAACTAGCCAGGCACCCCTGTGTTTCATTCCCTTAATAAGCATCATAATATCCTAGATTTCAGGTAATCCAATTCTTTTGTTTTCAGAATAAGTTGTACCTGTTTGGTTCTAGGGTATATTGTTTGTTGGTGCTTTTTTTTTGTTTGTTTTAATTTACAAGATGAAAAAAGAAAAGCTGCACTACCTCACTGATCTTTAAAAGAAAAAATACTTTCCAGAGCTTCCTCCCACAATTCTTTCTAGGGCACAGTCCTCCATCTGATAAAGCAAAAAGCAAACTCTCTTTCAGCCTCTCCTTTGCCCTTCTTCTTTCATGGTGATCATCTTTGATGATATTCTCAGTTGTTCACAATCATGTTCACCTGATGAGCACTCCCAACCCCACTCAGAGTTTATTATAGCCCACGGAAAATTCTTTCCTCTTATAACATCTCAGCTTTCTTCCTGTTGTCAACGTAAGTTAGCAAGACACATAACAAAGTTAATATTGAACACAACATTTGATGAAGACATAGTCCAGCAGATGTAACTTCAAATCCTAGCTTTGTCACTTAAAGACTTTGGGCACATTATTGAATATGTCCACTCCCAATTTTTCTCATTTGCAAAATGGGAATAACTTATAATTTATAGGATCGTTAACAATAAATGGATATTTATAAAAGTATGTTGATAGTGCTTGATGTAATGAGGTTCTTAGTCGAGGTGTTTTATTGCGGTTTTCATTTGTTCAGTATTTGTCCAAGTGCGTTGATTCCAAGTTATTTATTGACCATCCAGAAAAGATGAAGACACACCTATAATGTTAACATTAATAACAATTATTATTATAGTAAAAAGAAGCAGCATATGTAACACTTCAAAATATTCAAAGCACTTTTATTATTTTATCTCAGTTAAACCTCAAAATAATCTTATGAGGTGGTTACTCTCAGCCCCCACTTAATACTCTAGAAGAGTGAAATTTGTGAGTTTAAGTGTCCTAAATTCACACAGCTTTGGAGTGATCAAAACTCAAATAGAGATCCATTTGGTTCCTAATCCTGTGCTCTCTGCCCAATAGCATGCTGAGACATGCTCTATCACAAAACAAGTTCTCACATGTTGGAATAATCTGGAAGGTAACCCTGAAAACCACTATATATACAGTCAGTCAACCCTCACTCACCTTATAACTCAACCGGTGAGGTAGAGGCCCTGGGTCTCCTAAACTAGCTCCAGAGATGCTGATGCCACATCAAAAGCTTGGAAAAGGCTTTGAAGAGTATACAATATTTACCATATCACACCATACCATACCATGTCATACTTGCTTCCTTAGAAATACTGGTTAAAATACTACAAAGGAAATAAGAGAATTCTTGGCCTTTGCTTTCTCTGAAACAGGTCCAGAAAGACAAAAGTTCTTCTAGAAAGAAAAATACTACTCAGAGAAAAACTCAACACTCATTTCAAAATTGCTCCTTTTTCACCATAGGATTTTATTCAGATGTGCCTCTCAGGCTATTTGCATTACTTAAAGTACTTAAAGTACTACAGTGATTTCTATAACTTGCAAATGCACTAAAGAAATAAAATTGGTCTGACGGCAATTTCATTTCATTGGGTAATAGCCTGTCTCAGAATCGAGATCCATTTAATCTATTCCTAAACTTGTCCCATCTTTGTATTGTAATATAACTTAACAAGATAGTCTTGATTGATGAATATATAGTGTTTTATTTGGAGAAACAGAAATTCATTATTGGATCATAGGATTAAAAGGTTTAATTAAGAAAGATAAAATGCAGTACTTCAGATTGCTTAAGAATCAGTGATGAAAGCAAACTTGTATTGCTGACAGGTTGTGGCAGAATGCAAAGAGCTGTCCCCAGAAGTGATAGGTGTACTGAGCAGTACATATTGGGCAGGTAAGTACAGATTTTATTGTTGTTCCCATCAGTTCAGCAATACTTAATTGTATAGTTAGCACATCATTCCTTATGAACATGCCCTAGAGACCAAGGGAAATGCTCTCATCCAGCATAGTATTCTCTAATTTACAAGTTCTATTACAAATTTCCTCATGTTGATTATTTTTAATCCATAGAAGTATGATTAACTTTTTTTTAAAGAGCTGCACATTTGTTAAAAAGAGAACGCTTTAATATTTTTTCTCATTAGCACAGCAAGCAATAACAAGGACTATATCCAGAATGCCAGAATAAGTCTTTGCATTTTGTGTTAAATGTTAAAATGTAAACTCTTTAAAATGGCTCCATTAAGCTAATTAGATGAGATGACGGATTCCAGGGTTGCAGCAAGGAAGGAACAAGATGTGCCTGGAACCCACTGCTGTGCCACAAATTAAGCTGCCTCTTTGGCAACCTGAGCTATTCTAATTATCTAAGTAAATAAAGACAGTAATATCATCAAATGAAATGGAAATCTATGGGTCCACATGGAGAGAGAAGTTGAGGAGAGTAAAGGGCTCTTCCTTAGAGCCAAATAAGAACTAATAAACTTGAACGGAATGCAGGAGTTGTAAAATCATCATTTTGCTTCCATTGTAGTATATACTGGCTTGGACAAAAATAATCAATGCACAGATATGAAGCCAGGGGTAGGGGATGATTTGATTTCAGAGTGTCCCTCCACAGATTGTTTATTAGTTTCCAGGGGGAGACTAATAACTACATAGTGGGGAAACCATACAACACACTGACCAGGGATCAGAAGTCACCAAGGAGCAAGGAGGGGTAGGCAGGCTTCATGTGCCTCCAGGTACGAAACTCTGAAAAGGACATAATATCACTTCTGTAGCATTCTGGTCAGGAAGCCATTACCTGAATCTGACTATCAGAAAATATCAAACAATTAAAAATTCTGGAATATTCTATGAAATAACCTGCCTGTGTTCTTCAAAATACCAATGTCATAAGCAGAGAACTATTCCAGATGATAGAACACAGAAACATGACAACTTCCTACAATATATGATCCTAGATAGACTGGTCTTGTACTAAAGGGAAAAAATACCATGAATTTTATGGGAAAATTATCAAAATTGTAATACAGACTGTGGATTTGATAAAACTATTGTATCAGAGCTAAATTTACTGAATTTGTTAACTATACTGTGGTAATGTAAGTTATTTACATTTTTCCTGCAACTTTTGTACAAATTTGGAAATATTTTAAAATAAAAAGTTAGAAAAGAACATATAAGAAAATACTATGCTATTCTATTCCAATAATTCATAGAAATTTTTTTTAATCTTTATTTTTGAGAGAGGGAGAGATAGCGTGAGTGGGGGAGGAACAGAAAGAGAGGGAGACATAGAATCTGAAGGGGGCTTTAGGCTCTGAGCTGTCAGCACAGAGAACAGAGCCCGACATGGGGCTTGATCTCACAAACTGCGAGATCATGACCTGAGCTGAAGTTGGAGGCTTAACCAACTGAGTCACCCAGGTGCCCCTCATAGAACTTTATAATAGATTACATAGATACATTCATAGAACAATAGACATTTGAACCAAATTAGCAGAAAATCAAATTGTTTACTGATATAGATCAGTTACCTTCAAAAAATATGTTGGCTTTATTTCCTCAATCGTGATCTAATGTATTTGTAATATGTATTTTCCTACTTTCTTCAGGCCTTATAAATCTGATTCCATTCTAATTTCAATTATTTTAATAACTAATATTTCAAGTTATGTGTGTAACTGCTTCAATTAATTAAAAAATGGACAATACTAGAAAGGTGGACCACACTTCTAATTAAGCCCCTATTTACAGACTATCAAAGTATATACTTATACTCTTCTTGTTTTTGAATAGAAGTTCCCTGGGGTCTAGAAGAAAGTTCTGAGATCAAACTTAGGAATGTATCAAATCAAAAATGTCAGAAAGAAGGCCTGAAAGTCTTGGTTTACCAGGTGAAATCACCTAGCCAGGTCCTGCCAGGAAAAGCCTGCCCTCAAAGATGACACCCCTCTTGCTCAGCAACTCACTGTGAGCTACCTTTTGGCCTATGACAATTCTTAGTTTTCATGCATTTTTATGGTGCAGACCACCTGTCTCTATCATTCCTTGCCTAGCACTTCATGTCATGTACCCAAGAATTTCATGATCTTACTCTGTATGAAATCCTGCAACCTCACCTTGGTTCATGGGAGAGCTTTGGGTCTCCACCAACACCTGATCAGACCTCTTTTTTCTTCTATCTAAAATTAGGGAGAAGAACCAATGATCCAGAAGCATCTTTCTAGCTCTAGAAGTCTGTGATTCTAATATTGATAATGGTAATATGAGTTGATACCAATAACACAGATTATCTGGTGAGTTGCCAGTGAAAATTACTAGCCTGTACCATGGATGAAGGTCTCTGAGATTGATGGCGACATAACTCAAGATGACTTTAAAATTTTTTTTTAAATGTTTATTTATATTTGAGAGAGAGAGAGACAGAGTGTGACAGGGGAGGGGCAGAGAGAGAGGGAGACACAGAATCCGAAGCAGGCTCCAGGCTCTGAGCTGTCAGCACAGAGCCCCACGTAGCCCCGAACTCACAAACCAGAAGATCATGACCTGAGTGGAAGCCGGACGCTTAACTGACTGAGCTACCCAGGCACCCCTCAAGATGACTTTTATAGTGGTTGAGCTGACAGAAGCCACACTAGTGAGCCACCTGGCTTATGCAGGCAGCAGTGTCAGAAACAAGCAGTGAGCCTAGCTTTTTTGCTGGAGACTGGGCCTCTCAAATGCCCTTGAGTCAACATGGCCAGCAGAACTAAAATATCCTAAATAGCTCCTATGTCTCCCAGACTCAGTTTTTGCAGATGTAAAAATAGAAGAACATTGTGGATTAGATCTTTTATAAACCATAAACTGGAAATAACAAAACATGAGCTTCCTCTGGAGAAAAGAGGTAGGAGTTTGTCATCCGCCCTGTGTGAGGGAGGCCGCAGGATCATTGACACTCTGTTATTTATAGCCAGGTGGTGGTGATATCATGCTGGTTATTGGAGCTGTATAAGAAAGGAGAATTTTTAATTTCTAAATGAGTTCTGGATCATATTTAAAGGATATTAAGCATCCAAATGAGAAAAGAAAACTTTGTGATAAACGAATGGGAAAATTAATGAATGCCTATTCACTTGATGTTATACAGGCAAATAGCTATACATTTGACAGAAAGTTGCACATTGACACAGAGCATTCTGGTCATTACACAGATGTGGTCTCAGGCTTTTTCAGAGATGAACCCACTCATAGGTAAGTATGAGCTCTGGGAGACAGGGTAGTCAACAGGTTGTCTGTGAGTGGGGATTGCATTTTCATTACCCTCCTGCTATGGAGTTTTCACCTAACATAGCGGGCGGTCACTGGGATGCAGTGCACCCTTGTCCTGCCAATTAGACTGTACATGAGGGGTTCCTGGCTGTGCGATGGCTCTGAGACATCACATTCTTAGGCATGGAAATAGCTACAGCATTGCAAAAATGTGTGATACGCTCTACCCCACACTATAGTTAGTGCCTTCTATTCCTTATTCAGTCACGTTAAAGTGTCCAGAGATTTCTTGGCCCTATAAAGTGTGTGTTCTCATTGAAAGATGATTTCTGACTTGTCTCTGCTCTCTTCTCACAAAAGGTATTTCAAGTTAATTTATTTTATTAGTTCTAGTGGAGACAGAGTATTGAAATCTGTCTGACACACTGAATTAAATTCTAAGAGAAGTGTTGTTAGTACATTCTTAGAGGATGGAAATATTATAGGAATATGTTCTGCCATATATTTCTTTCTTCAACATCTTAAAAAACTGATAGGTTCAAGTTTTCTCCCCATTTTTAATAAATTATGCCACTGATGATATTAGAATGCAGCTCTTATAAACACTGCTTTCTTAATTTTCATTTACCTCATGTAGGAAATTCCTAGTTAGTTGGTAATTTACAAACTCTGAGGATTAATTTTAAGTGAGTTTTCAGTTTTGAAAAGAAACCAAGAATGAGGGACCTGGAAGCTCAGTCAGTTGAGCAAGTGGCTCTTGATCTCGGGGTCAAGAGTTTAAGGCCCACATTGTGTGTAGAGCCTACTTAAAAAAATAATAATACAATAAAAAAGAAACTGAAATGAAAACTAAGACACAAATCTTATAAGAAAGGTACATGGTAGAAAGAACATGACTTTTAAAATCAGGTATCTCTAGGTTTGTTCCTTACTAGCTCTGTGCAATGGGAAGGGCAGAGAGAGAGAGAGAGTGAGAATCCCAGCAGGGGTAGAGAGAAAGAGAGAGAGAGAGAGAAGCAAGGCTCACCCAAAGTGGGCTCATGTTTTTTACCTCATGCCTTGGGCTCATGCCTTGTAGGGTTTCACTTGGTTGGTTTGGAAAAGGCTCTGAACTGTTGCACATGGCTGCCAAAATGTCAACTGGCCAGTATCTCTACAGACCTTCAAATCCATAATTTTCTTTTTAAAAAAAATTTTTTTAATATTTGTTTATTTTTGAGAGAAAGAGAGACAGAGCATGAGCAAGGGAGGGGCAGAGAAAGGGAGACACAAAATTCGGAGCAGGCTCCAGGCTCTGAGCTGTCAGCACAGAGCCTAATACGGGGCTGGAATTCATGAACCGCAAGATCATGACTTGAGCCGAAGTCGGACGCATAACAGACTGAGCACCCAGGCACCTCAAATCCGTAACTTTCTTATAGATCCTCCCAGGCAAGATGTTTGTTGCCTCCAAGATACCAGAGCTCCTCAGTTGCTTCCACTTTCTTCTGAAAGGGGCAGAGCTAAGAAACATGCCTTAAGAAGTGTCTCAGTCACCAAGGAAAAGCCGACAGGGTTATTGAGGATCTCCAGTGGGGAAGACAAGGGAAATGGAAAGGCAAAAGCACCTAGGACAATATTTGTACCAGGGCCTTCCCTTTCCTCACTTGGATATTTAATGCCTGGCACTGTGTCCATTCCTCCATCACGGTCACTGCTAGGTTCACAGTGCATGGAAAACATTAGGATGAGACCCATTTCTTGCTGCACAAAATTGGCACAGTCCAGTGGGTTTATCACTTCCATGACCACAGTGACCCGAATGACACCTTCTTCATTTCCAACCCTGAAGAGGCCCCATTTGACCCTGAGTCCAAAAAATTAGTTTTACAGAGTGTTTTTCCTAATTACAGGGCAGCACAACTACATTTTATGGGAACTGTCTAAAGGAACCCAGAGGCACTAAAGCTCTTGGCGAAAACTCACATTCTTTTTCTGACTTTTGAATATGTAAATCTTACCATGTCTTCAAAATGTAAACACACCAGCAAGAAACTAAACACTGCCCTCAATCACCTGAGACTAAAGAGAAAAGGGGGGTGGGGAGGGTGGGAAGAGGACTCTTAAAATACAAAGTGCTGTAAAAGCTCTTGCCCAAAATCTAGTCCACAGACTCTGTAAGGTTACTTGTCAGTGACAGATACGAAAGTCTGCCCCTCAGTTATATTTTAAAAAGCTTTAGCCATTGGAGTAGGTAAGCTTAACGAGTTCCATCTGCCAGAGACAAAATTTGAATTCAACTGTTATTTATAAACTAGTGACTTATATATTGTTGTACCTGATTCCTGGCTAAAATCTGGAAGTTATATTTTAAAAAGCTTTAGCCATTGGAGTAGGTAAGCTTAACGAGTTCCATCTGCCAGAGACAAAATTTGAATTCAACTGTTATTTATAAACTAGTGACTTATATATTGTTGTACCTGATTCCTGGCTAAAATCTGGAAGTTATAGAGTCTCTGTGTCTGTCTGTTTATGTATGTCTGAAGATGTATGTTATGTATGATGGGGGAGGGGGCGGGCTGAGTACAAAATGCAAGCTAGAGCACACCTCCCCCTCCCCTGGTGAGTTATGTCTGATATTTCTCAGGCACTTCAGGCTGCCCAAGGACAAAGGAAAGGAAAGAAAACACATGAGCAACTGATACAGATCACAGTTATACAGGACATGGGTCTCCATCAGTTTACAAATATCTTAATAAATTACAAGAAAAAGGCAATCTTATCAATAGCCTAAGCTCCAGAAACACATAGACTCAGTTTCCTAGAGCCCCAACATCATCTCTCCATAATGATATGGGGAACAAAGGCAAGAAGGGAATGGCAGGTAAAATTAAATTTCCTTATAACCTGCAGCCCATTGACAAATACTTGAGGCAAATACAGAGTATAACATTTCTCCAGAAACCTCCCGCCGTCCTAATGTTAATGCTTTGCTAGAGGTGAAAAACAACCTTAGCTTGACAACAACAAGGCCTCAGGTATCTTAGGAGTCCTCTTTGGCATATCAAATTCCCTCTGGAGGCCTCCCATTTGACTTTACCTCCCCAACTTCATAGTATAAAACCAGTCACTCTTCATAACCTCAGTGCAGCTCTTCTGCCCACGGGTCTTGTCCCCATACTTTAGCAAAATCACCTTTTGCACCAAAGACATCTGTAAGAATTCTTTCCTGGCTGTTGGCTCCAGACCACCCCACCATCACACCAAAACTTCCTCAGTGGCCAAGGTCAGGCTGCTCTAAAATGTGCCACTTTGACCTAGGTCACTTTGTCACATCTAGAAATCTTATAAACAGGCTGCCTTCAGAACGTAGAAACTGGGATTACAATGTGCTCCAATCACCAACCTTTGTTTTTTGTTTGTTTCCACAGAAACTCTTTTCTTTTTTTAAAGTTTATTTACCTATTTTGATAGAGACAGAAAGAGAACCAGCGGGGGAGGGACAGAGAGAGAGAGAGAGAGAGAGAGAGAGAGAGAGAGAAGGAGACAGATGATCCAAAGTAGGTTCTGTGCTGACAGCTGTGAGCCTTATGTGGGGCTCAAACTCACCAACCATAAGATCATGGCCTGAGCTGAAATCAGATACTCAACCTACTGAGCCATCTAGACACCCCTCCATAGAAATTCTTGTTAATACATGATGCCTCTTATTAAATATCTGATACAAGTCCTTGCACCACATACGCCTAATTTGGGAAAGTCACTTGCATTGTCACCTCCTGAAATCAGACACAATTCTTGAACTGAACTAGCCTATTCTCAGGACTAAGAGATTGGTTCCCTTAGTTGCTCCTTAGATGAGCAATCTACCAACTCAGGAGAGGTTCAAACCTGCTTATGCTGGGAGTCCCAAGGTGTTAAAATATTTCATAATATTACCCAAATTCTTGAACAGATTTCCCAAGGTCCCTGAGATCACTGACACCTTTTTACAGCTATGGACTGGATTTCAGGCCTACAGAATTATTACAGGATTTGCTACTTTAATCTAGATTAGATGTGCAATTTCTGGTTTGCAACAGATGTTGCAGATAATTTCTGGTAGAGCCCTACCCGTGTCATTTAGTATATTAACTATCCAGGCAGTTAGCCTCCTCATCATGAACTCTGAAGCTATGGCATCACAAAGTAGATTGTAGGGTAAACCCTGATAGTTGTGTTTTATTTTTCTTTTTTGTAATGTAAGTGCCTGACCTAAGCTTTGATTGAGGAAGCATCCACTTCAAGTAGGGATACCTCCAGCTAGACAACTAGGTAATACATCAGGCCCCCTACCCCCACTGAACCTCCTTTCTTTTAGTAGAGATCTTGGTTGATTTCAATAACTGACCATGTGGGCCTCTTGCTTTTGTTTTTTTCTTTTCTTTTCCCATGCTTTAAATTCTCTCTTAACTTTTTTTTCACCAATAAGGAGTGATCCAGTGAAACCCCTAGGTCTCCATCCTTGATCCCAGTAAAACTATAACCCCAGGCCTGTGACTTCTTTCCGTCCCCGCCGCCCCCCACCCAATCTCTCTCTCTCTCTCCCTCCTTCCCCACAACCTCACCATGTGTCCCCAGGCATGCCATGTGCTATCCAGGACTTATAAGTAATAAACTTTTTCCCCCCGAAGTTTCCTGACAGTTATTATTGAAGGGCATCTTGCAATCGTAGTAAGAAATACAGGGCTGGTCCAGCCACACATTGGTTATTGATAGGCTGGGACTGGCACAAGACAACTGGTTAATCAGAAGAGGGGAGAGAAGCCTAGGAATTGCACTGAATGCTGTATGTATGTATGTATGTATGTATGTATGTATGTATGTATTTATTTGAGTTTATTTACGAGAGAGAGAAAGAGAGAGACAGAGAGAGAGTGTGCACGTGCATGTGCACAAGCAAGGAGGGGCAGAGAGAAAGAGAGAGAGAGAATTCCAAGCAGACTCCATGGTATTAGCACAGAGACTGACATAGGGCTTGAATCCACAAACCATGAGATCATGACCTGAGCCGAAATAAAGAGTCAGATTCTTAATCCAGTGAACCACTGAAGCACCCCCAGCTGAATGCTTTAAATGGCAGAAAGGATTTGGACAAAATCTTTAATGGTCCACTGCTACTGGATTCCTGGAGCTGCCTTCTTCCCTCCTTTCTTATATTCTGATTTTTCCGTTTGATTTTCTCAGATATGTTCATTGTCTTCCAACAAACTCTCTGGTTTGCTTATTCTAGTCAGAATTGGTTCCTGCTGCTCCCAGCCAAAAGAAACTTATGTATGATGTTACAATTGAGATAGCTTGATGTAAAAGAAAGATACATTCCTTGGAGGTTGCACGGTAGAATTAACATTCTCTATTTTTCAGTGGAAGCTTGAGCCAGTCATTGTATACTATTCTATTGGAATATTTTGATTGTTTCACTATCAGATCCCTCACTAGACCAGTAGCCTCATGAAGAAATGGAACATTAGTGATTTGCACACCAATAAATCCCATGCACTTAGCATGAGGCCTGACATTTACTAGCTGTGCCAATCTTGTTGAATAAAGCAGTTAATAAGCTAGATACCTTGTCATCCTTACCATATTACATTGGGCTAAGTTCATTTTATATTGCACCATATAACTACTATTTTATCTTTATTAAAAATTTTTTAATGTTTATTTATTTTTGAGAGAGAGAGAGAGACAGACAGACAGAGCAGGAGCTGGGGAGTGGCAGAGAGAGAGGGAGACACAGAATCTAAAGCAGGCTCCAGGCTCTGAGCTGTCAGCACAGAACCCAATGCAAGCAAGGCTCGAATTCCTGAGCCGTGAGATCATGACCTGAGACGAAGTCAGATGCTTAACTAACTGACTAAGCCACCCAGGCGCCCCTATTTTATCTTTATTTATTTTAGGGCTTCCATTTATATCGTCTTACAATTTTCTTCTAATAAATCTTAAACCTAAGCCAACTCCTTTGTTTCATAAGGCTAAATTCATTCTGAACCCATTATTGTGAGCATAAGATCAGGACTTTACTCAGAAGCTGAGTTTCAAACATGAAAAATGAAGAAAATAAAGCGTAGACTAACAAAAATAACGAAAATGTAACTTGAACTACAGCCAATCCAACAAATTATTCCCTCTGGTCTATTCCTCTATGTGAAAAAGAAGGGAGGACCCTCTGCATCTGAACCTCTCAGTCAGTGGGAAACCAGTTGTCTGTTGGAAGGCATCTAGTATAATTAATGCAGTTCGCAAAGTATTAGAATCAGTAATCTCACATCATCATGGGCTTGGCTGAAAGGCATCAGTGAGGTTTTTGTCTGGTGTGTGATGTGGGTCTGTATTACAACAGCTGTGGAGTGACTGGATCCTTCTTTGCTTATGTATAAATGTCTCTTTCCTTCCAAAATATAACATATGTAAATATCTGAACTAAGGATGAGGGTTCTGAATGTGAGTGATGGTAAATGTTTACAACTGCTTTTTGGTTGGTGAATGAAGAGACAAAAATGAACACCCTGATTATAATATTTGCTGATTTCCATTTTGTACATTGCTTCAATCATGGACATTTTCCAGATATCAATATGATATCAACTAGCTCATAAAACTACTGACTACTAATCAATTAGCTCTCATAAACTCCAGCACACCACTGATTCTCCTCACAGAGTGTTTATCACATATCTCAGCCCATTATGGAGTTTGGTTTCATTTACCAACACATGCATACTTCTATCCATTTATAAAACTAACATTTATGAAGTGTCTTGTGACACAAATTGGACACAAAAAGATTAACCCTACCCTCTAAAGGTTAATAGTCTAAAAAATGGAAAAATATCCCATGCTCTTGCATAGGAAGAAAAACTATTTTTAAAATGTCAATACTACCCAAGGCAATCTACATATTCTATGCCATACCTATAAAATAACACCAGCATTCTTCACAGAGCTAGAACAAACAATCCTAAAATTTGCATGGAACCAGAAAAGACCCAGAATAGCCAAAGCAATTTGGAAAAAGAAAACCAAAGCTGGAGGCATCACAACCCCAGACTTCAAGCTGTATTACAAAGCTGTCATCATCAAGACACTATGGTACTGGCACAAAAACAGACACTCAGATCAATGGAACAGAATAGAGAACCCAGAAATGGACCCATAAACGTATGGCAAACTAATCTTTGACAAAGCAGGAAAGAATATCCAATGGAATAAAGACAGTCTTTTCAGCACGTGGTGCTGGGAAAACTGGACAGCGACATGCAGAAGAATGAACGTGGACCACTTTCTTACACCATACATAAAAATAAACTCAAAACGGATGAAAGACCTGAATGTAAGACAGGAAGCCTTCAAAATCCTTGAGGAAAAAGCAGGCAAAAATCTCTTTGACCTTGGCCGCAGCAACTTCTTACTCAACACGTCTCCAAAGGCAAGGGAAACAAAAGCAAAAATGAACTATTGGGACCTCATCAAAATAAAAAGCTTCTCTGCACAGTGAAGGAAACAATCAGCAAAACTTAAAGGCAACATTGGAATGGGAGAAGATATTTGCAAATGACATATCAGATAAAGGGTTCATATCCAATGACATATCAGATAAAGGGTTAATATCCAAAATCTGTAAAGCGCTTTTCAAACTCAACACGCAGAAAACAAATAATCCAGTGAAGAAATGGGCAAAAGACATGAATAGACCCTTCTCCAAAGAAGACATCCAGATGGCCAACCGACACATGAAAAAAGGCTCAACATCTCTCATCATCAGGGAAATATAAATCAAAACCACAATGAGATACCACCTCACACCTGTCAGAATGTCTAATATTAACAACTCAGGCAACAACAGATGTTGGCGAGGATGCAGAGAAAGAGGAGCTCTTTTGCACTGCTGGTGGCAATGCAAACTGGTGCAGCCACTCTGGAAAACAGTATAGGGGTTCTTCAAAAAAATTAAAAAATAAAACTACCCTATGACCCAGCAATTGCACCAGTTGGTATTTATCCAAGGGATACAGGTATGCTGTTTTGAGGGGACACACACACCCCAATATTTATAGCAGCACTATCAACAATAGCCAAAGTATGGAAAGAGCCCAGATGTCCATTGATGGATGAATGGATAAAGAAGATGTGGTATATGTATTACAATGGAGTATTACTCGGCAATCCAAAAGAATGAAATCTTGCCATTTGCAACTACATGGATGGAACTGGAGGGTATTATGCTAAGCAAAATTAGTCAGAGAAAGACAAGTATCATATGACTTCACTCATATGAGGACTTAAAGATACAAAACAGGTGAACATAAGGGAATGGAAGGAAAAATAATATAAAAACAGGGAGGGGGACAAAACACAAGAGACTCTTAAATATGGAGAACAGAGGGCTACTGGAGGGGTTGTGGGTGGGGGAGATGGGCTAAATGGGTAAGGGGCATTAAGGAATCTACTCCTGAAATCATTGTTGCACTATATGCTAACTAACTTGGATATAAATTAAAAATAAATAAATAAATAAAATAAAATAAAAAGGGGAAAAACGATGCATTAAAAAATAAAGATTAATATTCTAACAGAGACATATTTTGTGGGTGTGTATGTGTGTGTGTGTTTAATTGCAGTATAATTAACATACAGTGATATCTCTTATGTGGATCCTGAGAAACTTAACAGAAACCCATGGGGGAGGGGAAGGAAAAAAAAAGAAAAAAAAAGAGGTTAGAGTGGGAGAGAGAGCCAAAGCATAAAAGACTCTTAAAAACTGAGAACTGAGGGTTGATGGGGGTGTGGGAGGGAGGGGAGGATAGGTGATGGGCATTGAAGAGGGCATCTTTTGGGATGAGCATTGGGTGTTGTATGGAAACTAATTTGACAGTAAATTTCATATAAAAAAAATAAACAAATTCAACAATGCAACAACAACAAAAAAACATACAGTGATATATTAGTTTCAGGTGTACAATATATTGATTTAACAGTTCTATATATTACTCTGTGCTCATTATGATAAGTGTACTCTTAATCCCCTTCACCTATTTCACCCATCCCCCCCACCTCCCATCTGGTGACCACCAGTTTCTTCTCTATATTTGGTTTGGGTTTTTTTGTCCCTCTTTTGTTTGTTTATTTTGTTTCTTAAATTGCACAGGGAGTGAAACAATACGTTGTTTGAGTGAATATGAGCAAAACAATATTTGTCTGATTGACTTATTTCCCTTAGTGTTATATACTCTGGATCTATCCATGTCATTGCAAATGGCAAGAGTTCATTCTTTTTTATGGCTGAGTAATATTCCATTATATATCTGGATATAGATATAGATAGATATCAGTTCTGTACCTATTTATCTATCAATGAACACTTAGTTTGCTTCCATAATTTGGCTATTATAAATAATGTTGCAATAAATATAGGGGTGCATATATATTTTTAAGTTATCATTTTCATATTCTTTAGGTAAATACCCAGTAGTAGAATTACTGGATTATATGGTAGTCCTATTTTTAATATTTTGAGGATCCTCCATTCTGTTTTCCAGAGTGACTGTACCAGTTTGCATTCCCACCAACAGTGCATTCCCCTTTCTCTACATCCTTGCCATCACCTGTTGTTTCTTGTGTTTTTTATTTTAGCCATTCGGACAAGTATGAGGTGACATTTCACATATTTGATTTGCATTTCCCTGATAATGAGTGATGTTGAACATCTTTTCATGTGTCTGTTGGCCATTTGTATGTCTTCTTTAGAAAGATGTCTGCCCATGCCTTCTGCCCATATTTTAATTGGATTGAGTTTTGGGCAGTGAGTTCTATATTCTTTATATATTTTGGATACTAACCCTTTATTGGATATATCATTTGCAAATATCTTCTCCCATTCCATAGGTTGAATTTTGTTTTATTGATTGTTTCCTTCTCTGTGCAGAAGATTTTCATTTTGGTGCAGTCCCAATAGCTTATTTTTTTTTCTTTCCCTTGCCTCAAGCAATACATCTAGAAAAATATTGATATGGCCAATGTCAAAGAAATTACTGCCTGTGTTATCTTTTAGGATTTTTATGGTCTCAGTTCTCATATTTAGGCCTCTAATACATTTTGAATTCATCTGGGGGGATGGTGTAAGAAAGTTATCCAGTTTCATTCTCTTGCATGTTGCTGTCCAATTTTCCCAACACCATTTGTTGAAGAGATTGTCTTTTTCCCAATGCATATTCTTTCCTGCTTTGTCGAAGATTAAGTGACCATAAATTATGGGTCGATTATGGGTTTTCTATTGTATTCTGTTGATCTATATGTCAATTTTGTTGTGCCAGTACCATAATGTTTTGATTACTACAGCTTTAAAATATAATGCTAAGTGAAATAAGTCAGTCAGAGAAAGAAAAATACCATATGATTTCACTCATATGTGGGATTTAAGAAACAAAACACATAAGCAAAGGGGAAAAAAGAGACAGAGAGAGGTAAACCAAGAAACAGACTCTTAACTATGGAGAACAAACTGGTGGTTACCAAAGGGGAGGAGGTGGAGGATGAGTGAAATAGATGGTGGGGATTGGGAGTGTACTTGTGATGATGAGCAGTGGGTGATGTGTGGAACTGTTGAATCACTTTATTGTGCACTGGAAACTAATATTACACTGTATGTTCACTGACTGGAATTTAAACAAAGACTTTTTAAAAAAACCCTCAAATTAATGTGCCAGATAGGAGAAATAGTTGTTGCCTCAACGCTATGGGCAAGATCAGTTTAGTTCAATCAAAAATAAGTACTTTGTTATAGAGAAGCCATCTTCAGCCCTGGGGCTACAAAGTTCACTGTGACAGAGGCTCAGTCTCTGAAGAGTTTGCAGATACTTATATGGTCAACTTGCTTCCCAGTGGAGTTATGCTCTGTTGTGTTTTTCTTACACATATATATTAAACACTACAGGGAGCAAGAAACTCTCATTTCTCTGTCTACCATTCCCACTTGTATTTCTACACTTATCCATCCTTGGGAAAATTATACCCAAAAAGTGTACATTAGTATCTTTTATTAGTCTTTGTTAAAAAAGAATTATAAAAGGTTACCAATAGCCAAGAGAGAAAATTATGTTTTTGTGGTCATTATTATACCATTTGTAACTTTTTATCTTGATAATGGTTCCACTCCTTCATCATTGCAAAATGTACCTATTTTACAATGAACTATGATGATTTATTTCTAGGCAACAAGTATTTATTAAGAGCCTACGATATCCAAATTTGTACTAGACATTATGTATTTAACAAAGTGATTAATAAATATGTTCAAAACACTCAAGATGAAAAGCAAACAAAATGCACAATTTGAATATCATTCTACATGCAATGGTCTGTGATAGACGCAAGATAGAGAAGTTTCTGCGTACATATTAAGTGAAATTTCAGGGCACAACTTGGCATTAGTCTGACAGTGTAGCATTTCAATGGATAGTGAAAAGATGGCAGACTTCTCTGTGTGGAAGAACAGGATGAGCAGAGATTGTACAGGAAAGAGGAAAGAAAGGGAGTGGTCTCCCTGAGAAGTATATCATGGAATGAGAAATCATGAGCCACTATAAACCAGGCAAGAGGGATGGAGGAGAGTGGGTACTAGCATTACACAGTGGTTAACAGCCTCAGTTCCGCAGCCATGTAACTTAAGTTAAAGTCTTGGAGGCTAAAAAAAAAAAAAAAGACCCTGAACTTCAGGCTTCTGAAAGATCATAAAGGATAATATTTCACTTAATTAATTTTCAAAGAGGGTGGCAGTTATATTTTCTGTTTCTGTCCTGCTGTCTAACACATAAGTTTTTACTACATTTACCTAGACAAAAGCACTTGGTGATTAATTTAAAGGCAGATGGCAGACATATTTTCCCTACAAATATGGCTTTTTTCCGGGTATATTTTCTTTTCTGAAATTCAATTTTTGAAGATTTCACAAGAAGCATTTCTAAAATATAAATGATGAGAAATAAAACACCCATGTTTCATCATATTGATCTCTGAGCTCTATTCTAAAAGTAAATGAGTTCTAGTTGCTTATGGCTTGTGTGTCCAAATATGATCTAGCCACAAGGTCAAGAGACCATGTAGTACTCGCGTGAGGAGTCAGTGGCTGCTTATGCAATGTTCCTTCAGGGATAACAGGAAGGATGCCTGTCACCTAAATCAACTCCTTTATCTAGACTGACTCCTGATACCCTGACAGAGGAAGAAGACTTTTATTTTAAAAGAAAGAAAGAAAGGAGGAAAGAAGGAAAGAAAGAAAGAAAGAGAAAGAAAGAAAGAAAGAAAGAAAGAAAGAAAGAAAGAAAGAAAAAGAAAGAAAGAATTTAAATGAAGATGCTTTGTGCAACATACGGAGTTGGTTTAAGTTTACTTCAAGGTATAAATGAATCAGGTTGATTCAGCCATGCCAGTTAATACTCTCTTTGCCCAGGGAAAGTCTGCATAGTATATGTCAGTGTGGAATAACAATAAATCACAGGATCACTCAAATTCTCAAGATTATAGTCTCTGGCCTTTAATAAGCATCATTTCTTAGATATCAAGGACTTCATGCTGTGTAGGAAGAGAAAATGTCATATAAGAAAGAATCTAAAATGGATTGACTTTTAGATTCGATCTCTACTGCTGCAAAAGTTAATTATAGGTGGTATCTAAAACCACACAGGTTTCAAACATATCCCATATGGAACCATTAGTAGACTCCTTTAGGCAAAAGAAATCAGGGGACAGTTCAATAGAAGTAGCAGAAGGAGGATATGATAAGTTATGATAACAATAATACCTGTATATTAATCAATTTGGCAACTATTTATCATATTTAACACATTTAACACACATATAGTGTATATTTTATGGGCAACACTTGTAGTTTAAGTAACAAATATCATATTCCTTTAAAACTTATTCATGACCTTTGGACACTTTTAGCAATCTAAGGAACTTACTAGAGATCTTTTAAAAAGATAGTATGGATGTTTTTTACTCTTAAGATTTTAATTTTACTCTTAAGAGCAAAAGCTCACTCTATAAGAGAATGATTAAATAAATCATGCCATTTTCACATTATAAAATATTGTGAGGCCAACAATCATGTTTTGAAAACTTTTAAATATTATTTTTAAAGGTTATGATTTAATGTTAAATTTTTGAAAAATGAGTATTTTACATATGTGACCATTAAGGTTTGTAAAAAACAAAACAAATCAAATGATAGTATTGCAGTTCTTTAAATTTTCCACTGCCAGACAACAATGGCTTCTATATTTATTGATGGATCAACATTAATACTATTCATTTAGGTCACACAGAGCAAATCTATTTGAACTTCTCTGCCATTCAAATATTTGAAATGAGTAGAGAGAGCTACCAGATGATCTGCCTATTCATCCTCAACCCTATCAAAATATCAATCTTCTCCAAGTTAAACATTCCTGGTCCCACTAGTCATTTCCTATGTGACATATTCTATTATTTATTTAATGTGTATTTACATTTAACGTTTGCTATCTGCAGGCCTGTTGTTTGTGCTTTACAATGGTGAGTTGAAACAGCCCCTAAAGTATTTGGTGGTCTGGGTTATCAAGAGGTTTGGGTTTTAAGGACAGGACAGAAATAAATAACACCTGGAATCATTTCAGGTAGAAAATTAAATTGGAGTCCTGCCCTCCCTCTCTCACACAAAACTGTGGTCTTTGGAGGGCAATGCTTTCTGTAAAATGATTAATGAGGCCAAATTTGTACAGTCAGGAACTGTATCTATCTTAACTGTGCTATGAGTCAGGAAAAATTCTCCCTTGAGAATTTGTAAACACAGGCATGATTTGAGTAGTCTTAGGAATTTAAGTTAAACCACTTATGTGGCATAGGAAGTGCCAAGCTGAGAAATAAATTACAGCTGTCCCCACTGGCAGAGCTCCGGGTACCTGGCAGAGTATTCTCCCTAAAGGGCTTAACTTTAAGCTCTCTGAAGCCTAAAAAACAAGCATATCAAACCAGGCCAAACATGGGAACTTACATCTCAGAATTATAAAACTCACAAAATTAGAATGTTTAAATGCTTGAAGAAATAGAAAGAAATAAAAACTAAGCAATTAAAAAGATATTTTGCTTCCAAATATTGGCAGATTTGAAAAGTAAACCAACAGAAGTTGTAGAAAACATGTAATCATTGAATTTAAGCATTCAATGTGGTTTGAATAACAAATTAGATGTAACTTATAAGAAAAATTGGGGAACTGGAAGACAGATTCAAATTAATTTTCTAAAAGATTTTACACTAAAATTTCACACAAAAGAATGAATATGAGAAAGATTAAGGCACATGAATCAAATGAAAAAAATATATGTATGTAAGAATATATACACATGTATATGTATATGTGTGTTACGTATATTATATACATACATATATACATATACACATTTATATATATGGATTTATATGGTGTTCTAGAAGAAAGAAGCAAATAGAAAAAGGAACAGGAAATATTTGAAGAGATAATAGTTAACAAAATTTTATAATTAATAAAAGACAAACCTCATAATCAGAATAAATAAAGGAATATTCTTCCACAGTATATCATAGTAAAAATAAAGAAAAGCAAAAACAAAGAGATGATATTGGAAACAGTGAGAAGAAAAAGATTGCCTACAAAGAAATAACAATTAGATTCACCGCAGACTTCTCAATTTCAACAATGGAAACCAGAAAATTTTCAAAGTACTGCCACAGATTAATTTCAACCTGTAATTATATACATAGATAAACTACTATTCAGGAATGTGAACAAAATAAAAGCATTTTAGAACAACAACCAATAAACCCTCAATAAAGGAAATTCCAAAGTATATTTCAAAAAAAGGAAAACAGTCTCACAAAAATGGTTCCAGATAAGGGAAGGAGTCATGATGAAGAAACTGATAAAAATAAAGGAGAGGATAAATCTTTCTTAAAAAAAAATGCATAAAACGATAACGTCTAACTTGGAGCAAGAAAAGATGATATAGCAAAATAAGTGGACAATTATATAGTAAATGTTAATCAGACTAGCTATATGTAACATTTATTATAATAAAAAAAAAGAGAAATAGAATTTAGAATTTCCAAGTCAGTGGGGAGGGAAAAACAATAGCAGTTTTTTAAAAACTACAGTAATCCAAAAGAAATTCAGAATGGTGAAAAAAAGAGAAACATAAAAATCAAGACATACAGAAAGCAGAATATAGGAAAAATTTCATATGAAAACCAGTGAAGGACAGAATAAGAATGGAAATCTGGCCTTTCATGAATCATAGATGCAAAAATCACTGTGGAAGTATCAGGAAACTGAATAAGCAATGTATTTAAGAATTTATATGTTGTGATCTAATTGAATTAATCCCAGACAAGAATGCAAGAACACTTTAGCATTGGGAAATTTACTAATAGAGTTTAGCATGTTAATATATTGAAGGAAAAAAGTTATCTGATCATCTCTTTAAATGGAGAAAAAAGCATTAGGGAAATCCAACGTTTACTATCACAATTCATAGCAACTTAAGAATGGAAGAAAACTTCTTTCCTGATAAAAGGAATCTACCATAAGCTTACAGAAATTTACCACACCTGATATTGAAATGTCAGGTTAATTCACATTAAAATCAGGATTGAGACAACTATGCTCACTATCATTACTATATTGAATAACATAAAGAAAACCATAGTAGTGCAGTTAGACAAATGAAAGAAATAAAGGGAAAATTAAACAAATTGTGGGGCACCTGGGTGGCTCAGTCGGTTGGGTGTCCAACTCTTGATTTCTGGCTCAGGTCATGATCTCATGGTTCATAGGACTGAGCCCTCCGTTGGACTTGGCACTGACAGCATGGAGCCTGCTTGGGATTCTCTCTCTTCTTCTCACTCTGCTCCTCCCCCATTTGTGCATGCACTCTCTCTCTCAAAATAAACATTAAAAAAATGAACCAAATCATCATATTTGAAAATGTTTGTATAAAAAAAAGAATCCACTGAAAATTATTTGATTTAATCAGATAAAAGCACAGGAACTGGATATGAGAGTATATATAGTCTTTAATATATAATTATTATATATTATTATAAATATATATTTAATATACATTAATATTAAATGTAATATTAATTAAGAACACTTTATTGGAAGATATTAAGGAAATAAATCAAGTACACGAGGAAGAGACTCTGATATACTAAAGCTGTTTATTTTTAAGTGAACTCTACCCATAACATGGAGCTTGAACTTACGACCTTGATATTAGGAGTTGGATGCTCTACCAACTAAGCCAGCCAGGTGTTTCAGCATAGATGATTAGTGCATATCCTAACCTATACATTTAATGTGAACTCCTTTCAAAATCATACCCAAGTTTGTTATGCAACTTCACAAACTGGTGTGAAAATGTACATGTAGCAGCTAATGGCAAGAACAGCCAAGATAAATTTGAAAAAAAAAAAAAAAACAACAAAAACAGGATGGAAGGATTTGCCCAATTATAAACAATGCTTATTATAAAGCAATAATAATTGAGACAATATTGTGTGTCCTCAGAAGGAAACAAAAGACCAGAGGAACAGAAGAGTAAGCCTAGAAACAGAACCACACATAAACACAAACTTCATATATGACAAATGTCATTGCTAATCAATAGAGACAATATAGACAATTCAATAAATGGTGCTATACAATTGGTTACAAATATGGAAAAATAAGTTATGTCCACATGTCATATAAACTCCTAAATATGATAAGGAAAAGCATAAGGATTTTAAGAATGATAAGAGACTACTTTATGACTTTGGGACAAAAAAAGAATGTTTAAAGAAGTTTGACTTATTTAAGGAATGAAAAAATAAACCACACACAGGGACAAGACATTTTCAGCGTAAGAGGAGCCCAGGTCCTGGTTAAAACCCTATGTGTGATTATTCAGGCCTGACCACAGGCAATTACCAAGACTTTTCCTGACACACCTCATGGAGAAACCTGCCTTCCCCATACCAGATGTGTGCACCTAGCTCATTGTGGCCTCTGAAGGGAGCTGCAGTCAAGCACTCAGGCCCCGCTGAGTGGAGCTCCCTGAATATTTGCCTTCATTCCTAGGTCTCAGTATCCAAGGCACTGGGTGGAGGACTTCTTCAGGTGCTTCTGCTGAGTCACCTTGTCAGCGAGAGGAGGGGAAACCAAGAAGACACTTGTTCTAGCTCTTCCCCATAAGCCTCTGTCCATCCCAAGATTCATAAAACTGCTGGAACCTTTGTTTGATTCTCTCTCCACAGAAGGACAATACCCATGTCTAGGTGGATCTACCTGACCCTTAAGTGATGCACTTTTGTCTGGGAAAAAATAGAAGGTGAGTGAGGAGTCAGTGCTTTCTCCAGTTGTAATCTCTTGCTTATATCACAGCAGTAAGTCACTAAATGCCCATCTTTCTCATTTTGGGGTTCTTGTTTTAATTAGCTACTCTGATATCTGATAGCTCAGCTCACTCTCTCTCCGAGCTCACCTGAGCTCCTGACAATACATAACTGATAAATGGTTAGTACCCAGAATATAAAATGCTTTCCTACAAAGCAGTAAAAGAAAAAATTAGGAAATGGGGAAAGAATACAAAACAGTTGACAGAAAGAAGAATGGGCTGTAAACATATTAAAGATATTTAAAATTTTCACAACTATGAGATACACAAAAGTTAGAATTTGATAATATAAAGTGTTGGCAAGGATGTGGATAAGTAGGAAGCCAATATGCTGATGGTAGAAGTGTAAATATGTACTAAGACTTTGGAGGACAAGAATCCTAGGTGGTCCAAGGTACAACCTAAGCACCAACCAACATCACAAATCTTGTAAATAGTGCACTCTCAGTTACATGGCAATTTGAAGAAGTAATTTACGATTAATCAAAAGAAAACCTCACAAATGCTAAGTTTGCGCTGCCAGGAAATCTCATCAATCCTTGTTTGTTTGGTTTATTTTCTTTTTTCTCCTCCACTTAAGGCATTGTGGTTATCAGTTTAATTTGCTATAAAATACAATTAATGTTACTATGCTTAATTTGGTTTAAGTCTAAGGAGGGGTAATCAGAGACTTTTTACTTTTCATTGTAATTTTATTAAAGTAACCTAAAATTATTGCTCAGAACTCTTTATCTTTCAACAAAGATCATCCTATAATCACCTAAGCGTTTGGTATTGCCATTAGTTTACTTAATTCATCATAAAGAGATGCTTCTTGGATATGGATTTCAAATTTGATTACCAATGTATTATCATCTAACTTTCAGTGTTCCAGGTTTCAAAGTGTAGGAATGAGCATTAAAAATTTAATAAAAAATACTTGAATTCCTACTGAATAGAAGGAAGTTTGAGCTACAAAGAATCTATATCAGAGTTTTTCCAAATTTTTCTATAAACACCCAGATGGGTTTTTCATAAATGATATATTAAATGAATATAATTTCTTAAGCAGAATTGATTGCATAATTAGCAAGGAGGAAGAAATTAAAGGAAATTGCATTTAGTGGGATGAAGACAGTCATTCTTTGGTGATGAAATTCACAATGAACAGTGTGTGTGTTTATCAGTTATGGAGTAATCTGCATGTACCAAAAAATATTGCATCAAAATATATGATATCAAAACTATTTTAATTGAGGGGCACTTAGGTGGCTCAGTTGATTAAGCATCTGATTCTTGATTTTGGCTCAGGTTATAATCTCACGGTTTGTGAGTTCAAGCCCTTTTGGGCTTTGTGCTGACAGTCCGGAGCCTGCTTGGGATTCTCTCTCCCCCTCTCTCCTTGTCTCTCCCCTGCTCATGCTCATTCTATCTCTCTCAAAATAAATGGATAAACTTTAAAAAATTTTTTTTAAATTTAAAAAAACTATTTTAATTGAAAGGAAAAATTACCCAAACACTATACTAAGAAAATATAAACATACTTTTCAGTCTTTGTTGGATGAAGTAGACAGAAATTAGAACTGTAGATATTCTGATAATATAATTAATAAAATTTATTAATTTCCCCAAATTTGCACCCTACCAATAATACTACTCATTTTTTAATAACCATGGAAAATTTAGAAAAATTGATTACTGGGCCACAAAGGAAGTTTCAAATTACAAAAAACATAAATGGTCTAGGCCATATTCTCTGAATATGATGCAATAAAACCAATGTAATAATAAAAATATGAACAAAAAATATCACTTAAAAATTGTAAACTCTGAATATTCATAACATTTTTCATCCAAGAAGAAACAAAACTTGCACTTAAAAATTAACAATAGAGAGCAAACTGAGGGTCGATGGAGGGTGGTGGGTGGGGGATGGGCTAGATGGATGATGGGTATCAAGGAAGGCACTTGTTATGATGAGCACTGGGTGTTGTATGTAAGTGATGAGTCACTGAATTCTACTTCTGAAGCTAATATTGCCATGTATGTTAACTAACTAGAATTTAAATGAAAATTTAAGAATAAAATTAAAATTAAAAGTTGTGATTCTTTATGAACATACATTCTTAAACCCTTAAATAAAAATTATGCAAAATGAATTCAGTCACATGCCAAAAGTAATACACTTATTATTTTAAGTGGCTCTAATTAAGAAATACTAGATTAATATTAGAATGTATATTCATATAATTAATTCAATCAATAAATCAAAGCCAAAAATATATAATTATCTTACTACAAATCTAACAAAATTCAGTAAAGTTCAATACCCATTCTGTTGAAACTCTTCACAATAAAATAAAAAGTTATTTTCTGTATATATTTATTAGTATCTATATAGCATTCCCATATCTGGTATTAGCAAAGTATTTTATTGTAGACTAGCCCTCTTACCAAGAACAGCTAGAAAAGCTGGTTAAAAATACACAGTGCACGAGAGATATGCGGTACAATGATACTGCTGGGTTATTTGGCTCTGGGTTGTGAGGTGAGCTCACCTGAGTTCCCTTCTGAATCCCACCCAGACACTCTGCATGATGGCCACAAGTCTCTCCACTCAGATAAGAGGAAATGTAAGGCATGTACTTCACTGAAGTAAAGCAGCACACACTCCCCTCCACCCACCGTGCTCAAGAGAGGGGCAAGAAAAATGTTCACCCCATAATCTGAAGACATTTCAAGATGCCAGAATAAACCCAAGCCTGCCACACAGATCTGAGACAGATCGAGTCACGAGTCTCGTACAATGGAAACTGATATTCACCACTGTCAGCAGTACATTTTAAAAAATTACCTAAATATTCCAGATAGAACATCTGGAAAGTTTCCCCTGATCTGTAAAATGCATGCTATATCTAAATTTCTTTCTTTTTTTTACTTTTAGGCATTGCTGCATAAAACTGCCAGTGTTATTAATGCATCTCCCTCTGTTATTCCTTGCTTTACTAAATATGGGAAGATCAGAGAAGCAGGTCTTTAAAAGAAGCAAATGTTACTGTTGAAGGATGAACAGTTCTGCCTTTCCCTTTCCTAATGCGGCGGGTGCCACAGGCTTTCCACAGAGGAATATGTGCAAAAGAAAGAAAGAAACAAAGAAGAGCTAGGCCCATTGAATGCTCAAAAAACCAATGTACAGAACAAACAAAACAATACAAAAACTTTCTCCAAATTTTAGGAAATATTTTACCCTAATCAAGAGCTCTTGGGGAGCCTGGGTGGCTCAGTCGGTTAACTGTCTGTTAATTTCAGTTCAGGTCATGATCTCATGAACCATGAGATCGAGCCCCCATCAGGCGCCACACACTGACAGTGCAGAGCCTGCTTGAGATTTTCTCTTTCCCTTTTTCTCTGCCCCTCCCCCTGTTTGCACACACATGCTCTCTCTTGCTCTTTCTCTCAAAATAAATAAATTAAAAAAAAAATCTCAAAGTATGTGGCGATGGTAGACTGAAATTTTCATACTGTTCAACTGTGTGTCTTTTGTCTTCCTAAACCATTCTGGTATGTAAAGTTTTTAAGTCATTTATGTTTTTCCCCACATCATCTTTCATGTTCAAAAGCCATAAATAAGTTGGAAATAACGAGTGTATGTGGATTCAGAAGTTTTATATTTGTCATCTTCACACTGGGACTGGGGCCTCCTTGTTTTCTTGTAACAGTCCTTATTCACTTCTTTCATGTTTACATCATCCTGATAAGTAACAGCTTTTAGATTTATATCTTTTTTTCTTCTTCCCTCCTTCTTTCTCCCCTTCCCTCCTTTCTTTCCCTTCCTGCTTCCATCCTTCCTTCCTTCCTTCTTTCCTTCCTTCCTTCCTTCTTTCCTTCCTTCCTGCCATTAACTATATCACCTGGGCCCAGTGCTGAGCTTTTTTATTTTTCTTTTGTGTCAATTCCTCAACATCATTGTTTAAATTCCACCAAAAAAAAAAAAAAAAAGAAAAAAAAAAGAAAAAAAAAAAAAGATGAGCATTGAAAATGGAGACACAGCAGTGTTGTTTAATGGCCTACATATTGCTCCAGTATGTGATCTGAAGAGACTTGAAATTAAAAGCATAATAAGCTCAAGCACATATTAAATTAGGATAGCTTGTTCTTCATAAAATCTAACCACAAGTAAAAATAGAAAACCTATGAGAAATTTGACAGTGACATATTGAGGGGATGAAAGTTTTTAGGTTAAGATGCAATGACTTCATAAGTGAAGATCAATTGAACGTCCAAACCAATTTTTGAAAGGAATTTAATTTAGTTTGATCTATGTTTATAGAAGGAAATAAATGCTTCATACATTGGATGTGTAAATTAAGGAGCATAGAGTTGGCAAAATCAATACACTATACATTATCATTAATTTAGAGTAGAAGTGGAAAGATGGAGCAGGAGATGGAGTGGAGATGGACAGGAAGAAAAGCAAAAAGAAGAGGAGAAAAAGAATACTAGATAAACAAAAACAGAAACGGAGGCAGGATAGGGTAGGGAAAGAATGAGGGCAAGTATTTTGTTGAGCTGTCTAAATCAGGCACTCTATTGGTGCTTTATTTGTTTTAATGTAACCCTCATAGAACCCTGAGAAGTGGGCATTATTAATTAGGCACTTTTATAGATAGAAATGATCTTATGGGTAAAGTTGAGAGTGGGATCTAGATATGGATATTTCACCCTCCCCATCCTTCTGCCTTTGGGATCTGCCCACCAAAGACAGCCATTCTGCTCTTCTGGGTCTGGCAGAGTTTCAAGAAAAAGGCTCAGCCTCTGTGTACCAAATGTGCTGTAGCTGAATCAGAACCATGTGATTCTGAGGTCTGTATCATGAAGCCAGTGTTCAAATTGCTCGTAAGCCTCATCCTTCAAAGTAGAATTTTCATAATAAAGGAGATATTTGCTCTCTCTATCTGAATGATTGTTCTTCCGTCCTCCTTTACTTTCTCACTCCCTTCCCGGGCACTACCGTACTCCTTCTCTCTCAATTGATTCTGAAATGAGGCTGCAAAAAAGAGGTGTTATGGATGGATGGCTCTGTGTCAGCTACTACTGCAACAACACTGCATAAAAAAGAACCACAAAATCTCAGTGGCATACAGCAATGAGCAGTTATTTCACTCCTGGATTCATTGGTCAGATGGTATGGCTCTGCTCCCTGCGTTCATTTTGAAGTCTAGGCAAGAGTCAGCAGCTGCCCACAGGAAGATCTTATCCCATGCCTTTTGAGACTCAAAAGGGCAAACCCTCCTTCTCAAGTACATTTCAAGTTCCTGCCTGCTTTACATCTACTCTCATCCCATTGGTCAAGGTAAAGGAACTGGGGGGAAAGGCATAATGAGCAGGGGAGGGGCAGAGAGAGAGGGAGAGAAAGAGAATCCCAAGCAGGCTCCCCACTGTCAGTGTGTGACTGTCAGTGCTTAACTGACTGAGCCACCCAGGCATCCCTTGAATATACACACACACACACACACACACACACATATATACGTATATATATACGTATGTACATATATACATATATATAAACGTATATATGTATGTAAATATATATTCAAGGAAATAGCAAGGAGGTGGTGCAGGGAGAGATAAAGAATAGGGTCAGTAATTCAATCTACCACACTCTAAAATCCTTACAGTCGCCATCAAGAAAAACAGAGAAATGCATGCAATTTGGTAGGCATTGAAGTGTCCTTTAATTCTCCCTGCTTCAGCTATAGAGCTTCATTTCCACTTCTCTGAATGAACCATACTACGGGATACTTCATAGTATGATACTTTGTACATTCTCTTCCCTATCTGAAATGCCTTTCTCTCCACTCCTTAACCTAGTAAAATATGACTACCCTTCAAGACTCAGACTCACATGATACCCCCAAATTTAAGTATTCCATGATTTCCTACCTTGGGATAATTTGTAATTATAAATCTACTTCCTTTACTACATTTATAGTTTCCTCAAGGCCAAGAACTATATATGTAAATCATGTTTTTGCCTGTATCAAGCATTATACTGTTTTAAAAGAAAACAAAATGTTTAGTCAGAGTTTTTGAGATAACTAAATGTCCATTATATTCTGCTGTTCATTTTGGCTGTGGGTATCAAAGTTGGTTAGTCTGGAAAGTAATGAATTTTGAAACAGCTTTTTTATTCATGTGATAAATATTTATTCTGCCCTCAAGATGCCCAGATCCGATGGGCAAGAATAAGAAGTGAGGAGGTGACAGATGCTTTGAGGAGAGAAAAACTTGATGGCACATCTTATTCATCCATTCATTCATTCATTCATTCAACAAATAATTATTAAACCCTTTTTATCTGGCAATTACTGCAATATAGGGGTGAAGGAGACAGACATGGTCTCTGCCCTTATGAGACTTAGACTTTGGCTAAGAATACAATTATTAAATATACATTTACAAGTGCACTGAGCTTCATAAGGAAGTCTAAAGTATTTTGGGTGTGTGTCAAGATCTAATCAGGAAAACAAAAACCACCTGAATTCTTTTTCAACTCACTACAGTTCATGCTCAATGTTACCTTAGTTCCAGGTGTACAACACAGGGAGTGATTCAACAACTCGATATGTTATGCTATGTGTACCACAAGTGTGGTAGCTACCATTGGACACCATAATACAATGTTGTTATAATATCATGGGCTCTACTCCTTATTCTGTGCATTTTATCTCCTTGACTTATTCCTTGCAGAACTAGAAGCCTGTGTCTCCCACTCCCCTCACCCATTTTACCCATGCCCCCACAGCTCTCCCCTCTAGCAACCATCAGTTGGTTCTCCGTATTTATGAGTCCATTTCTGCTTTTGGTTTGCTTATTCATTTGCTTTTTTTTTAGGCTCCACATGTAAGTGAAATCATATGAAAAACCACCTGAGTTTTTAAAACATCAGGATTTAAAAAAACCGTTTATTTATTTTTGAGAGAGAGAAAGAGCACACAGCAGAAGGGCAAAGAGAATCCCACACGGGCTCTGCACTGACAGTGGCAAGTCCAATGCGGGGCTCAAACTCACAAACTATGAGATCATGACCTGATCTGAAGCCAGATACTCAACCAACTGAGCCACCCAGGCTCCCCTAAAACAGCAGGATTTTGTTGCGGGGGCATGGTTACACAGGTGATGAAAGACTGAGAACCCCAATAGGACATCCAGGGCACCCAGAGGCTAGCAACAATAGCAAACCATTATCTCCCCTATCCCAGCCTGAAGGGACAAAAGCAGAAGGCAGCATTATCAGAGCACAGGGGCCAGTGTGGAACCACATCAGGCTACCAGTCAAGGCACTGCTGTTGAAGGGATGGCACAAAGTTTGCCTTCCATCTTCCCCTCACCCTTCAGTTCTCCCCAGGATTTGACCCTGGCAATAAACCAACTGGCAGGGGAATTCTTTCTTCTGTAAACTAGAGCCAGACCAAGAAAGGAATTTGAGGACAAATTGGCCCAGGACCTTTATCAGGAATATAAAATAGGAATTAACAGTATCTAAAGTAATGCTGGGAATATCAGTTTTGAAACCTCCACTCACTTCCTACCTCTTCATCAGCCTGGCTATCTAGCCACACAGTCAGAAATGTTTGCTGGCAGTCTTAAAATACCCTTTCTTCTTTTTACTCAGACATAAATCTGAGCAAAGAAAATAAAGTGAGGTAGAAGAAACTCTCAAAGTGGTATAAGAAATCAAATGAAGAATTTTTTTTAAAGTATATCTTAGTATTCCATATAGATACGAAGAAGAAACATAGGCTTTACTGAAGCACTGTGTAGAAAACAACCCACAAGATTTTGGTTCAAATGATAACTTTTACATTTAGAAGCTGGGAGGCCATAGGCAATTTATTTAATCAATCTGACCTCAGTTTCCTTATCTATAAAATGAAGTCAGTAATATCTCCCTTGAGATGTGTTGTGAGGATTTCCAAAGAGACTTAGAGGTTATGGGGGGGGGGGGGAGGGTGGGCTTATATTCAAGTTTGTACGAGAAGCAGCCATTGCCCACTTTGCTACTGTCACCAATTAGAATTAATGTATGTTAACCACTTGGGGACACAGTAGGTGCTCAGTGAACAGTTACTTTTCTTATGTTTATAAATCATTAAGTAAACCTTTGTGTGTAGTTTATTCATTTGGAATTAAGGGAGATGTTGAAAGGAAAATTATTTGTATTGTCATCTTAATCTTCACATTCATCTATTTACTATTAAACTAAAAAGTTACATAGGAAAAAAATCCCTGACTCCTTGGTTTAGTCTGTCATGTCCTCCTTCTAGACAACTTGGTTCAGTTTGTCATATCCTCCTCCTAGACAATTGCAATCATGTCTTTTTTCACCACTGGATTCTCAGTGGTCAGGACAGAGCCTCCTAGGACATGAAAGGCGCTAAAATTGTGTTGAGATACTGGCTTCACTTTAGTAATTGATTGCTCAACAGATAATTCTGAAATAATTAAGTTGCTGATAGCTACAGTTCAAAATTTAACAATTGCTTCCCAACATGCCTTTATAGATGAAAGACTGAAGCTACCATCTCCATATTAGAGCAAAGGCTTTATGCAAACAGAATGTTCACTGGGTGAGGTCAACTCTCAAATGAATTCCTCAGGTGACAGTCTAATTCTACTGAATAGGAGCTTACTATAAAATTCAAAAAGTTATCATTCCAATAGGCAAATCTTAAAATAATGGTTGACACTAAATAAGAATTTCTTCTTGGCTATGTTTCTTCTGTGTGAATCAGAAAGACTAAAATTTTAATACTAAATGAAACATATCTTTGTGTCAAATGTTGAAATAATTTCTACATGTAATGCATAATTTTGAAAATTATGTCTTCCTTTCCAGATCTCCCAGTTACAAAACATCCCACATCATCTTTTTGTAACTCTAATACTAGGCTGAGAATTTTGTCTTTGAACTCTTGCCATTACAAGAATTTCATAAGATCAAAAATGACTCATCAGAAAGCCTTGTTTTATAATTTCTCAAGCTCCGTATTTCCAAAACCTTTTATCTCCATTTTATTTCAGTCTGTCTGATAGCTCTGAATTTCTCCACCCTGAAGACTAAATCTCAAGCCATTACCTCTATGTAGATTCTTTCTTCCAGCTCTGTTTCCTCCCACATTTGTTGCACTTAAGCCTTGCCATCAGATAACCACTGGTTTCCCTTTCCCTTTTGGTGTCTTTCAACACATTGGGGTGTACTTTGGCTTTTTTTTTTTTTTAATCTCTCTGGTTAGCCTAATTCCATGCTCCTTTCAGCTCTGCTCTTCTGTCTAGCATCTTTGAGTCCCTAGGCTCTTTAATCTTCCACTGACTTACAAAATCAATTCATAACCCTTGATTATTGTCATACTTGCACTCCACTTCTTTTCCTTACAACATCTAGTGTTACTGGATGCCAAGATTGTGCTGACTGGATCTATTCAAATTCTTGTAATTTTCATCTCAATTTCAGGAAACTTTTAATTCATTTCTTGTGGACACATAATCATGTTCCCTATAGAAACCTTAAAAAGTGTTTTTCTCTCCCTCCCTAGTCTCCCAGTCCCACAATGGCCTCAGTGGAAACTTTATCTCATTTAACTTCTGTGGTCTTTAACACGCTGAGTCTATTAATTCCTGGGGCATCTTTATGACATGTCTATATGCGACTTTTCTCAATACTGCCATATACAGAGGTGATCAGAATTTGCGGTAGTGGCTGAGGAGAGAAGAGCACAGGTGAACTGGTTTGAAAAACTCCCTTGTGTGGTAGGCATTGTTGATGCCAGAGAGAAACAAGGAAAGAGATACCTAAGAAAATCAATCTGGGGTCAGAGCAATCATCATAAATTGCCTTCAGAACCACCTCTAAAATGAGGCTCAGCTTTAATCGTGTCAAAACTGTGTAGCAATTTATGTCCGAGGGAATGGTAAAAACAATAAAGTGGATCAGCTAGCAATGAAAGGAGTCAAACATCTGAGTGTGATCAAAGAAAGAGGCAGTCAAAGAAAGCCCTTCTAAAACCATTTTCATTCCAGGTAACCACAAAAGATGTGACCTCTGAGGAGCAACATCAGAGGCTTTAAACTAAAATAGTGCGAACAGTAGTTAAATAAACAAGCAAACTACAATAATAAGCACCAAATGGGTAGGGGAGAATCATATCCAGAGTTGCTACAATATATTATCTAAAATAAAAAAATATATATACATATGATATGCAAAGAAATAAGAAAGTTGCCCGCACACACAGTTTAAAAAAAAAAAAAAAAAGCAAGCAATAGAACTTTGAGGGGGCCCAGATGTTGACCATAGCAGACAAAGACTTCAAAGCAGCTATCATAAATATATCCAAAGAACGAAAGGAAACTATGTTTAAAAATTTAAAGAAAGCATGATGATAATGTCTCATCAAAGAGACAATATCAAAAAGGAGAAAGACATTATTTAAAAAAAAAAAAAAGACGGAAATTCTAAAGTTGCAAGTAAAATAACCAAGAAAAAAAAAATCACTATAGAGCTCAACCAGCTGAACTGGTAGAAGAAAGAATCAGCAAATATAAAGAAAAGCTGATAGATTACACAATTTAAAAAAAATGAGAGAACAAAAAGAATGAAGGAAAAGTGAACAGAGCCTCAGAGTAATGTATGACACATTAATCTCACCAACATACTTGTATTGGAATTACCAGGAGAGGGGAGAGGAAAAAGCAAGCAAACAAACAAAACCACAAAAACTTGTTCTAAAAAATAATGCCCAAATTTCCCATATCTGATGAAGAACATTAATCAACACATCCAAAAGGCTCAACAAACTCCAAGTAGGGAAAACACAAAGAGAAGTATACCCAGAAACACCAGAGTCAAACGCTGAAAGACGTTTTTGTCTAAAAGACATCTTTATCTAAAGAGGAAATATGAAGTAGCACAATGAAGCTTAAATAAAGGCAATGTCAGATAAATAGAGATTAAAAGAATTCACTGTAAGAGAACCCAACTATCAAGAAATATTTAAAGAAATTCTTCAGGCTGAAAACAAGTGACCTCAGACAGTAATTCGAAACCATATGAAAAATAGCAAAGAAGTAGAGTACTAGTGAAATAATTATGTAATTATAAAACTTTGCATACATGTATATTACTTCTCCTTTCTCTTCTTAATTGATTTCAAAGGTAGTTATATAAAATTATATATAAGTGTGTGTGTGTGTGTGTGTGTGTGTGTGTGTGTGTGTGTATTGTTAGGCCTATTACATATAGAAATGTAATACATTTGCTGATAACAGCAAAGAGGAGATTGGGGAATAAAGTTGTATTGGAGTAAGGTTATGACTTTTCTTCTCCCAGCTTCTCTAAAAGGCATACAATTATGTAAATTAACACTTATAACAATGTATTGTTGGGTTTGTAACATTTATAGATGTAATATGTATAATAATGGCATCACAAGGCAGGAAAAAGAACTATTTAAGAGTAATATATCTATATGGTACTGGAATTAAGTTTGTATAAATCTGCAGTAGACTCTGATAAGTTAAAATATATATGGCAAACCCTAGAGCAACTACTAAGGAAATAACCCCAAAACAAACAAACCAAAGAAGAGGATTTTTGCTTTTACCAAAAAAGGGTGAAAGGTAAAAATGGCATTCAGCATTGGTTTTACAGCGAGCCTCCTAGAGGAAGCATGCAGTCTGAGCAGTCAGAGTCACACTGCCAAGCTCTGTCCCTGGGAACCACACTCAGCATCTTAGCGTCAAACTGCTGTCTTTGAACCGTATCTGTGAATACCTGTGCTGATGTGGGGCATGAGCAAACGGTCAAGACAGACTTATTGAGACATTTTTGGTGCAAAATAAAAAGGTGCTTTTATTACAGCACAGGGACAGGACCCGTGAACAGAAAAAGCTGCATTTTTGCTGTATGAATCTGATGGTTATATACGCAGTGCTCAAGGGGCAGGGGACATGCGCAGGGAGTATTAGATAATAGATATCTTGTTCGAATTTCTACTCATAAAACTACTTTTGCAAGATTTCCCTGGTGCTTTATCATTCAGCTCGATATTAACTATTGGTGACATGTACAGGCAGTCATGAGAGAATGTAACAACCAGTACATATTTGATTCTTATTGGACCTATATTGTCAGGCTATATAGGTCAGTCTTCTATGCTACAGGTGAACATTTTTCTGCTTCTGTTCTTCATCATTTCCTCCCTGACCAACTTTTCAGTCCTTACATCTTTAAGATTGTTGAAAGGCAAAGGGTTCATCTTCTGTAACTTCCTCAAGTTGATAGGGGTCATAGAGATGTCCCTACTCAGGGACTGAAATTAGTTACTCTCTTACCCTACAAGAAACTGTTATGGTGGGCCATTACTGTAGAGCCCAGAGGGGACATCGGGATGAATTTGTTTTGAGTAGGATCAAAGGAGTCAGGAACTGCTTGCTTGGCAATAGGAGAGAACCAAGCAAAAGAGACAACACATTAGAATTATTATTAAAATGAAAAATAAGAGTAGCAATGAGGTGGATGATAGTCCACCTCCTGACCAGGAATGTAACCAATTATCAAGTGACAATGCAGTCATTAGGAGCACCAATTCGATTCTTTGTATCAGTAAGTAAACCTGTTACATTTTAGTTATAATCTAGAATACAGACACAATATTCTTCTTTAACAATGGCAGACGTTCCTCCTCATGCTGCTGTTAAGATATCTAATGTCATTCTATTTTGTAGAATCGATTTATGCATTAGAGTTACTTTAGTGTTTAATAACATAATGCTATATTGGGAGTCATTTAAGGCCTTAATGTGTATTTATCAAGGGCCTCCATGTGCCGTATGACATCTTCTAAATGTACTGATGGAAGAAAAATAGATGTCAGATGGTCACACCAATGGAACGTGGATCTTGTCCAGCATTGTCGCGAGCCCATCTGTGGGTTGGCATTTTCAGTTAAAATTCTGATAGTTTGAGGATAAGAAAAAGGACTCTTATGGCCTGGAGAGTCCCATGTAACATTTATCATAGGTCAGCAAAAACATTTTTTTTTTTTTTTTTTTTTTTAGTAATAGAAATATCCTTTTATGTCCTGGTATTGGAGTGATCTGTCATATTGGCTATGTATTGATATAAATAAGGCCAATCTGTACCTTGTAATGGAGAAACCCACCTAGGGAGGTCTGAAGTGCTTGATGTGTGAAATAAGCCACAAATCTAGCATGAAGACTGGTTTTGTAGCTTACCATGATGTGTCCACTGTAAAGAGTTACCATTTATATATGGTATACATGTGGGCTAAAACTTTGGATACATTAGCAGAGTCATCTGGGATATATACACATTTAGTCTCAATATTAGCATAATAACTTTTTCTTTGACTTGCATTCAGGATATTAAGGGCCATTAAGTTTTGGAGGGCCACTTTTCGAATTTGTGGCTGACTTCATTTTGGGTTTGGATAAAGGTGGCCGCTATATGTTTGGCTTTAGCCTCTACTTGTAATTTTACGTCAACAGAGGTGGCTCTCAGGACAGATATGATTACAGGATAAAACCAGTAAGAAGCCTTCTTTCTCTGATGTCTAATCTTAACAATATTCTAATTATGAGGAATCACGGGCAAGTGGGAGATGATCTGTTCCAGGAGATAAGGACATCCCCAAGTGTATTATCCAATCCAAATATAAGGAGGCTGGGGTCATCTATTTTTTCCAAAGTCCATAGTTAACGCAGTGGAGTGGGGTATGCTCTGGCTTTTAAGGAGCGATTTTGTTATCCCAGCCACATAGAATTAATCAAGGTGACAGCGAAGTTACACAATTGTTGGAGAGTCCATCCCATTGTCCAGCTATTTAAATAACCACATGCCCATGGGGTCCCTTTTATTATCCCCACAGAGTAACAAGCAGGAAGACTATCTATATGTGAGCTATTACGGCAATCTCTGAAGTTTACCTCAAGTTGTCTAGCTTACGCTATTTAATCAAAACTAGAATCTAACATTCATAAGGATGTGTTATTGAAACACTTTTCTCTAAATTTACCCTTATTTCCAGAGATAACCAGATCAAAACTAATTTGTAAAATAAATCCACTTTAAATTTTTTAAATGTTTATTTATATTTGAGAGACAGAGAGAGAGAGAGAGAGGGAAAAAGCACAAGTGGGGGATGGGCAGAGAGACAGAATCTGAAGCAGGCTCCAGGCTCCGAGCTGTCAGCACAGAGCCTGATGCGGGGCTCGAACCCCCAAGCTGCAAGATCATGATCTGAGCCCAAGTCGGATGCTCAACCAACTGAGCCACCCAGGCACCCCAAAACAAGTCCACTTTTAACAAACTTGACCTAATTATTTACATAAGCTCAGCAAGAATAGTGGTTGATCAGACAGATCCTTTAAAATATGTATTGCTGGGAATCTTTTATAAGGAATCTCTAGATTGAACTTTCAATAGACTCCTAAGGCCAGAGCCAAGCCAAATACTTGTCAGACTTGTCTGCAATACCTATAGATTTGGGTGTATTCATTCCTTTTCTTGAGGTCCCCTAAATATCTTGAGGTTTCTGCACCTGCCAGGAAGTGCCATTCTTTACTCACCTGGTAAGGCTCCTAGGAACTCTGTAAGTAAGGTATCAGGCTGACATTTCAAAGGGGGTTCTATTGGCTCTACAAAGTCAACCTTAGTTCCTTAAGGCTGTCTGGTCATATCTGAATCTACGCACGCCTCTCTCAAATATGACATTCCTGTCAAAGCCTCGGTAATATAACCAATGTTTCCAAATGGTGTCCTGTTACTAGGAGAGTAGATTCTCACTGAACTTATGCAAATAATTGTAATTGCTACAGAAGAAAGAATATTCACTGAGAGTTTCTGAATTCTGGAGGGTTCATGTAGGGAGACAAGTTAGAGGTTTCAATTTGTTTGCAAAGGAATATTTTATCATATTTCTATACGTCACAGGTATCATAAGAGAAAACTTCCTTATTCTGGAAGAGACTACATTAGAGAACCAGCAATGTTTCAAACAAGAGTCATACAAACTATAATCATCTTTCTCAATTCATTTAGTCTTATGTTAGTAATTTTTGTTCAGGTCGCATGTAGCTGTCCCATTAGTTCAAGAAATTTAACCCAGTTCAGTTTTATTATGTTAAACATATCAAATACCTATACTAAAAAAAAAAAAAAGTCATTTACATGAGTCTCCTTGAAGACAAAACTCACTGGGCAAGAGCATCAGAGCAATAACTATAAATGACAAAAGAACGTCAGAAATGGACATGGCTAAAGACTGATATGAAGAGTTCATTATAATGCAGCTGACACAAATATGGTTCTGTGATACATAAGACTTCAATAATCAGAATATCAAGTGATGACCTTATGTTAGGACATATTAAAACTTCAGGAATTTTATATATTTTCTTGAATAGTTATAGCATTTACCTATACAATGTAACCAATGGTTTATCATCATTGGCTTGATAGTGCTTAACACACCAAGTAAGACTAATTAGTCAAAAAGACTCTATTTACCATTTAAATCTTAGGAAGTTTGTTAAAAAACTCAAAGTTTTAAAGCACATGCCTAAATAGGATTACAGATCATTATAAATTTAATATTTATATTTTTAACAATGGTGGCAATAGGGATTCTACAGAGAGTTATATAGTTGTTAGCAAAACTAAGCTCCTTTAACACTGAGAAGTTTTAACTTTCTTAAGTAACCAAAGACCTGAAAAGACAAAACATAGAAGCTTTAGCTTTCTAGGCAGATAGAGGGGAGAGAGAGGGGGAACAAAAATCTAGGTGCTTAATTTCAATTTATTTTGTGCATCTGTTAACAAGATGTGTTCTAGGTATCAGAAAAGCCTATAAAAAGGTTATTTTTGGGGTCTGGGGATGCTAAAACTTTTTTCACAAATTAATAGTATTGTCATTTTGGCTTATGAAAGGTTTCATGATAAAGCTCTATTTTTTTTTGTTGTTATTTAAAAGTTTTATTTTGAGACACAAAGCATGAGCAGGGGAGGGGGAGGGACAGAGAGAGAGGGAGAGAGAGAATTCCAAGCAGGCTCTGTTCTGAGCCCAAAACAGGGCTCAAACTCATGAACCTTGAGATTGTGACTTGAGCCTAAATGAAGAGTCAGAGGCTTAACCCACTGAGCCACCCAGGCACCATGGTAAAGGTGTTTTTAGATAGTGGGTAATTATCTGTACTAACAGTATTGATTGTAAAACATGATATGGGGCAAAGGGAAGAAAACAGTTTAACAGTCAAGTGGAGGGGAAGAATAACTGGATATGTATTTTATGAAAACAGATGACTAAAGAAATTATCATCCAATATTTGTTGGTTGAGCCAGCAGTTAGAAAAATAACTAGGTACCAACATGCTAATATTACAGGACACTACATTTTTGTTAGTGGTTTGGCAAAACCATTGTTGTAGTGAAATGTATTTTTACACTAAGTTGTACATGCAAGTACACTGAAATGCTATACTGATGAGCAATCAGAATACTACTGGAAAATAAAAAAATGAGGAAGACTAAACCTTGAGGTAGAAAACTTTCCCTTTTTTATAGGATATGGGAAGCAAGTACCAGATATTTTGGTCTCAGCTCTTCCAGCTCCCACCTTCCTGTCCTCTCAGGACACTGAAATAACTTCTTTTTTTGTAGTTTAGCCTCCAAGTAGATTCCAATTTATCAGGGCCAATCACAAATGTACACATACGGGTATGTACCTATTACTGTCACCAGCTACACCCCAAGACCTGGCCTTTACTGCTCACCTGATTGTACTCACTAACCTTTGTTTTATATTTTCCCCTAAGCTCTTCTTTGAAGCTCTTCTTTCCTCTTTACTCAGGCAAATGAAACATGAAACCACCCCCAGGTGATGGCGACTGCCCTGACAAGACCTCCCACTGGCCCAGACCACCCAGACCATTTAAGCTAAAACTGACTCATGCCTGCTCAGAAGGACCGTGAGATGATCTCTCTGGAATGACCCACAATTGACTTTACCTCATTATAATACTAAAATCTCCACCCAAGGAAGAGTCTTAACTTCATTTACATAACATACAAGGATCCTTGTAATGCAAGCCTCCTTTCCTTAAGGCACAAGTTTGACCTTAGGCTTCCCTATCTAAATATTCATTTTAACCCTAAACAAAAGGAATCAGTTCACTCTATCTTGGGGAGGTACAGCTTTGGAAGCCATTCCCCACGATCTCTTGATTCCCTGCAAATAAAAGCTTTCTTTGTGCCACAACTCAACCTGGTGCACTTTCTGACTCACCAAAGAGCAAACTCCTATTGGCTCAATTACACTACCAAACAACACTGGACACCTGGCTGCAAATTCCCATTTTCTTCTATTACACTCCTGTAGCTGTGGGTAAAAAAGCACTACCTAAGCACAGTCAGAAAACAGGCTGATTTACTTGTTAGCATATTAGTCATTGGTACTGAAAGTGCATAGATGCCATCTTTTTATGCCAACTTCCTTGAATCTTCACTAGTTGCCAACCTTTTTCCCCTCCTCCAAATTCCCAAGGTTTAAACACTTTAAATAACTGTTATCTCCTCAACTTGTTGGTAAATTCTGAGAAATGGCAAGTGACTAAATGGTTGGCAAAAAGATAAGGCATGAGATAGTATCATCCCTCAAAGCACATTTGTTTTAACTTAAGAAAGATACCATCAGTGAATCTATACAGAAATGTCCAGAGGCCAAACCTCTTAGCCACAGCTGCCAGCCTTGGAAGGCTACAGTACCATGCATCCATATACAGAACTTGGGCAGTACCACATACCCACATGCACATTTATGGCATAAACAGCACCTATATCTAATATCTAATTATCCCCACTCTACAAACTATTTCTTCCAAATCACCATTTAATCAAGCAAATCTCCTGTTCAACAAAGTGCAATGGCTTAAGTTGCTCATTTCATATTAAACTGGAATTAAATACTTCCAATATTCGGACTTCTTCCCATCAGTCCAAACCTGGGTTTGGAAGGAACAATCCAAATGACAGCCCTGCCTTAGTTTAAAGCTAGGTTCTCTTTTCTGCTTATTATGGATCTTTGATAAGAAATAGAATTGCTGAGAAGTCTGTTTTGCTTGCTGTTTGCTACGAGCATTGTGAGGCCTTTCCTGAATGTAACCTGCTGTGTAGTAGAATGGGTTGTAAACCTTCCTAAATGTAGTCTGATATGTAATGGAATGAGTGATTGTACATAAACTAACCGGCATTTTTCGCTTCTGTAAACCTGCTTGCTTAGCACATTCCTCACCTACCCCCTTCCCCCTTCCCCCTTTTTTCCTCCCGCCACAAGTAACGGACAAAGCCTTCCCGCCAAAGGACAAAGGACGCCCAATCAGAGAACAACAAATGTCCTTACTTTAAAATCAACTAATCAGGCCCCTCATAATTTGAAACCTCCCCTGTGCTATTTGTCTCTGTGTATAAAAACGCTGTACCAACCCTGATCAAGGCCTCTTAGCGTCACCGGCAACGAGTGCGCAGAGGTCCAGGTTCGAACCTGCAATAAACAACCCTTGCTGCTTGGCTTTGACTTACGACTCTGGTGATCTTTTGTGGGAGGTTTGGAACTTCAGGCATTACAGGTTCCCACTTCTTCCCTACCTCCACATCTCCATACCTTAAAACTTGCTTATCTTCTTGGCTTCTTCGTACATTCTGTTCCGTTCACCAGACTGTTCCCTTATTTACTAAGATCTACCTTCAGTTCCTCCTGTTTGACAAAATGATCCCTATCCGGGTGAAAAATGACTTTCCCTTTAAGGTGTCTTCCAAAGAACATCCTGTCTGGGCCATATGACAGGTAATAGCACAGAATGCTAAATTTGTTGAGCTTTATGAAGGCCATGTCACGAGCAGGGGATATGTTGAGTATTCATTAAAAAAAAAAAAAAAAAAAAACAGAAACGTTTTCCCCGCTCAATAACCCATAAAGGATGTTTAAGAAGTAACACCTTTTGGTACCTTCCTCTCTCTCCCCTTCTTTCCAAATTCCCTAAACCGGCTTTCTTTCTCTTCCACTCTTCCCATGCCTATGGGGAGACTGAAAATGTGGAGTTTGTGGGCTGGACCAACTTTTTTTTTTTTTTCAAGGTTTATTATTTTTCAAAGACAGAACGTGAGCAGGGGAGGAGCAGAGGAAGAGGGAGACAGAATCTGAAACAGGCTCCAGGCTCTGAGCGGTCAGCACAAAGTCCGACACGGGACTCGAACTCACAGATGGCGAGATCATGACCCGAGCTGAAGTCGGTCGCTTAACCGACTGAGCCACAGGGCTCCCCTCAGCTGCACCAACTCTTAACGCTGTGTCTCGGAACCGAAAGCGCGTAGCAGGCCCATTAGCCTCCGGCTCGCTCAGGACCTAAGAGAGGGCCCACTCAAGCCCGCCACCACGCCGGGAAAATGGGGCGCTTCCTGGCGGGGCGGGATTTCCGGGATTCTCCCGCAGGAAAATGGAAAAAGGCGCGCGTGAGAGAGAAGGGATGCGGAAGAGCCTAAAGAAAACAAGAAGAGGAAGGACGGCGGTAAAGGGAGGGCCTGAGGCGGAACCAAGGGGAGGTTCCGGCAAGAGGGAAAGGGTCGCGGGGGAGCGGATAAAAGGGGCGGAAAGCGGAAGAGGGTCGTGGGGGAGCGGAAAAGGAGGTTGCCTGCTTCCAGGCGCACTGGACTGCGTGGCTGTAGGGGCTGCCCTTTAAGTGTCATCTAGGACAGGATTCTAGCTTGTCGCTGTGTCATGGGCTTTAACGCTTCTCGGTACGAATTACAAGCGGGGACCCGCCAGGGCTCACCGGCGCGTTCCTAGTGACTTATCGCAGAGGTCCACTGCCCTGTGCTGGGCGTGGGGACGCAGTGCCGAGCGCCGCTGACGGACTTTGCGAGGTGAAGGAGGGCACTTGGGAAGAGTAAAACTTTTCTAAGGGTTGTGGCAAAATAGCCTACATTAGCATTTTCAAAAGAACGGGGAGACATGATTTCAACGCACTAGTTTAAATTGTAAATACTTTTCAGGCATAGACAGGATGGGTGATGTTCCTTAGGACTTCTGGATTTGTCCTGTGTATTAAATTATTTTGCTTAATTAAGACATTTGTTTCGTCCAGCCGACTTTTCAGTAACAACAGAAAAATGTCCAAATCATTTTTGGTAAGGGTTCTTTAATTCTAAAATACTTTTGAGCCTCGAGAATCCTTTTAATGCTACACCACACACCAGGGTCACAAATGTAGGGGATTAAAACCACTGGTTACTTAAATTACGTATTTAAAGGGCTTATGGGACCTTGAGAAAAAAAGTGTATCAACCCCCCCAACTCCCTTTCTTTTCCAACTCTGAGAACCTCCTGTTTACCAACTGTTGGCTTTAGGTGCTAGAGATATAGAGATAAATGGCCTGGGCAAGAATAACAGAGGACCCCTTTTGTGAAACTTTGCACTCTATTGGAGGAAATAAGCTTCGGGGGAAGATGTAATCGTGAAGTCTACTGGGAGAGGGAGGAGCATAGCAGGAAAACAGCTGATCCTTTCTTGATCTCCCCTTGCCGGATCTGAAAGAGAAGTAGTTAATAGTTGCATTTCAGGAAGAGAAACCAGCTTGCAAGAATGGAGTTGAAACAGGGTGAGTGACGGGAATAAGAAAGTGGATAGTTCTTTTGTGGACAGATTCTTAAGCCTCTTAAGGCATTATGGATTCTTAATACTTGTTTGCCAAATTATTACTGTCTTTCATTATTTGTCAAGCACCATTCTAAGCGTTGCAAAGGCCTTGCTTTCCAAAATCCTGTGGCAACGTCGGTTAAACGAGTAATTACGTGGGGGGAAAAAGAATATAAATGCTGTGCAAGCAAACAGTAAGAGTATTTTATGTAGCGTAAGTATTAAAGGAGATGACTAGGAGTTACTTCACGGAAGAGAAAAGTGTAACAGGTGAGGGGTCACATATGGACGTGAGGAACAAAGAGAAAAACCTGAAGGATTTGAGAAACTAAAAGTTCATTTTGGCTGTATGAAGAGGTGTGTGTATGGTGGCATGTGATAAAGCTCGAAAGGTAGGTTATATAATGACAGTCTCAAGAGAAACCAAAACTTGAAAATCAAGTCATGTTTGGACAGTCTTAAATAGAATCTTTCTGACTTTTTTTTGTTGTTTACCACCTCCCTCGGGCTAATTGTTATTAAGTATGCATTTGTGTTAATTTTCTGTATTCAATAAATCCAGCAGATGGTAAAACGGGTTACATATGGCTTTTAAGAGAAAAGCTAGCTTATTTCCTGTGCAGGGAGGGGAACTATTTGATCCTTTGCAGAACTTGAAAAAACAGTTGGAGAGAGTAACACGTTTGATTGATCTTGGATGTCAGGACCTTTCTTCTCTTTCCCTTTTCCAGTGGCTTGGTTATGAGCTCATTCCACTGGTCCAACTCTGGCAGGACAGCAAAATAGCCTTTACAACAAGTTTTAAACATACGTTTTGTCATGAATACAGTTTATAAAATCGTAAATTCCTCAGAACTTTTCCATTGCCTTACGATTCTGGAACAGCTCCAAAATGCTGACTGTTTAACTACATCCTTACACAGAACCTGAATTTCAACCCTTGTTCGTACACATCTACTTTCAGACACTATAGTATTTTCATAGTGGCTGATACTTTATCATCTCCTTAGCACTGAACTCTTGTCTAATTTGGTCTTAGAATTTAGAATTGGGATGACGCATACATAATAGGCTATTACCAAGTTTCTAGAATATGATTTCTAAACTTGAGGTCAGCAAACCTAGTAGGCTTAAGCAGTGCCCTTGAGTTTTTGTGGTACTCTTCTGTGGCACAGACAAGGAAATGTGAAGAGAGGAGAGAAAAGAAGGGAGAGTTAGTAGTGGAAGAAGGATAGGAATGGGGAAGGAGAGAAAAAATGTTAGTCATATGTATGTTTAATTTTGTAATGATTTAAAGTAAGGAGATAATAGATCTCATGGCATCTATGTCAATTGCCTTTGTGTTGTTAGATATTGGAGAGGTAATAGATGAGGATAGAACAGGCTCCTTACAAGAGAGAAGATATATTGTTTATTGATTTTATTATCCCACAAGAATAATTAAAAATGCTAATGATTTTGTAAGCCTTATTCCTTATTTTCTAGTTTAACTCTTTGTTCTTTTCCCTAAACAGAATATTGTGGAAAATACAGGCAAATTTAGTTTTTGAAAATAGCCATTGAAGTCCTTATCAAGTTTTGGGGGGCACTTTTTAAAATGCTGAAGTCATGGTAAATATGGAAAAGATCAGGACCTTTGCCTCAGTTGAATTTGCCATTGGGTTTCTGTTCTGTATCTGACATCCCCAGGAGCAAAGCATGCATAGAGCAAACTGGATATATTATATTTGACTCTGACTGTCTTATGTAGGCCTTTCAGTTTTGTGAACTGACCTGACAAGTGATCTTATGAGCTTATTTTCCCTAGACTGGAGGCAGGCCCAAGGAACCCTGAGCCCTACTGTATTTGATCTTCTTCAAATGGGACAAGATAAAGGCAAAATCCCAGGTTCCTTTTATCACATAAACCTCTGAGAGAGAGAGAGAGAGAGAGAGAGAGAGAGAGAGAGAGCGCGCGGGCGCAGGGTGCGTGTGTGTGTGTGTGTGTGTGTGTAAAAGAAGGGAGAATAGAAAGAACTAAGCAAATCCAAAATAGCAGTCCCAGGGCAGATAGTTTCACTTTGTTGCCTGGTACCCAGAGCTATAGCACACTGAAAACCAATATCCTCCTTTGGAAGGTGAAGAAGGGAAGGTGAGGCAAAATAGGTCAAATCTCAGGTTCCCCATTTAAGTTTGCCACAAATAGTTACTAAGTATTCACTTCAGTATCACTGGGTAAATTGCCTCTCATCCTGAGAAAGAGATTGTAACAGGCCAAGCCTGCCTTAAGATTCCTCTTGTGAGAGAAATCTTGTTACATAGTTAAAGAACGAAGGCTGTTGCTAACGAGCTCCTTGTAAGATATGTATTACCAACTGCGCATATTATTGATAGGTAACGTCTTACTATTTATTACTTCACTTATTAAAAAGTTAATATTTTTATTAATGAAACAATAGAAATTGTGTTGTATGCAAACCCATTTTGTAAACATGAAAAGAAAATCATATCTTTGCGCATTTGTAACTACATATCCTGGACTTGGCATTTCCTAGAAAACCAACAGTGAAATAAACTTTTTCTATTTTGCAGACAGAGATCTTATATTTAGTTTAGAAAATGATGGTTAGGTACTGTCATCCCTACACAGTAATAACCACATTAGGGGTCATTTAGTTCCACAAATATTAAATGTAAGCCTCTGTGTGCTAAAGGCTATGAATAATATGCAGTCCTGCCGATAAGAATTTTCTTATTTACTGGAAGCAGGAGCTGCATTTCTAACTCTTTATTATGTAGTTTCTGGTTATACATTGATTTTTAAGAAATATCACTATCTTTAATAAGGACTCTTTATTAATTGCCAAACCGGCCAGAGACCAGACACACCTATGTGGTCGCTGATGCAATACTTGTGTTCTTCGTGTAGTATCTTCTATGTAAAGAACTAGAGTATTTAAGAAACTAGTTTCGAAATTGGCAGTTTAGAAGATTGGGAGAAATTACTGGTAAAACCAGAGACAGCCCCAAAGTTTGGAATGATATCCTTCAGTTAAAGTTTATTGAGAAATGTAGCATATATGCATATAGTGAAAAATACATAAAAAGAGTTTAAAGAACAACAACAGAAGATGGATACCTATGTACCCATTACTTAGGTTAAGAAAAAAAAACCCATGTTCTGAGACCTAACTTTTTTAGTATGTGTTAGGTGACTCAGGCAATAGCTTTCTTCATTTTTAATGTTTTCATTTATTTTTACTCCAACTATAATACAACTTGAATTTCAAATCATGAAACAAAAATAATCTTTTATGGAAATAACATATGAACAAAATTGCTGCACAATTTCATAACCATCTCATAAATATTTGATTTAATCAGATAGCCTATATATAAAATATGTTCTTGTCCATTCAAAAGGCTTGTGTTTCTATCTATGGAGTTACATGAAATAATGTCTCAAGTTTTAAAGGTTTTTATAAATTGACAATTCATTAAAAAATGTATATGTATTTGAAACAAAAGTAGAGAGTGAGAACTTTGAGAACTTTTGTGTTTTCAAAATTTGACAAAAGGTAAACTTTAATTGTGAAAAGGAAACGTGGGCCCTGTTTTGTTTTTTTCTAGATTTGTTTTGCGGAGAGAAGTGGAACTATACAATTTTTATGCTAACAGTTTAGTAGTAACATAATCTTCTGAAGAAATGATACTCTGAAAATATGTAAAATGAGAGTATTTTAAAGGTGGCTCCCTCTGCCAATATTTTGGCCATAAGACACTGCAAAGAAAAGCTGGTTTATATTTTCTTTTGGTTACTCCCCAGCAAAATTGGGATATTGCCTGATTTCTGTTGTGCTTCTGCTTAGAATTTTAAAACTTAGAATGAAGTGAAATAAAATATCATAATATTTTATTTATATTTAATATTTTTTGATCCATTTTTGCCTATAGAAAATCCTTATATTTCATACTAAAAGTTTACTGGTGAAGAAGAAAAATGCTTTTATGAAGTTAAGACTATATTTTAAGTTTGATGTAAATCTCTAATAGAGCTTAATGAAAAGAGGGACTTTGTTCTGTTTTCAATTAGTTGAATTATTTTTGCTTTTTATGTGCATATTTTGTTTACTTGATAAAACTAAAAAATTTTTGAGGGTAAAGTTACTTTTTTTTCTCTTTGAAACAGTTAGCAAAGGGGAGATCATTAGTAACTCAGTAAATACCCATTTAATCATTACTAATTATACTTTACCAAATGCTTTTATCATATGTATGTGTTTATACATTAGGATTCCAGTCTATGAATTTCTTTTTGTTTCATGTTAATTTTTAAGTTTTTTTTTTAAGTTTATTTATTTATTTTGAGAGAGAAAGAGTTCTGTGCATGTTCAGGGGAGGGGCAGAGAAAGAGGGAGAGAGTGAGAACCTCAAGCAGGTCCCATGCTGTCTGTGCAGTGCCTGAGGTGGGGCTCAATCCCATGAACTGAGACCATGACCTGAGCCGAAATCAAGAATTGGATGCTCAACTGACTAAGCTACCCAGGTGTCCTTTAGGTTTTTATTTAAGTAATCTCTACACCCAACAATAGGGCTTGAACTCATGACCCTGAAACTTGGAGGTCAAGAGTTGCTTGCTGTTCTGACTAAGCCAGCCAGGTACCCTCCCCACCCCCACCAATCTATGAACTTCTTGGCCATTAAAACCTTCACATGAGTGTGGTTTCCTTAATGGCCCTCATTGCAAAGAAACTATTCAACTACTGCCCACCCCTGCCCCCACTTCGGCCTTTTTTTTTTCTTTTTCTTTTTTTTTTTAGAGTAGGCTCCATGCTCATTGTGGGGCTTGAACTCATGACCCTGAGATTCAGAGTTACATGCTTTATGTGCCCCTAACCCTTTTTTATTTTTTATCTACTTTAAATCTGGAAAAGAATACTATCTTGGTTTAAAATATCTTAATTGCTAATCTTGTCAAAACTTGTCTTTAGAAAAGCAAAGAATGCCTCACAACTTTTTTTCTTTTGCATTCTTGAGATTTTTTTTTTCTTTCTTTTCTTGTATACTTACCAAGCCCTAAATTCATAGAGAATACGGTCCAGCAGCTCAGGCTCCTTTTCATTGGTTCTCACCAAATGTGCTTCTCTGGGTGGAGCAGGCTAGCCCTTGAGTTGAACCCAAGTACCTTTCCCTTTGGCTTCCTTCTTTTTCTGATCATTTTCCTTCACATGCTTTAGGAAGTTAAATTGGCTTTTTTTTTTTTTTTTAATGTTTATTTCTGAGGCAGAGAGAGAGCATGAGTGGGGGAGGGGCAGAGAAAGAGGGAAACACAGAATCAGAAGCAGGCTCCAGGCTCTGAGCTGTCAGCACTCAGCCTGATGCCAGGCTTGAATTCATGAGCCACAAGATCATGACTTAAGCCAAAGTTGGACACTTAACCGACTGAGCCACCCAGGTGACCCAGAATTTGGTTTTTCTACAAGTACCACTGGCCTCTAGACTTATACCTGGATTGTGGTGTTCTTTTCTTTAAAAAAAATTTTTTTTAATGTTTATTTACTTTCGAGAGAAGGAGACAGAGCGTGAAGGGGAGAGGGACAGAGAGAGAGAGGGAGACACAGAATTGGAAGCAGTCTCCAGGCTCTGAGCTGTCAGCACAGAGCCCGATGCGAGGCTCGAACCTACAAGCTGTGAGATTATGACCTGATCAAGATCATGACCTGAGCCGAAGTTGGAAGCTTAACTGACTGAGCCACCCAGGCTATTTGCCCAATAATTTTATTGCAGTGTTTAGCAATCAGTATAAGTCAGCTGCAGCCCAACCAAATAATTCCATTTTTAGATAGAGCCAACAGAATGCATACATTAGAATAGATAGATTGAGGTGTATTCATATAAAGTACAAAGAGTAATGGACTGTTTAGACTGTAAATACACATAATAATGGATGTCACAAACATAGTTGAAAAGGCACAAAATAATATATACTATTGAATATATATAAAATTCAAAAATAGAAAAACGAATCTAGGGTATTAGAAGTCAGGATAGTTATCTTTGTTTGGAGTTGTGACTGAGAGAGGACACAACAGACCTGAGTTTCATGTTCTGTTTCTTGGTCTGGGTATTACTGACTTAAGTGTTTTTACCTTATGAAATTTATGATTTGAGCTGTATCCTATGACTTGTTTACTGTTCTGAATGTATGTTTTAGGTCAACAAAAATGCTTACATAGGGCAAAAAAACCTATGGGCTAAGGTGAGATTGCCCAGGATGTATATATAAAGTGAGAAGAGTGACAGAATGCTGAGGAACAAAGAAACCATGCACATATTCCTATTTCTTTCCCGATTTTCCTCAGTTTTTCCTATGAAAGCTTTGCATAAGGTAAGGATAATGCTAAGAATGAAACTTCTGTTAGAGAATGGGATTGCCCTTGTAGCATTTCTGCATAGAGACTGTTTCCAAGGAAACATTGGACAATTTATTCTTAGATTTTGCAAAAGTCAAAGAGTTGGAGGAAGAACTACTATCATGAGAAAGACTTACCAGGAAGCAGGAGATGGTGCTAAACACAGAACAGCAACATTTTTCTAAATCTTCCTAGTGTATTGGATCCCAGTAAGTGCACTGTAACTATATCATCATCTCTCAGTGATACACTGAAATGATATACTTTGTGAATTATTTGGTTTGAGGAGGCAAAACAGAAGGATTTCCATACCGACCATCTCCTCAGAGTGCTTTTACGAGCGGGAAAGTACTCCCAATTAAACAGAAAGGTCTATCATTAAAACCTATTAACATACAATATTGGAAAAGTGTTCATCTGGACCACTGCGTACTTCTTTCTGTTTTCCAGAAATGGCAAGAAGTCTTTTGAAGACATCATCTTTGTCTGTGAGGACAAAATTACTACATCAAACAGGATTGTCACTTTATAATACATCCCATGGCTTCCATGAAGAAGAAGTAAAAAAAAAACTTGAGCAGTTTCCTGGTGGATCCGTTGACCTTCAGAAGGAAGATAGTGGTATTGGCATTCTTACCCTGAACAATCCAAGTAAAATGAATGCCTTCTCAGGTATAGAGATCTTTCTTTTGCTAAAGAATGACACTAAATCTAAGCTGCTATCACATATTTTTATCTCTAGTGACAATTCTTGAATGTTCTGGTACTCTTGGAACACATACACTCACACTGAAAACCCAAACCATCACTTGAACCAGGAGCATTTTTTATTAATTGTGAATATTTTAATCTTTTTAAAAAATCCATGAATACCGATGTTGATAAAAAGGAAACTTGGAAATTAATCTTGCACTTGCCAATGTATTGCAGCATTTCCTGACTCTTAGATACTGGTAAATCTAAGTAAATTACATACTGGTAAATCTAAGTAAAACCTTCTGTTTGCCAAGCAGCATTCTTGGGCATGTAAGAATTTCCTGTTTAAGGGACCTGAAAGTCCAGGACATGTGGTAATTTGTAATTTTGTGCCAAAGCTCAACTTTGAACTATGCTATTGTGATGTTATGCAAGAGCTGAGTGAGTAACACTGCTGACTCTAGCATTTCTCCCTGCTTCAAGATGATTTTGGCAATTTCTGTCTGTCAGTGATGTACCTTGTGTACCTTGTGGGTTGTTAATGATGTACACGAGCTAATACATAACCTTGCTGACTGCCCAGTCAAGGTGACTTCGGCAATTTGCCTGTTATGCCTGTCATGGAGGGTAAATTATATTCTGTAGTATTTGAAATACTGAGCTTAAAAATACTTCTATAAATTTTCATACCTTGAGACCTAATTTAGTAGACTGTAAACTTTGTAAGTTAGTCATGGTGGGTTTTTAAAACGCAAGATAACTTTTCTTTTCTCTTATCATAATTCAGAGATGTCTCTCTCTCTCTCTCTTAGTGCTATCCAGTAGAAGTATACACAGATGTGAACCACATATGTAAATTTAAATTTTCTGGTAGCCATATTTTTATTTATTTATTTATTTTTTTAATTTTTTTTAACGTTTATTTATTTTTGAGACAGAGAGAGACAGAGCATGAACGGGGGGAGGGTCAGAGAGAGGGAGACACAGAATCTGAAACAGGCTCCGGGCTCTGAGCTGTCAGCACAGAGCCCGACGCGGGGCTCGAACCCACGAACGTGAGATCATGACCTGAGCCGAAGTCAGACGCTTAACCGACTGAGCCACCCAGGCGCCCCACGGTAGCCATATTTTTAAAAAGTAAAAGGAAACAGGTGAAATTAGTTTTAATAAAGTACTTTATTATCCCAGTATATTAATAGTTCAACATGTGACTCATATGAGAAATTATTTATATGTTGTTTTCCCTTTTTTTATACCAACTTTTTGAACGTGGTGTGTACTTTACACATAAACGCACATCTCAGTTTAGCCACATTTCAAGTGCTCAGTAGCTAGATATGGATGGTGGCTACTTTATTGGACCATACAACTCCATACCCTCAATTGGTTCAGAGAATAAAAAGCCAATTTTAATATTAACCTAGGAAAAATGAAATTAGAAAAGACTGCTCTAGAAAATTAGACTAGATTAATAGTCTAATTTACTACTGAATAGGTACAAATAATTTATATTAGTAAAGATTTTTATTCAAATGGAAACAAATACTAATTTGATGGCTGATGTTTAAAATGAATACAAGCAGAGATGCTTTGACTTGGGTAATGGTGTTTGGTTGACTTGGTCTGGGAGAAGTTGAGTGAGCCCCACACCACACAATTTTCAAACCTCAAGGCTCTGGTTTGAAAATTACCCAACCAGCTACTCTTTAAGGTTTCTTCTAACACTTAATGCTTAGTTTACCAGAGTAGAAAAAGATGAGTTCAAGATTAACTACTGGTATAGATGTCTCATACTTAAGGCCATTTTTTTAGAAGCTTAAATATTAGGGATGATTGAAGGTCCATATTTATCTATATAGATTTATTCTTGTGCTAAATGACTGTGTTTTTTAAATTATTTATTTTTATTTTTATTTTTTTGTTAAATGCTACTGGACTGTATAAATTTTGAGAGCAAGAACTATATTTATAAAACACCTAGAACATCCTTGGGAAGGGCTACTATTTTAGTTAGGTCATAATTAGCAGTTGGAAAGGATTCTAACTTTCTATACATGTGGAATCTACTTGTGAATCAATAACATTAACATTTATTGTGGAACTACTTCCTTACTGGTTACTTCAGAAAATGGCAAAGAAAATAATAGTTCTTGATATCCTGGGGTTTATGTTCCAGAATAGTATACATAGTTTAATGGGGCCAGAATAGTATACATAGTTTAATGGGACCTTGTGATACAGAGAGTCTTTGCCAGTTTTAACCTTCTGTTATGATCTTTATATTGGCTTCTAAAATATTTTCTTACAAAGAGTAAACTTAATCATGTTGACAGCATTATGAACTTTATGAACTTGGAAGACCACCACAGATAAGAATTATAGTCCTGGGGTGCCTGGGTGGCGCAGTCGGTTAAGCGTCAGACATCAGCCAGGTCACGATCTCGCGGTCCGGAGTTCGAGCCCCGTGTCAGGCTCTGGGCTGATGGCTCACAGCCTGGAGCCTGCTTCCGATTCTGTGTCTCCCTCTCTCTCTGCCCCTCCCCCGTTCATGCTCTGTCTCTCTCTGTCCCAAAAAATAAATAAAAAACGTTGAAAAAAAAAATTGAAAAAAAAAATTACAGTCCTTCCTATTCCCATTTAAAATTTGTTCATTATAAAGAAACTCCAGTAGAATTTTGGAATGATATCAAGGTAAAAATGTAATCTATAAATCATAGCATTGATGGTTGGTAGGCATCTTATTGACAGCCTGTGAAGTACTTTCAGAGTATGCCTTGGGCTACTCAGAGCATAGTCTGTCAGCTGTGGAACAAGATGCTATGTACTATCCCTTTCCTGAACTAACATCTATTATAATAGTTCTCATGTGAGTAGAGTAGGAATATTATACTTTGTTTTGTATACCATATACCCAATAGATTGTAAGATCTCAGTCTTCTGGGCAGAACTATATTTGAGTTAGGAATACAGGCATAACTCTTGTTATGAGCTTGTTGATTTTAATAATGCTTGTTGAGCTTGTTGCCTAAGACAACGTGTACTATTGTGAAGTCAGGACTACATTTGATTTAAAAAAAAAATTATTTTTTTTAATGTTTATTTATTTTTGAGACAGAGAGACAGAGCATGAATGGGGGAGGGCCAGAGAGAGAGGGAGACACAGAATCTGAAGCAGGCTCCAGGCTCCGAGCTGTCAGCACAGAGCCCAACGTGGGGCTTGAACTCACAGACTGTGAGATCATAACCTGAGCCGAAGTCGGAGGCTCAACCGACTGAACCACCCAGTCGCCCCAGGACTATATTTGATTTTTACCTAAGGAATAATTTTTTCTTACCACCATACCCTTATTTATTTAATTTTCTTATTCCTAGGACATGTATGATATATTCTCATTTTCTACCTAGCTATGTATTTGTGTGATTTCTTAATTCAGACAGAGAAAGATTACTAACATTGTAAACTTTGAAAGCAGGGGCTGTCATGTATACCTCTTTTGTGTATACCCCATGGTACCAACACAATAGGCATTTGATAGATATTTAGTAAATATCTATCAAATGTAGGATCTAAGAGTCATGTTTGATCCCTGATGGCTTTAAATTATTTCTGTTTTTTTGGTATCTTATGTACTTTGATTTGTCTTCTTCTCTGTGGCAGGAGTTATGATTCTACAACTTCTGGAAAAAGTGATTGAATTGGAAAGTTGGACAGAGGGGAAAGGTCTCATTGTCCGTGGGGCAAAAAATACTTTCTCCTCAGGATCTGATTTGAATGCTGTGAAAGCACTAGGGACTCCAGAGGCAAGTATTCTATGAATTGTGCACTAGATTCCACATGCGTGTCAGATATTTATCACTGAGACATTGATGTTTTACATTGGTTATTATGATAGCTATCATCATAATAATCAGGATAATATTAAGAGGCTTCCAAGGGTCAGAGGTTTTAGTTTTCTTCTTATAGATTAGGTTGCAATATTGTAAAGTAATGGAGGGGAAGAAAAGGAAGGGCAAGAAGATTAGCAATCACTAAAGCCCATGAAAACCAGCAGGAATTTGAATTCTTTTAAGTGGAAGACCCTTAGCATCTCATGATGAGGAATTTTATATGAGGTACATATATAAAGTACCCAGCAATGCTTTGGCATGTAGTAGGCTTCAACAAATGGTAATGATTAAAACATTTGCTTTTGAACTGCGCTGATAGAAAAGGAATCCTAATCATCTTCCATTATCTTTCAAGGAACCTAGGAACTTCCACCCATATTTCCTAGGTTTAAAAAAAAAAAAAAGGTGTGGGGGGGAGGAAGGAAAAGGAAAAATTTAATCATTGCCATTTAATTATAGGTTTGGGCTGTATATAGGTAATGATGTTTTATTTTTATTTATTTATTTTTTATTTTTTATTTTAACGTTTAATTTATTTTTGAGGCTGAGAGAGACAGAGCATGAACGGGGGAGGGGCAGAGAGAGAGGGAGACACAGAACTGGAAGCAGGCTCCAGGCTCTGAGCCATTAGCCCGGAGCCTGATGCGGGGCTTGAACTCACGGACCGCGAGATCGACCTGAGCTGAAGTCGGACGCTTAACCCACCGAGCCACCCAGGCGTCCATGTAATGATGTTTTAATGGTGTTCTACAACTCATACTGCTCTGTGTAGTATATGATCTGTATTTGCATAAAAATGTGAGGAAAGAGCTCTCTTTTGGTAATTTTTATAAGACTTGGATTTGAATGCTGGTTTCAACATTTTCTGGGTAAGTGATTAGAAAAATCACTCAATCTTTCTAAATCTTATTTTAGCTGAAGCATTGGGGATAAATGAAACTTTCAAGGAAGAAATATTAGATAAAAAAGAGAAAGAGAATCATGGATTTGATTTTGGGGAATACATGCATTTACTGGATTAGCTGAATGAGAAAAGAAAACTGAAAAGGAAAAATCAAAGAAATAGGAAGAGAATCAGGAGTGGGAAATATTGCTAGAAACTAAAAGGATTTCAAAATACAGAATTTGGTCAAAGCAAGCTACCATGTGTTAATGGAGACAGGAACATAAGGATAAGGAAAAAGCCATTTCACAAATAGAAGATTATTAGAAACTTTTGAGGGGAGTCTTTTGAGAGGTTAGGGCCATCAACCTCTGTGCAGTTGATAATCTGCATATAACTTGACTCCATTAACTTAACTTCTAATAGCTTATTGTTGAATGGGAAGCTTTACCAATAACAAACAGTAGATTAACATGTTTTCTATGTTATAGTTATTATATACTGTATTCTTACAATAAAGTAAGTTACAGAAAAAAAGCGTTATTAGGAAAATCATAATGGGGCACCTGGGTGGTGGCTCAATTGGTTGAGCATCCGACTTTAGCTTTTGACTCAGGTCATGATCCTAGGGTTGTGAGATTGAGCCCTGTGTTGGGCTCCGTGCTGAGTGTGGAGCCTGCTTGAATTGAATGTGGATTGTGCTTGAGATTCTGTCTCTCTCTCCCTTTGCCCCTTCCACCTCACCCTGCTTGGGCATGCTGTCTCTCTCTAGGGTAAAAAAATAAAATCATAAGAGAATACATATTTACAGTACTGGACTATAAAAAATCCACATATAAGTGGACCCATGCAATTCAAACCTGTGTTGTTCAAGGGTCAACTGTACTTTTAAGAAATTTGTTTTTTTTTTAATTTTTTTTAATGTTTATTTATTTTTGAGACAGAGAGAGACAGAGCACGAATGGGGGAGGGGCAGAGAGAGAGGGAGACACAGAATCGGAAGCAGGCTCCAGGCTCTGAGCCATCAGCCCAGAGCCTGACGCGAGATCGTGACCTGAGCTGAAGTCGGACGCTCAACCGACTGAGCCACCCAGGCGCCCCAGAAATTTGTTTTTTATATATTCTTAGGAGATCAGAATTTGGGATAACAGGTGGTGTATCTTATACTTCTTTCCCCCAAATTACCTTGAGTAGAATTTCACACTCTTCTGGGGTATGTAATATGACTCTCATGTCCAAGTCTTTGCTAATATCTCATGCAGAGCTCAAGGAGCCCTAGAAAGTCAACAAAATCAAATACTACATCATTTGCATTTCTAACAGCATCAAAGAATTTTAAATGAAAATCTCATAAAAAAAAAGTTGGGTATATTTTTGGCTTTGTTGCTTTCTAAGTATTTCATATATAATTTACATTATAATGTGTTTATGCTTATTCTTATTTAAAGGATGGAATGACCTTATGTATGTTCATGCAGAACACCTTAACAAGATTTATGAGGTGACGTATCTTTCTTTATGATTTCTAAAAAAAAAAAAAAAAAAAAAAAAGCTCTTATTTGTTCTGTTTTGCCCCAGTTAAAAATACTTGATTTTTAAATTATATTTAATGATGGACTATTTATTTGTGCCATCAAGGAGAGCCATTTAATTAAATGTTGGTGAAGTATGCACAGTTACTTAAAAGATAAGAGAAGGGAGAGATAAAAAGAATTTAAGACATAGCACTTTTCCTGAAGAGCTTATATTACTAGCTATATTTAGGCATAGCCATGGGAAAGTTAAATACTGATATTGGAGCAGAATAAGGACACTGTTCAGGAGATGACACATAAAGATTACCTCATATTCAAAATTAGTAGAACGTATGGTGAAGTGGTGTATATCCAGAAGAGAGAGGAAAAGCCCTATGGGTTGGTGATGGCTTTTACCGATTCCTGAGGAAAATGGATTCACTTTGCATCTAGATGAAGAAGAAAAGGCAGAAAATTCTTCTTGGCTTATCACTATGCATTTGGGGTTACAAACTATGACGTTTTGGCTAATTAGCTTTCTACTTCTGTATTCCAAATGTAACTAATTTAAAAATTATAAAAAATAAGGAAATTCATGTTATTTAGCATATTTACTAGTGGGGCATCAGTCTATATTTGGTTTTTTCATAGTTTTTGTACCACTTCACCTTCCCTTCGCTATGATTTGAATTTTTCTTAAAGAAATCTTAAAAGTGTTTTTAATCCTTTGTATTTAGAAACATAATCTGTTAATAAATTTCCCATTACTTTAGGCCTGCAGATTTGCGTTTTGGTTAGAACCTACAGAATATTCCATACTTTCAAGGCATTTTATTTTTTTTTTTAATTTTTTTTTTCTTTCAAGGCATTTTAGATTTATGTTGTAATATATATTCCTCCAGGAGTGGTTCTTTGCAAAGAGAAAAGGTGAAGACATTTCTTTTTACCACAGACCCATTCCTTTCCATAGGATTAGATATTAATCATTTCACTGAGTAATAAAAAGACTTTTGGTAAGAATCTTTATAATACAGTTTTGGAGCTCAGTCTTCTCTACCACATTTCCTCCCTTTGGATATAGCCTTAAATTTTGCCATCTAAAACTTGGCATCAATACAAATGCAGTAAGATAAGGTCCCATTGAATTACTCCTGATTGCCAGCTGCTGAGAAGTTGTAGAAACTGTATATTATATTTAAAAAATTCATTTGGAAGGAAGTCATGATATATAGTTACAAAATACAGTAATGTACAAAAAATATAAAGTATATATATCATGTATAGTATATATTATACTTTATAAATTTTATTTATATTACATATTATATATGTGTAATATGTATAAAATATAGTTAATAGCTTAAACTATATAATGATTCAGGGAGGTAGTATGATAAACTTACATAGCATTTAGTATGAATTATTATATCTTAAGAATTAGACTGCTTTATTTGTCATGATATACAGGCTCAAGGTTCCACTATCCTTTGAGGTGTGTTACAAACATAGTTCAATAATTTGTTTCTACTGTAGTTCAAGTTTTTCAAAAATAATATTTGTAAATTAATATTGAAATGAAAAATATTAACATCCATTTTTCCTTTTTCCTTCAATAAACAGACTCCCTTTAATAAGTGTTGCGCTGGTTCAAGGTCGGGCATTGGGTGGAGGAGCAGAATTTACTACAGCATGTGATTTCAGGTAAGGTGAAAATTGCTTTACTCCCTCCACAAATATAATCAACATGCTCAAATTTATATTTTGCTTGAATATAAATATTGTATATATTCTTAAACAAGATGATCAGTTAGTGAATATTTTCTTTTGTCTATTATTAAAGTAGATAATTTTAGTCAATCTAGTATAATAATAACTCTATCATTACTTTATTACTATACATTTCAAAAAGTTAACAAATGATTTTGAGCAAATGAAATCCATGTTAGCAAAATTCCTAGGGAAGGAAGTCAATGAAATGTATGAAACTTTAAGATTCAAAAGTATTATACAGAGAAAAATAAAACACTAAAAAAGAGAAAACAGAATGGAGAAAGAGACACTGCTTTTTCCGATAGTCCTCTTACCAGTAGAGGGAGATTCTCCTTTTGGTGATGTGTAGTAACTTTGTGGAACTTTTGGACTGGTTAGGGAATGAAAGTAGAGAAAATTATTTGGGACCAATAGCCCTCAGTTTCCAGAATTCTTTTTTAATATCGGATAGCTATATTTTATAGGAATGATGTTCTGTAGAATCTAATGCTTTACTTGTGCTTGAAACTATGTTCTTAGTTACTATTCCTAAGACCTGCTAGCTGAGCTTTAAGGAGAACCATTATAGTGTTCTTTGATCTGTACAAATATGGAAGGCAGTATATATAGCTTATGTAGCAAGCATAATTGGGGATAAAATGGCAAAACAGTAAAGAGCCCGAGCACTGGAGTCAGATAGACTTAGGCTCAATCCCAGTTTCCCACTTTTTTCTATAGTTGACCCTTGAATAACCTGAGTTTGATGCACGGGTCCACTTATACAGGGTTTTTTTTTTTTCAATAAATACAGAACAGTATTGTAAATGTATTTTCTCTTCCTTATGATTTTCTTAGTAGCATTTTCTATTCTCTGGCCTACTTTATTGTAACAATACGGTATATCATACATATAACATTCGAAGTATATGTCAGTTGACTGCTTATGTTTTGATAAGGCTTTTGGTCAACAGTAGGCTATTAGTAGTTAAGTTTTGGGGGAGTTAAAGTTCTACACAGATTTTTGATTGCATGGGGAGTAAATGCTCCTAACCCTCACATTGTTCAAGGTTCAACTGTATTTGACTTTAAATAAATAACTAGTTTGTCTAAGTCTCAGTTTCTTTATAAAATACAAATAATCTCTGCTAAATATCTATAAATGATTTAATATGTAGATGTTTAGCATAAACTTAACCTAGGTACACATTGATGTACACATGATATTGATTAGATTATAGATAAGATTACCTTACTACTCTTCTGCTTTTACAGAAATGCCAGTGTAGGAATATTTTGGCATAGTTTTAAACTTACTAATTCTCTTTTCACTAGGGATGCTTTTCAGCCGTAAGGCTAATCCTGGCCTTACTCCTTTTTTCTTATTCATTATACACTTGATGCTGGAAGGAAAATGTTGGAGCATACACTAAGAGGAGACTTTCATTGTTTAAAATTTTTACTTCCCTTTCAGATACTAAAGAAAAAGCATTGTCCCCTGGCACGTGGTGTGGTAGACTAGAGGAAAAATAGTTGAGGTGACTAATTCAGTCAGATCTTTTGTTCCATTTCAATTCTGTTTCTTTGAATCACAAATTTTCATGTTTTCATAGTTCAGATTCCTTTTTTTTTTAAGTTTTTTTAAATGTTTATTTATTTTTGAGAGAGTGAGAGAAACAGAGTGTGAGCAGGGGATGGGCAGAACTGAGGGAGACACACAATCTGAAGCAGGCTCCAGGCTCCAAGCTGTCAGCACAGAGCCCGATGCAGGGCACGAGATCGTGACCTGAGCTGAAGTTGGAAACATAACTGACTGAGCCATCTAGGTGCCCCTAAAGTTCAGATTTTTTAAAAAATTAAAAAAAATATATTTTTAATTATTTATTTTTTCAAAGTTCAGATTCTTAAAGTATATAAGCTAAATCTTATAATCTATCTACTGTACTAAAATGCTATGAAAATAGTCATGGTAATATAAAAGATACTCATCAAAAAGAAAAAACCTATAATTAAAAATACCTAAAGATGTATATTTTTTAATCAAAGACTTTTTTAGCCTTCATTTTAAGAAGTTTTAAATCACTTTTGTTGTGGCATAATTTCCATTCTATACTGTGTAACCATCTCTACAATCCAGATATAGAACATTTTTACCAACCCCACGTGTTTGCATGTACCATTTCCCAGTAAGTTAGCACCTTAGTCCAAGGCAAACACTGATCACCTTTTTACTCTAAATTAGATTTGTTTTTTTGGTTTATTTTTAGCATTTTATATAAATAGGTTCATTTAGTATGCTTGCGTGTGTGTCAGGCTTCCTTCATTCAGCATAATTATCTTGAGATTTATCAGTTATGTATCATGTATCACTACATCATTCCTTTTTTAAAAAAATTTTTTTTTTAACCTTTATTTTTGAGACAGAGAGAGACAGAGCATGAACGGGGGAGGGTCAGAGAGAGAGAGAGGCACAGAATCTGAAACAGGCTCCAGGCTCTGAGCCATCAGCACAGAACCCGATGCAGGGCTTGAACTCACAAACCGCGAGATCATGACCTGAGCCGAAGTCGGACGCTTAACCGACTGAGCCACCCAGGCGCCCCTACATCATTCCTTTTTAATGTTGAAAAGCTTTTTATTGCATGGATATACTACAGCTTGTTTTCTTTTCTTTTTTTTTTTTTTTTTTTAAGCTTATATATTTATTTTGAGAGAGACAGAGACAGTATGAGTCAGGGAGGGGCAGAGAGAGAAGGAGAGACAGAGAATCCCAAGCAAGCTCCATGCTGCCAGTGCAGAGCCCGACACGGAGCCTGAACTCACAAAACCGTGAGATCATGACCTGAGCCAAAACCAAGAGTCTGACACTTAACCAACTGAGCCACTCAGGCGCCCACTACAGTTTGTTTTCAAGATTCACCTGTGTTATTCCATATTATTGGTGGTTTATTCATTTTGTTGCTCAGTAGTATGGCTTTCTATGCATATTATGTATTATTATTACTATATATTATAGGTAAAAGTCTATATAAGTCAAATATATAGCATATTTTTGTCAAATAGATGTATTGTGAATATTCTTTCAGCCTTTTTATTTTGTTATTAGTGTTTTTCAAAGAGCTGAGATTTTTAATTTTTAAAATATTTTTAACTCTCAGTTTGTAATAATTACAGACTTATGTAAAAGTTGCAAAATTTACATAGATAATTCCTATATAACTTTGACTCAGTTTTTCCAGATGTTAATATCATACATAACCACAGTACAATTATTAAACCAGGAAATTGATATTGTTACAAAACTTTTAACTCATCTATAGACCTCATTCGAAGTTTTTCAATTGTCGTACTAATGTCTTTTTTCAAGTCCAGGATCTAATCAGGCATCTATTTTGTTTGATGTAAATATAGTCATCCCAGCTTTCTTATGATTAACATTTCTGTGGTATATCTTTTTCTGTCGTTTCATTTTATCTATTTATTTATTTTTTAGCATTTATTTATTTTTGAGAGACAGAGCATGAGTGGGGGAAGGGCAGAGAGAGAGGGAGACACAGAATCCAAAACAGCCTCCAGGCTTAGTACAGAGCCCAATGCGGGGCTCGAACTCACATACCGTGAGATCATGACCTGAGTCGAAGTTGGATGCTTAACTGACTGAGCCACCCAAGCGCCCCTGTTCATTTACTTTTAAATGTTTATTTATTTTGAGAGAAAGAGATAGAGAACAAGTCGGGGGCGGGGGCAGAGAGAGAGGGAGACAGAATCTTAAAACAGGCTTTGCACTGCCAGTGTGGAGCCCGATGTGGGACTCAAACCCATGAACTGTGAAATCACAACCTGAGCTGAAACCAAGAGTCTGATACTTAACCAACTGAGCCACCCAGGCTTTCCTATATTATATTATATTGTATTGTATTGTATTTATTTATTTATTTACTTATTTTATTTTATTTTTTTTATGTTTATTTTTAAGAGAGAGTGTGTGCACACAAGTAGGGGAGGGGCAGAAAGAAAGGGAAATACAATCTGAAGCAGGCTCTAGGCTCTGAGCTGTCAACACAGAGCCTGACACAGGACTCAATCTCATGGACTGTGAGATCATGACCTGAGCAGAATTCAAGACATTTAACCCACTGAGCCACCCAGGCGTACCCCCCAGTTTCCTTTCGTTTTAACCTATGCTATATGTAGTTAGTAGACATTATATATTTGAGTGTTGTTTGTTTTTTTTTTATCCAGTCTGACAATCTCTGTCTTTTAATTGGAGTGTTTACACCATATATATTCATTGTTATTGATATAATTGGGTTTAAATCTATCATCTTGGTGTTTGTTTTCTGTTTGTCCCGTCTTTCTTACTTTTCTGCCTCATTCTAGATTATTTTTTATATTCCTATTTTATCTCTAATAATCACTATACCATTTCAGCAGTCTTCAAAGCATCTTCACCAGGAATAGGTTCAATCTCAAGAAACCACTTTCTCTGCTCATCTGTAAGAATCAGCTCCTCATCTGTTCAAGTTTTTTTTATCATGAGTTGCAGCAATTCATCTTTAGGCTTCACTTCTAATTCTAGTCTTCTTGCTGTTTGCACCACATCTGCAGTGACTTCGTCCACTGAAGTCATCCATGAAGTTTGGAATTAATGTCTTCCAAAAGCCTGTTAATGTTGGCATTTTGACCTCTTCCCATGAATCATTGATGTTCTTTATGGCATGTAGAATGGTGAATGCTTTCCAGGTTTTCAATTTACTCTGCCACGCTCTATCAGAAGAATCACTGTCTATGGCAGCATTAGACTTATGTATGAAATGTATTTCTTAAATAATAAGACTTGAAAGTCAAAATGACTTCTTGATCCATAGGCTACAGAATTGATGTTGTGTTAGTAGGCATGAAATCATTAATCCCATAATTTCCATCAGAGTTCTTGGATGACTGGCTGTATTTGTCAATGAGCAGTAATGTTTTGAGAGGGATCTTCTTTCCTGAGAAGTAGGTCTCAACAGTGGGTTTTAAAATATTCATTAAACTGTGGTGTAAATAGATGTGCCATCAGCCAAGCTTCATTACTCCATTCATAGAGCACAGACAGAGTAGATTTAGCATAATTCTTAAGGGCCCTAGGATTTTTGGTGTGGTAAATGAGCATTGGCTTCAGATTAGAGTCACCAGCTCCATTAACCCCTAACAAGTGAGTCAGCCTGTCCTTCGAAGCTTTGAAGTTCTGAAGCTCTTTAGGTTCGAAAGCCCTATATGGCATCTTCTTCCAATAAAAGGCTGTTTCGTCTACATTGAAAATTGTTTTAATGTAGCCACCTCCATTAATTATCTTAGCTAGATCTTCTAACTTGCTTCAGTTTTTACATCAGCTCTTGATGCTTCATCTTACATTTGTATGCTATGGAGATGGCTTTTCCTTACACCTCATGAACCAATTGCTGCTAGTTTCAGACTTTTCCTCTGTAGCTTTCTCCCTTCTGTCAAACCTCTTAGAATTGAAGAGAGTTAGGGCCTTGCTCTGGGTTAGGCTTTGGATTAAGGGAGTGTTGTGTTTGGTTTGATCTTTATCCTGACTACTAAAGCTTTATCTATCTTGGGGTGCCTGGGTCGCTCAGTTGTTTGAGCGTTGGACTCTTGATGTCAGCTCGGGTCATGATCCCAGGGTTGTGGGATCGAGCCCTGTGTCAGGCTCTGTGCTGAGTGTGGAGCCTGCTTGAGATTCTCTCTCTCTCTCTCTCTCTCTCTCTCTCTCTCTCTTCTCTCTCTCTTCTCTCTCTCTCTTTCCTCTCTCTCTCTCTCTCTCTTTGCCTCTCTGCCTCTCTCTCTCTCTTTGCCTCTCTGCCTCTCTCTCCCTCTGTCCCCTCACCTTCTGCCCCTCTCCCCTGCTTGGGCTCACTCTCAAATAAAATTAAAAATTAAAAAAAAAAACCCTTTGTCTATATCAACAATAAAGGCTGTTTTGCTTTCTTATCTTTGTGTTTTCAGTAAGTAGCACTTTTAATTTCCTTGCAGAACTTTTCCTTTGCATTCATAACTTGGCTAACTGCTGTAAAAGGCTGTCATCTTATCTCAGATTTTGATATGCCTTTCTTACCAAGCTTTCTAACTTTTGATATAAAATGAAAGACATGAGACTCTTTCTTTTCACTTGAACACTTAGAGTCCATTGCAGGATTATTAATTAGCAATTGTCTCTCTGGGAATGGGGAGGCCCAAGGAGAGGAGAGAGTTGGGGGAATGGCCAGTGGGTAGTCAGATCACATAGTATTTATCAATTAGTTTGCGGTCTTATATGGGCATGATTCGTGGCACCCCAAAATAATTACAGTAGCAACATAAATCACTGATCACAGATTGCCATAACAAATACAGTAATGAATAAAAAGTTGAAATACTGCAAGAATTACCAGAATGCAACACAGAGATGTAAAGTCAGCAAAGCTGTTGGAAAAACAGAGCTGATAGACTTGCTGGATGGCAAGTTTGCTATAAAGCTTCAAATTGTAAAGGTCACAGTATCTGCAAGGTGCAGTTAAAACATAATAAAATAAGATATGCCTATATATAAACATATACCTATACAAATATATATAAATATAAATACCTAGTAAAATATATTATTGGAAAAATGAAACAGAAAACCAAGACATATGAATTTCTTGAATTGTAGTGTCTGTCATATATAGGAATATATATATTTCTAAAATACTGAAAAATATTTTCTTTTTTTGTATATGCACACAAATACATATGCATACATATATACATTTTTTTTACTGGTTGGCTTAGAGTTAATATGATGCATTTTGAACTTATCATAGTCCACCTTCAAATAGTATTATGCTACCTTACATCAAATACTAGAATACTAATATACTCCTATTTCCTTCTCCTGTCCTCACGCTATTGTTGTCATGCATTTTGCTTCTACGTATCATAACTTCACAAATTATTATGCGTTTAAGCACATCTGAATTTTTAACTTCATGAATGAAGAAAATTGTTTCTTTAACCAGAAATTCTCCTATATTAGATATATTTTATTCTGTGTCATTTGAATAGTTTCAGAACTTAATTGCTTATAAAATAACTGGATCTGTATTCATACCCAGATGATATTTACACATTGCACATTGTTCTTCTAGTTTTTTGAGAATGTAATGAAAGCCAGGAACCCTACCTTTGAGGAAATTTTGCATAAAATCTCATCCATGGATCCTTAGTTTAGAACCCCTGTTTTTGAAGTATATATTTCTACAGGTATGCTCTTCACTTTATCATTACCTGTGTTGGATATTTCTTCTGACTACTGATGTAATTTTGGTAAGGCCTTCACATATTTTGAGTTTGTTTATATAAAACATAATATTGAGTTTAATGACTTACTATAAAATGGAAAACTATGTAACCATGATATAGGTCAAGAATGGGAACATTGTCAGCACTCCTGAACTCTCCTGCATGCCCCTTCTAAGTTACAGCCCCCTCATTTCCATGTAGGGGCAACAGTTACCCTGTTTTATTTATATATTTATATAAATAAATAAAAATAAATAAATATATAATTAATATATAAATCAATCAATAATATATTATATAATATGTTATATATAAATATATTAAAATATAAATATATATATTTTATTTATATTTATTATTATTTTCTCTTTTTTAATCAAATTACTTCATACCTTCCTTATTTCCTAAGGAAATTAACTCTTCTGTAGCTGATATGTTCTATTTTATTTTCTTCTTGAACTTAGTATAAATGGCATCGTATAGTAATAGAAATAGTATTAGGAAAGAGTAAGTTTATTTATGTAAAGTATTAAATTATTTAGTTTTTCTTCTTTTTTATAATTCATGACTCATGTTCCAATTTATCAGTTGAAATAGATCACTTTGTATTCACATAAATATATATATTAAAATAGTTTTGGTGTATAAGACAATTTATAAAGATCTTAGCCTCTTTGAAAACTAGCAATTGTTTGGGGAGGAATCGTGTGTACTGTGAAAAATGGCCATTTCGTATGACAGTGCCCTCTGCTGTCATCAGTGCAGATTGCATTAAGATACTACATTTGATTCTGTAGGAGGAAGGGTCTTGGCTTTATAAAGGACAACGTGAGATTAATTTAAAATGTTCTATGTGTGAAAGGATTAAATAGTTTTCTCACTTTATCCTGAAATACAGGTATTTGTGTAATACATAATTCAAATATGTAATTATATAATATATGTAACATATTTAAAAGTACATGTTTAAATATATAATTTAATACATTTAAGGAATTCTAAGCTATATGTGAATGTGCATTATTATACTTAAAAAGCCTTTACGTAAAAGTAAGTACAAATTAAACTTTATAGATGTCCTCTGGAAATAGTGCACTCTTTCATGTAGAGCCTGGTGTTCATCTTTAAGCATTTTTTAGACTTTTGCATTATCCTTCATAGTCATTCCTGATCTGTGTTTGGGTAGTTAGGGTTTAGGACAAAAGGCAAAATCACAGGGAAAACAATCACAGACTACTTAGTCCTTTAGTACTGCTAGTTTGCCTTGTTTGCTGTCCTCTAAATGAAGGAAGTGTTCTGTGTCATGGGGTCTTGCCCTCATCAGATAAATCTAGTAATATACCTGCTACATTCACCTTGCCAATGAAGACATGTTCATTTGTGGATCAACTACTTGGTATATATAGGCCCTCATATTAAATTGCATTCATTTGAGTCATTCATTAAACATGTTTAGCACCCAAGAAACTTGTATGCCTTAGGATTTTGTTTCATTTTTCTAGTAATGTAGTTTTACCTCATTTTACAAAATTGTTGATTCACAGTTGACAAGGAGTTTAAAAACAAATGGTAGAAACTGATCCTTCACAATAGAATTTTGAAAAGCATTGTCTTCAGCTGTTCAGCCCCTTTTAACCTACACACCGAGAACAAAAGTTCTTAAAGGTTAGAGGCTAATAGAGAGTATTGCATACTGAATTACCTTACTGGCCACAGTTACAAGGAAGCCGTAAGTCAGTATAAGTGTATAGCTGATTTTCCTCCCAACTTTATCAGACCCTTGTCAGTTATTCTGTATGACAAATTGCTTTAATTATTATTCTAAAAATATCTATGTGTTCCAAAAGAACACCAAAAGCTTTCATAGCATTCTTTTAAAAGATAAGTTCCTTCCTTAGGGTTATATGTTTAGCTTGTTTAACTTTCTTACCTTGGAGAATTGCCTAGAATTCACTCAACTAAGATTTTCGTCCCTGTTGCTGTTATTACCATGGGAAATATTTCAGAAGATGAGAGATACACTGGATGTGAATATTCCAAAGAAATTAGCTCATGCAGCATTCTAGCATTATCCTGCCCTCTGCTCCCAACCCTGTAAGCACCCATTGCTGGTACTTATAACAAATTGATATTTCAGAATAGTTCAGAAACATTCAGGTCTACTTGGCATATGTAGACCCTTATATTAAATTGCACTCAACTGAGTCATAATTTTCATATAAAACATTCTTAGAAAAAATGGCTTTTAAAAAGCATTTTAAAAAATGTTCATTTATTTACTTTGAGGGGGGGAGGGCAATGAGGGAGGAGAGAGAATCCTAAGCAGGTTCTTCACTATCAGCGCAGAACCTGATGTGGGGCTTGATCTCACGAACCGTGATATCATGACATGAGCCAAAATCAAAAGTCAGACATTTAACCAACTGAGCCACCCAGGTACCCCTTAAAAACATTTTTCAAAGCAAAGCATTATGAATTAAAAATTGGCATTCCTCAGTGCTTGGAATCTGGTCATTCAGAGATTATGTTTCTTTTTTAGTTACAAAATTGATGTAGGGAATAAAAAGCTAGAACTGTGATAAAATGATTTGCTTCTAATTTTTTAATCTGTCTTGACTAATTAAAATATTTGCATTGCAATATAAATTAAGAAAATACTTATTTGCGTTATTAGTTTTCTATTGCAGCCATAACAAATTACCACTGATTTAGTGGCTTAAAACAGCATCGGTTTGTCATCTCACAAATGTAGAAGCCTGAAGTCCAGCTAGGCTCAACTGGTTTCTGTAAAGCTGGTCACACAAGGCCCAAATCAGGATGTTGGCTAGACTGGAGACTCTGGGAGAATCCACTTCCAGGCTCATCCTGATCACAACTGGCAGATTTCAGTTCTGTGCACTTGTAGGACCCATGACCCTGTTTTCCTTGCTGACTATCAGCCAGGGACTGGTCTTTACTCCTAAAGGATGTCTGCATTCTGCATTCCTTCTCATGTTTTCCATGTGGCTCCCTGCAGCAGTGGAGGGTTGAGTTTCTCTCATACTTTGAATTTTTCTCATTTACCTTACTCCAGTTGGAGAAAGTTCTCTGCTTTTAAGAGTTCATGTGGTTAAATTAAGAGCCCATTCAGATAACCTCCCTCTTTTAATGTATGTAATCTTAATTACATCTGCAAAGTCTCTTTTCTTGTGTAAAGTACACATGCACCGGTTCCAGGGATTAGGGCATGGACATCTTTGTGGGATCATTCTGCCTACAACATATCGGCTTGGAATAGAGAATATAGTTCTTACCTTTCACCTCTTTGAGGACCAATGAAAATTGGTAACCTTGTTATTCTTAGTTACCTTTGTAAACTTTTTAGTTTTTAAACTTTTGTTTAGATACTTTTTAGAAAACTTTAATAATGATAGTTCCTATATGTGACAAACTGATAAAGTTTCACTTATACAAACATTATTTTAAGTGTAATTATAATATGGTTTCTTAGATTGGTTTTAAGCTCAAGATTCCAGAATATGTTTTAGGAGGTACTTAGAACACTCATTCCTTTATTCTACTTTCTGTCTTATTCCACCTCATTCAAAAAAGGGTGGAAAGGAGAAAGAGAAAACAAAAAATCCCTCAAAACTACCCTAGAAAAGAGAAAATGACAAAGTCCAACTGCTTGGCTTTTAGCATCTAATTTTTATCAAGTAAGCATGTAAATCTTTTAATGACATGTCTAATATTTAATTTTTGTTATTGAATTTGGTGCAAGACAGAAACTAGAATTGGGTTTTTTGTTGTTGTTTGTTTTTTCTGGTTTGGAAATAATTACAAACTTACAGAAAAAGTTCAGGAGTGATACCAAGAATTTCCCTATATCATTCACTTAGATTTACCAATTTTTGACATCTTAATGTTTTGTTTTTATTTTCTATCTCTCCTATATGAGTATGTATGTTTATATATATATGTATGTGTGCATATTTTTCCTGAGAAATTTGAGAGTAGGTTACAAATATCTTGCCCTTTTAATCCTTTACACACATACACACACAGAGACACACACATAACTATATTTATTGTTAAGAACAAGAATACGGTCTTACATAACAACAGTACTGTTGTCAAAGGCAGGAAATTCAACCTTGATGCAATACTTTTATCTAATATACTATCTATACACCGATTTTGTCAATCTGACAATAATGTCCAGTGTAGCATTGTTTTCCTCCATTGCAGGTTCATGTACTGCAGCTAGTTGTCAAGATCTCATCACTTTCCTTTAATCTGGAAGAGTTCTGTAGCGTGCCTTTGTCTTTCATGACATTGACATTTTATTTATTTATTTATTTACTTATTTTTTTTAATATATGAAATTTATTGTCAAATTGGTTTCCATACAACACCCAGTGCTCATCCCAAAAGGTGCCCTCCTCAATAACCATTGAGGTTATAACCTCCCACCCCCCATCAACCCTCAGTTGGTTCTCAGTTTTTAATAGTCTCTTATGCCTTGGCTCTCTCCCACTCTAACCTCTTTTTTTTTTTTTTTCCTTCCCCTCCCCCATGGGTTTCTGTTAAGTTTCTCAGGATCCACATAAGAGTGAAACCATATGGTATCTGTCTTTCTCTGTATGGCTTATTTCACTTAGCATCACACTCTCCAGTTCCATCCACGTTGCTACAAAAGGCCACATTTCATTCTTTCTCATTGCCATGTAGTATTCCATTGTGTATATAAACCACAATTTATTTATCCATTCATCAGTTGATGGACATTTAGGCTCTTTCCATAATTTGGCTATTGTTGAGAGTGCTGCTATCAACATTGGGGTACAAGTGCCCCTATGCATCAGTACTCCTGTATCCCTTGGGTAAATTCCTAGCAGTGCTATTGCTGGGTCATAGGGTAGGTCTATTTTTAATTTTCTGAGGAACCTCCACACTGCTTTCCAGAGCAGCTGCACCAATTTGCATTCCCACCAACAGTGCAAGAGGGTTCCCGTTTCTCCACATCCTCTCCAGCATCTATAGTCTCCTGATTTGTTCATTTTGGCCACTCTGACTGGCGTGAGGTGATACCTGAGTGTGGTTTTGATTTGTATTTCCCTGATAAGGAGCGACGTTGAACATCTTTTCATGTGCCTGTTGGCCATCCGGATGTCTTCTTTAGAGAAGTGTCTATTCATGTTTTCTGCCCATTTCTTCACTGGGTTATTTGTTTCTCGGGTGTGGAGTTTGGTGAGCTCTTTATAGATTTTGGATACTAGCCCTTTGTCCGATATGTCATTTGCAAATATCTTTTCCCATTCCGTTGGTTGCCTTTTAGTTTTGTTGGTTGTTTCCTTTGCTGTGCAGAAGCTTTTTATCTTCATAAGGTCCCAGTAATTCACTTTTGCTTTTAATTCCCTTGCCTTTGGGGATGTGTCGAGTAAGAGATTGCTACGGCTGAGGTCAGAGAGGTCTTTTCCTGCTTTCTCCTCTAAGGTTTTGATGGTTTCCTGTCTCACATTCAGGTCCTTTATCCATTTGGAGTTTATTTTTGTGAATGGTGTGAGAAAGTGGTCTAGTTTCAACCTTCTGCATGTTGCTGTCCAGTTCTCCCAGCACCATTTGTGAAAGAGGCTGTCTTTTTTCCATTGGATGTTCTTTCCTGCTTTGTCAAAGATGCGTTGGCCATACGTTTGTGGGTCTAGTTCTGGGGTTTCTCTTCTATTCCATTGGTCTATGTGTCTGTTTTTGTGCCAATACCATGCTGTCTTGATGATGACAGCTTTGTAGTAGAGGCTAAAGTCTGGGATTGTGATGCCTCCTGCTTTGGTCTTCTTCTTCAAAATTCCTTTGGCTATTCCCTTTTGTGGTTCCATATGAATTTTAGGATTGCTTGTTCTAGTTTCGAGAAGAATGCTGGTGCAATTTTGATTGGGATTGCATTGAATGTGTAGATAGCTTTGGGTAATATTGATATTTTGACAATATTTATTCTTCCAATCCATGAGCAGGGAATGTCTTTCCATTTCTTTAAATCTTCTTCAATTACCTTCATAAGCTTTCTATAGTTTTCAGCATACAGATCCTTTACATCTTTGGTTAGATTTATTCCTAGGTATTTTATGCTTCTTGGTGCAATTGTGAATGGGATCAGTTTCTTTATTTGTCTTTCTGTTGCTTCATTGTTAGTGTATAAGAATGCAACTGATTTCTGTACATTGATTTTGTATCCTGCAACTTTGCTGAATTCATGTATCAGTTCTAGCAGACTTTTGGTGGAGTCTATCGGATTTTCCATGTATAATATCATGTCATCTGCAAAAAGCGAAAGCTTGACTTCATCTTTGCCAATTTTGATGCCTTTGATTTCCTTTTGTTGTCTGATTGCTGATGCTAGAACTTCCAGCACTATGTTAAACAACAGCGGTGAGAGTGGGCATCCCTGTCGTGTTCCTGATCTCAGGGAAAAAGCTCTCAGTTTTTCCCCGTTGAGGATGATGTTAGCTGTGGGCTTTTCATAAATGGCTTTTATGATCTTTAAGTATGTTCCTTCTATCCCGACTTTCTCAAGGGTTTTTATTAAGAAAGGGTGCTGGATTTTGTCAAAGGCCTTTTCTGCATCGATTGACAGGATCATATGGTTCTTCTCTTTTTTTTTTTTGTTAATGTGATGTATCACGTTGATTGATTTGCGAATGTTGAACCAGACCTGCATCCCAGGAATGAATCCCACTTGGTCATGGTGAATAATTCTTTTTATATGCCGTTGAATTCGATTTGCTAGTATCTTATTGAGAATTTTTGCATCCATATTCATCAGGGACATTGGCCGGTAGTTCTCTTTTTTTACTGGGTCTCTGTCTGGTTTAGGAATCAAAGTAATACTGGCTTCATAGAATGAGTCTGGAAGTTTTCCTTCCCCTTCTATTTCTTGGAATAGCTTGAGAAGGATAGGTATTATCTCTGCTTTAAACGTCTGGTAGAACTCCCCTGGGAAGCCATCTAGTCCTGGACTCTTATTTGTTGGGAGATTTTTGATAACCGATTCAATTTCTTTGCTGGTTATGGGTCTGTTCAAGCTTTCTATTTCCTCCTGATTGAGTTTTGGAAGAGTGTGGGTGTTTAGGAATTTGTCCATTTCTTCCAGGTTGTCCAGTTTGTTGGCATATAATTTTTCATTGTATTCCCTGGAAATTGTTTGTATCTCTGAGGGATTGGTTGTAATAATTCCATTTTCATTCATGATTTTATCTATTTGGGTCATCTCCCTTTTCTTTTTGGGAAGCCTGGCTAGAGGTTTGTCAATTTTGTTTATTTTTTCAAAAAACCAACTCTTGGTGTCGTTGATCTGCTCTACAGTTTTTTTAGATTCTATATTGTTTATTTCTGCTCTGATCTTCATTATTTCTCTTCTTCTGCTGGGTTTAGGCTGTCTTTGCTGTTCTGCTTCTATTTCCTTTAGGTGTGCTGTTAGATTTTGTATTTGGGATTTTTCTTGTTTCTTGACATAGGCCTGGATTGCAATGTATTTTCCTCTCAGGACTGCCTTCGCTGCGTCCCAAAGCATTTGGATTGTTGTATTTTCATTTTCGTTTGTTTCCATATATTTTTAAATTTCTTCTCTAATTGCCTGGTTGACCCACTCATTCGTTAGTAGGGTGTTCTTTAACCTCCATGCTTTTGGAGGTTTTCCAGACTTTTTCCTGTGGTTGATTTCAAGCTTCATAGCATTGTGGTCTGAAAGTATGCATGGTATAATTTCAGTTCTTGTAAACTTATGAAGGGCTGTTTTGTGACCCAGTATATGATCTATCTTGGAGAATGTTCCATGTGCACTCGAGAAGAAAGTATATTCTGTTGCTTTGGGATGCAGAGTTCTAAATAGATCTGTCAAGTCCATCTGATCCAATGTCTCATTCAGGGCCCTTGTTTCTTTATTGACCGTGTGTCTAGATGATCTATCCATTTCTGTAAGTGTGGTGTTAAAGTCCCCTGCAATTACCACATTCTTATCAATAAGGTTGCTTATGTTTATGAGTAACTGTTTTATATATTTGGGGGCTCCGGTATTCGGCACATAGACATTTATAATTGTTAGCTCTTCCTGATGGATAGACCCTGTAATTATTATATAATGCCCTTCTTCATCTCTTGTTACAGCCTTTAATTTAAAGTCTAGTTTGTCTGATATAAGTATGGCTACTCCAGCTTTCTTTTGGCTTCCAGTAGCATGATAAATAGTTCTCCATCCCCTCACTCTCAATCTAAAGGTGTCCTCAGATCTAAAATGAGTCTCTTGTAGACAGCAAATAGATGGGTCTTGTTTTTTTATCCATTCTGATACCCTATGTCTTTTGGTTGGCGCATTTAATCCATTTACATTCAGTGTTATTATAGAAAGATACGGGTTTAGAGTCCTTGTGATGTCTGTATGTTTTATTCTTGTAGCGATGTCTCTGGTACTTTGTCTCACAGGATCCCCCTTAGGATCTCTTGTAGGGCTGGCTTAGTGGTGACAAATTCCTTCAGTTTTTGTTTGTTTGGGAAGACCTTTATCTCTCCTTCTGTTCTAAATGACAGACTTGCTGGATAAAGGATTCTCGGCTGCATATTTTTTCTGTCTAGCACACTGAAAATCTCGTGCCAATCCTTTCTGGCCTGCCAAGTTTCAAAAGAGAGATCAGTCACGAGTCTTATAGGTCTCCCTTTATATGTGAGGGCACGTTTATCCCTTGCTGCTTTCAGAATTTTCTCTTTATCCTTGTATTTTGCCGGTTTCACTATGATACGTCGTGCGGAAGATCGATTCAAGTTACGTCTGAAGGGAGTTCTCTGTGCCTCTTGAATTTCAATGCCTTTTTCCTTCCCCAGTTCAGGGAAGTTCTCAGCTATAATTTCTTCAAGTACCCCTTCAGCACCTTTCCCTCTCTCTTCCTCCTCTGGGATACCAATTATGCGTAGATTATTTCTTTTTAGTGTATCACTTAGTTCTCTAATTTTCCCCTCATACTCCTGGATTTTTTTATCTCTCTTTCAGCTTCCTCTTTTTCCATAACTTTATCTTCTAGTTCACCTATTCTCTCCTCTGCCTCTTCAATCCGAGCCATGGTGGTTTCCATTTTGTTTTGCATTTCGTTTAAAGCGCTTTTCAGCTCCTCGTGACTGTTCCTTAGTCCCTTGATCTCTGTAGCAAGAGATTCTCTGCTGTCCTCTATACTGTTTTCAAGCCCAGCGATTAATTTTATGACTATTATTCTAAATTCACTTTCTGTTATATTATTTAAATCCTTTTTGATCAGTTCATTAGCTATTGTTATTTCCTGGAGATTCTTCTGAGGGGAATTCTTCCGTTTGGTCATTTTGGATAGTCCCTGGAGTGATGAGGACCTGCAGGGCACTTCCCCTGTGCTGTGGTGTATAACTGGAGTTGGTGGGCGGGGCCGCAGTCAGTCCTGATGTCTGCCCCCAGCCCACCGCTGGGGCCACAGTCAGACTGGTGTGTGCCTTTTCTTCCCCTCTCCTAGGGGCGGGATTCACTGTGGGGTGGCGTGGCCCATCTGGGCTACTTGCACACTGCCAGGCTTGTGGTGCTGGGGATCTGGTGTATTAGCTGGGATGGGTAGGCAAGGTGCACGGGGGTAGGAGGGGCAGGCTTAGCTCGCTTCTTCTTAGGTGATCCACTTCAGGAGGGGCCCCGTGGCAGCGGGAGGGAGTCAGATCTGCTGCCGGAGGTTTGGCTCCGCAGAAGCACAGAGTTGGGTGTTTGTGCGGAGCGAGCAAGTTTCCTGGCAGGAACTGGCTCTCTTTGGGATTTTGGCTGGGGGATGGGCGGGGGAGATGGCGCTGGCGAGCGCCTTTGTTCCCCCCCCCCCCCTCCCCGAACTGAGCTCTCTTGTCCCGGGGCTCAGCAACTCTCCCTCCCTTTGTCCTCCAGCCTTCCCGCTTTCGGAGCAGAGCTGTTAACTTATGACCTCCCAGACGCTAAGTCGCGCTTGCTGTCGGAACACAGTCTGTCAGGCCCCTCCGCTTTTGCCAGCCAGACTCGGGGGCTCTGCTTGGCCAGCGAGCCGCCCCTCCGCCCCGGCTCCCTCCCGCCAGTCCGTGGAGCGCGCACCGCCTCACCGCCCTTCCTACCCTCTTCCGTGGGCCTCTCATCTGCGCTTGGCTCCGGAGACTCCGTTCTGCTAATCCTCTGGCAGTTTTTTGGGTTATTTAGGCAGGTGTAGGTGGAATCTAAGTGATCAGCAGGACACGTGGTGAGCCCAGCGTCCTCCTACGCCGCCATCTTCCCTCTACCCCGACATTGACATTTTAAAGAAAACAGGCCAGGTTTTGCTTCTTGTTTTTTAATAGATTGTTTTTTCATCTTGAGGATTTCTGATATTTTCTCATCATTTGATTCAGGTTATGTGTCCCTGGATACTATCTCTGCAAAAGTGATGTTGTATTCTCAGGGTATCACATCTAGATGCATACAAGTGGTTTTTCTGCCCATGATTAGTGATGCTGACTTTGATCATACTGTCCAAAGTGTTTGGTTTCTCCACTATAGATGGCTCTTTCCTGCCTTGCAAACTAATAAGTAATCCTTGAGGGATGCTTTAAGACAAGTCTAATACTGTGTTTTTCACCAGACTTTCTCCACTAGATATAGCGTTCTCTGATTACTCTTTCCCAAGCCATCTTTACTATGATGGTTGCTAATTTGTATTTTTCTGACCTTGTCACTCCCTTGGTATGTATCAGTTGTCATTTGACTCTAAAGAAAAGCTCTCCTTTATCCCATTCTCTACATGTGTGTTGTGTGTCTGTGTGTGTATATTTATCATCAGTATGGGATAATAGATTTCCTCATTTTCAGCAGTTTATGATTCATTACTGTCCTTGATTGTTTTGATGCTTAAATTGTCCCGGATTTGGCCAGCGGGGAGCTTTTTAAGCTGGCTCACATATCCTTTTGCTGTGCTCCATCATTCATTCATTCATTCATTCATTCATTGGTTTGAGTACTTCCTTAACTTTCTGAGTACAGGCATCTTATATCTTCCTCTACGTGACCTTAGATTCAGGCATGTCTCATAGGAGTACTTTTCTCCCTTCCTCTTTCCCTCCCCTCCTTTCCCCTCCTTCCTTCTTTCCTTACTTTTAGCATTGGTACTTTTGTGTGTGTGTGTTTATTTCTGAGAGAGAGAGAGAGAGAGAGAGAGAGAGAAAGAGAGCAAACGAGCAGGGGAGGGGCAGAGAGAGAGGGAGACACAGAATCCAAAGCAGGCTGTAGGCTCTGAGTTCAGCACAGAGCCCGATGTAGGGCTCGAACTCACGGACTGCAAGATCACCGACTGAGCCACCCAGGCGTCCCAGCACTGGTTCTTTAAAGTAGGGAATAGAATTTTTAAAAACCAAGATCTAGATGCCTGGTGTTCTCATTGCTACTGGCATCTTTGTTTGTGGACTTTTTTAGCAAACAAAGCTAGGACATACATTAATTAATCCATTTATTTATTAGAGATCATGAGTTTATCCTTGATATCTCCCAGTGTAGTCTGTTCTCACAAAGTTTGGTCTTCTCCCATTCCATATTGTATCTCCTGCACCACTGGTCCCCTGGCTCCCAGTAACATCACCATATTTATTCATTTGCTTGATCTTATTATATGAGGTAGTTTTAGAATTGTTGTGTCTATACCACTATGAAAAGTGAAACTACCTAAAAGAGTTCAAGATTTGCCTCTTTGTGTTTGTTTTTTTCCCAAGACTATAGATACACAGATACATAAAGCACTGCACTGTGTTCAGAAGTTACTTAAATTAGTTCCCCGATGTTTTTCCTTCTTCAATGTGGTTATGTTATTCATTTGAAATGTTAGTCATTTAGTTTTTGTTTTCAGTTTTCAGTGTTTTTTTTTTTTTCTTCCTGTCCTTCTTGATTGAATTTTATGTTTTTAATATGTACTCTGTTGTAATGAATAACTGTGTGTACTTTTTCGGTATTATTAATGTTATATCTTAAGGATAGATTCTAGAAGTACTGCTGAATCAAAGGTTAAATGAATGTTTAGTTTCATTAGATATTGCCAAATTCACTTCCATAGGGAATAGACCATCCTTACATTTTCTATAGTCTGTTTGACTTAGCCTTGCCAGCAAAGGCTGCTGTTAAACAGCTTTTGAATTTTTGTTAGTCTGATGGGTGAGGGTAGTATTTCAGCATAGTTTTAACGTGCATAATTCTCTTAAAGTTAAATTGGTCACATTTTCATATGGTTAAGAACCATTTTTATATCTTTTTTGTGAATTATTCATGTTTTGCTTATTTCTCTACAGGATATTTGGCTTTTTCTCCCTTAATTTTATAAGTTCTTTATTTTTTTTTAAGCTTACTTATTTATTTTTGAGAGAGCAAGCTGGGGAGGGACAGAGAAAGGGAGAGACAATCCTGAGCAGGCTCCACACCATCAGCACAGAGCCCAACCTGGGGCTTGAACTCACAAACTGTGAGATCATGACTTGAGCCAAGACCAAGAGTTGGCCACTTAACCAGCTGAGCCACCCAGGCATTCCTAAGTTCTTTAATATTAAGGATATTTGTTATTTTTGATGATATATTTTTTATATAGTTATCCAGCTTGTCTTTGTGTCTTTTGACTTTGCTTATGTTTTGTTGTTTGTTTTTGCCATGCAAGTGTTTACTGTCATCGTGTTTATCCATCTTTTTATTCCATTTGGATTTGAGTACTTTTTAAAAAGCCTTTCTGTATGTTCAGGCTATACAAGAATTCACTCATGTTTTCTTCTATTACTTGTATAGTTTTGTGTTTTATATTTATATATCTAATCCATTTTTTAGTTTGTTTTTATGGAGTGAGTAATGAATCTTATTTTCTCTTTTTTTCTAAATAGCTATCCATTTGTCTCAATACTATTTCTTTAAAAAGTCCTTCTGTGGATATAACTGTCATATCATATACTTATTATATACTGGATTTATCTTATGCTATATACTAGATATTATCATATACTAGATTTCCACTTGTAGTTGCATCTGTTGATAATAGATTTGTTCTGTTCCATTGGTCTGTTTGACTATTCATGTACCAGGATTCATGTACTATTTTTATATATTTTTAAGTATGTTTAATTATTTTTAATATGTTTTAATGTCTGATAACAGGGCTGGTCCCTGGTCATAGCTTTTTTTTTTTTTTTTTTTTTTTTCATTTTCCTTGCTATTCTTGCATGTTTATTTTTTCTGTTGGACATGTCCTATCAATTGTCTACCTCCAGAATAAAAACAGGTGTTGATATTTTTATTCGACTAACATTAATTATCAACTAATTTAGAGAGAACTGACATCTTGATAATGTTGAGACACATACTAAGAACAGGAGATGTCTTAATATTTAAGTCCATTTTTATGTCTCTTAGGGGAGTTTTATAATTTTCTTAATAGATTTTAAAAAATATTTAAGTGTAAGTATATTTCAAACTATTTTGCTCTTGTTGCCTTTGCAAACTGAGTTTTCTCTTCCTTTATGTCATCTAACTTCTTATCTGTCTATTGGATGAAGGTTATTTTTATGCTAATTTTATATGCTGCAAACTGAATTTTTCTGTTGACTTGGTTTTATCAATTCTTTAATTTTCTTTTTTTTTTAATGCTTATTTTTGAAGGAGAGAGATAGAATGTGAGAGGGGCAGAGAGAGAGGGAGACAGAGAATCCGAAGCAGGCTCCAGGGTCTAAGCTGTCAGTAAAGAGCCTGACATGGGGCTCGAACTCACAATCTGTGCGATCGTGACCTGAGTGAAGTCAGTCACCCAACCGACTGAGCCACCCAGGCGCCCCTGATTCTTTAATTTTCTAATTGTACTACAGAGATACTTTTGCTTTGTCCCAATTATTATTTCTCTGATAGTTTTTTATTCTTATTGTTATGGTTAATACCTACAGTACAATATTAAACAGTAGTGAGAGATTTGCCATCCTTGCTTTGTTCCTGACCTTTGTGGACATACCTCTATTGTATCCCCTTTAAGTAAGATGCTAGCTTTAGGATTGAGGTTTATATTTGTATATAGATTCATGCTGAAGAATTTTCCTTCCGTTTTTAGTTTTTCAAGAGTTTTGAGGTACTGAATTTCATCCAAAGACTTTTCCGCATCTATGAAGATAAATGGTTCTTTTTATACCTATTAATATGATTAATTATAGTAATTGATTTCTAACCAGTTAAAGTATAAGCCCCTTTTAGAGTGTATGATTTTCTTAATATGGTGTTCAAATCTATTTGGTAGTAGTTAGGATTTTTGCTTTGATATTTGTATTTGTTATCTATTGTTGAGTAATAAATCTCCTTAAAACTTACAGCTTAACACATAAACATTTATTATTTCTAGGGATCAGGAGTATGTGTGTGGCTTGATTCGGTGCCTCTGGCTTAGGGTCTCTCATGAAGCTATAATCAAGATACCCAGGAACCAACTGAGGGAAGATTGATTTGAAGCTTACTCAAGTGGCTATTGGCAGGCCTCAGGTCCTCACTGACTATTAGCTGGGGATATCAGTTTCTTGGGCTTGCCTGGACTTGCCATGGGGCTACTTACAACCTGGAAGTTTGTTTCCTCCAAATTGAGGGTTCTGAGAGAAAGAGAATAGATAAGATAGAAACCCACAGTCTTTGTAACCTAATCCTGGAAAGGAACATCCCAAGTCTTTACTGTATTGTTTATTAGATGAGAGTCACTAGGTCCAGTCCAGTCAAGTGGAGAAGATTACATACACAAGGGTGTAAACACCAGGGGGGGCAGTGATCATTAGGGATCATCACAGAGACTGCCTGCTATAATATACCTAAATAATATTGGTCTAATTTCATTTTTTTGTGCTATATATATCAGATTTAGGTATCAGTGTTATACTTCATTAAAAGAATTGGGGTGTTTCTTCATTTTCTATCTCAAAAACAATATATGTGGCATTAGAACTACATGGTTTGTAAAGATTTGGTAAAATCTTCCTGTGAAACTATCTGGGTTTGGTACTTTTTTGCTTTCAATGAGTCTAGTGGCATTATAATTCTTTTGTTCTTGTAAGTTCTTTAGTTTTGTTATTTGCTTGGAGGCCCTGAGTTTTCTCTGTCTATGAAGTCTAGTGCTTTATTAGGATAAGTCTTAGAATTGATTCTTTATAGTCAGTTTCCCCAGGTATTGAATGAACCCTTTCAATAGGTAAATATTTGTTGTTTCATTTCCAGTTATTCATATATTATGTCTTCTTTGCCTATTTCTCTGACTCCTTTTTCTTTTTTAATGAATTTCATTCTCTTGGTTGTTTTCCTGTTTTTCTTCAATGTCCTGTATTAAATTTTTATTTACGCTTATTCTTTTATTTCTTTTTTGAGTTCCATCAACTTTCATTTATTTTATCTCCCAGCCCCTATTTTTTTTTTTTTTTTTTTGGTATGTGTGTGGGTCCATTTCTAGTCCTGTTTTTTAAATTTCCTTTTTTCATGCAACTGTGCTACTTGAAGATACTGAATTCAGTTTGGAATGACCATTTTTCTTTCATGGGTTTTCTCAGGGAGGGAGGTGCTTTTCATCAGCTGAAATGTTTGAATTTACATGTTCTGCTTTATTCTTACAGTAGCTTTTTATACAATTAGCTTGATATTTTCTATTTCTGAATAATTTGTGGCTAGGATCCCTAATTTGAGAGTGCCAGCTTCTCACAGTTTAGTTTTGAATGGATGCATTAGTGATACAGTGGAAATGGGAGAGGAGTTGGCATGATTTGTATCTCTTTTGTTTTTACAGAATCTTTATTTTTCCCCTCTAATTTTTTTCTTTTATTTCTCTGAGGGTTTCACCTCTTCTCTACTTATCTGGTCTTCTTTGGAAGCTGTGCTTATTCAAACTATCAATTTTAGCCTTTCTCACTTTCAGATTCCTTTTCTATAGCCAGTCCTATGAACCACCAAATCCCCAAGTTGTACTCAGTATTTTAGAACATAGTGTTAGATTTTCTCATTCTGGGGGTGATTTTGACTGTACTTCCTCAAAGTCTTCCATGTCCCTCTCCTGTTTTACATGGATTTCTTAAGCCCCCTCTTTATCACTTTGTGCCCATCGGCTTTCAATGGCAGCAGGAAATCGTTTTTGTAATTTGGTGTTTATTTCCGTACCTGATAATATCAAAGATGTAGTATTCTCTGTCTCTGAGTAATCCTGTTGGCATGGTTTTCTTTCACTCCTTGCTAATTTTGTAATTTGGGGGAGGATGTGTGGAGAGATTAGGAATCACTTGGCAGCCATTTATCTTCCAGACCAACTCCTGAAATTTTAGTTTTTAAAACTTAGCAGATTTATCAGTAGAGTTTTCCAAACATTTAGGAAAGAAATAACATCAATATTACATACATTCTTTCACTGAAAAGAAGAAGTTATAATTCCTATCTCTTTTAATGAGTGTAATATTCATTCCAAAACCTAGAAATGACATTATAAGAAAGCAAATTATAGGTCAATCTCATAAACATAAATGTAAAAATCCCAAACAGAATATTAAAAAATTTAGTCAAATGATAAAAATGATAATGCATCATGACTACAAGGGGTTTATTCCCAAAATGCAAGGTTGGTTTAATATGCCATATTAACAACAACAACAACAACAACAAAGGGACACAGATCATTACAATCTGACAGATGCAGAAAAAGCATTTCACAGATTTCAACATCTGTTCATGATAGAAACTCTTAGCACCCTAGGTAGGAACTTTCTTAATCTAATAAAGGACATTTACAAAAATCCTACAGCAAACATCTCATAATGATAAAAATATTGAAAGCTTTCCCTCTGACATCAGAAACAAGGATAGTACTGTCACCACTTCTGGTCATCATTATACTAGGTATCCTAGACAGTTCACTAAGGCAAATTAAAGAAGTTGTAAGGATTGGATTATAAGAAATAAAATCTTATTCACATATGACATCATTGTGATCCAAATGAATATATAGCTAATGTATTAGAATTAGTCAATTTTGTAAGTTTGTTGGCTTCAAGGTCAATAAAAATCAAAGCATTTCTATATGCCAAGTAGCAAACAAATAAACAACAAAATTTAAAAAATAATACCATTCAAAGTAGCATTAGGAAAAAAAAACCTAACGCCTAGGAACAAATCAAAACAAAAGGTATGTCAGAATTCTGCATTGAGAGCTAGAAAACATTACTGAGAGAAATTAAGACCTAAATGGTGAAATAGAAATATACCATGTCCATGGAATAAAAGACTCAATGTTGTAAAGATTCAGTTCTCTGCCAAAATAATCCACATAATCAATGTAGTTCCAGTAAAAATTCCAGCAAATTGGTGTGTGAGTGTGTGTGTGAGAGAGAGAGAGTGTGTGTGTGTGTGTGTGTGTGTGTGTGTGTGTGTATGTGAATTGACAGCCTCTAAAATTCATATGGAAATGCAGAGTACAAAGAAGAACTAAAGTGGTCATGAAGAACAAAGTTGGAAGGTTTAAAATACCAGAGAGCAAAGTTTAAACTACCTGTTATGAAACTAAAGTAATTTAAACAGTCTGCTATTTGTACATACAAGGGTAGAAAAATTGACCAGTAGAGTTCAGAAACAGATCCAAACTATATGGTTATTTAATCAAAGAGGAATGTTACACTTTTAGTGCATTAGGAAAGAATGGTCTCAAAAAAAAAAAAAATTAAAAAAATTAAAAGGAAGGAATGGTCTCTTTAGTGAGTGTATATATATGTGTACAATCAATTCAAGATGAATTGCAGGTAGAAAAGTGAAAGGTAAAACAGTGAAGCTATTTGAAAGAATACAGGAGAATATCTGGTCTTGAAGTAGTCAAAGATTTCTAAAACAGGACACAATAATCACTAACCATAAAGAAAAAGATTGATGAATTAGACTGTATTAAAGTTAATTAAAAACATAACTTCGATCAAAAACATATCGAAGAGGATGAAACTGCAACCTGCAGAGTGAGAGATTATCTCAAAATTTATATCTTACAAAAGACATAGCTAGAATATGTAAAGAACCCCATTCAAAGCAATAAGAGAGACAATCCAGGGGCACCTGGGTTCAGTCTGTTAAGCGTCCTACTTCATTCAGCTCGGGTCATAATCTCACAGCTGTGAGTTCAAGCCCCACGTCTGGCTCTGTGCTGACAGCTCAGAGCCTGTAGCCTGCTTCAGATTCTGTCTCTGTCTCTCTGTCTTCTCTCTCCCACCCCCTCAAATATAAATAAACATTAAGAAAAAAAAAAGATAACCCAGTTAAAATACATGGACAGAAAACTTGAACTGACTTTTCAGAGGATATCTGAATAGCCAAAAAAAAAAAAAAAAAAAAAGGTTAAAAAGCACTGAACTTCATTAGCCATTAAAGAACTGAATTAGAATCACTACTTTTCACTGTGTTCCCATAAGAAAAGCTAAAATGAAAAAGATGGAATATATCAATTGCAACTCTCAGAAACTACTGATGGGAGTGTAAGTTGGTACAATGGAAAATGCCCAGTATCTACTAAAGTTGAATGTCACATACCCTATGTCACAGTAATTCTATTTCTGTGTATATGTGGTTGATAGAAATTATGGCCTTCCCTAAATGTCTATATCCTAACCCTTGGAACCTGTGATTATATTACATTATATGTCAAGGGGGAATTAAGTTGCTGATGGATTATGGACTTAAGGTTGATACTCAGCTGACCTTAAAATAGGGGGATTATCCTGGGGGACTGGGCCCAGTGTAACCACAAAGTTCCTAAAAATGCTAGAGAGAAGCTGAAAAGTTCCAAGTCAGAAAAGGAGGTTTACTGACAGAAGCAAGATCAGAGTTGATGCAGTGTGAGAAGGGTTTAACCCATCAGGGCAACCTTTGAAGATGGAGGAGGATGGCCATGAGCCAAGAATTGTGATCAGGCTCTAGAAACTAGAAAGGCAAGGAAATGGACTCTCCCCTAGAGCCTCCAAAAGGAATGTAGTCCTACTGAAATCTTGATGTTAAACTAGTGAGTCTTGTTGGACTTTAACCTACAGAACTGCAATAGATAACTAATGTAGTATAAATGCAGTAGAAATGCCTACAGTTGTTTATCTACAGACACATACTAGAATGTTCATAGCAGTACCATTCATAATAGCTAAAAATAGGAAACAGTCCTAAAGATCCTTCATCAAATGGAAGGGAGAAATCAGAGTAGACAGAGTTAATTGAAATATCTTAATGGTTCATGTAATCACAATGTGATAGTCTGATGAATTCATTTTCAATATAGAAATTACCTGCCAAAGTGATATTGACCAATTTAAGACCAGTGTTGGGTAGTCAGGGTGCACTGTATTTTGAGATACTAGACATAAAATGGAAATATTACTTCATGCAGAAGTTTACTATTTGATTAATATATAGAGTATTTATTAAAATTTAAATTGTGGGGCACCTGGGTGGCTCGGTTAAGTGCTGACTCTTGGTTTCAGCTCAGGTCATGATCTCATGGTTTGTGGGTTCAAGCTCCCATGTTGGGCTCTGCACAGTGTGGAGCCTGCTTGAGATTCTCTCTCTCCCACTCTCTCTGCTCCTCTCCCTCACATGCCCACTTTCTCTCTCTCAAAAAAAAGTTAAATTGTGCATGGAAATGATTCTCACCAATTTCAGGATATTAGCTGCTGCTGGAGACAGAAAGAAGTCAGGAAGAGAAGGCAAAGGGATGAGAATAGAGTTCAGAAATAAGTGTGGCAAAATGTTAACATCCTTAAAATCTGGGTGGTGGGTACATGAGTGTGTTATTTTCTGTGTATTTGAAATATTTTGTAATTAGAAAAAGTTCTTAACAGAGTACAGGAATTAATATTGCATTAACTGTGATATATACCTTTTTTCCCCCACATTCAGTCAGGCCTTAGATTTCTGTAACATGTTGTTCTTTAAAGTGATAGCAGAGAACCAATCATGCCTTTATATTCTGGTTTCACTAAGTTAATATTGGAGAAAAAAGTCTTGTTTGGGGTTCTGGAACTTTGTAGGTGTAGTGTCTTCATTTCTGAAATCTGGATTCCTTAACAGGTATTAGAGTCCTTTTAAAAAAAATTTTTTTTTCAACGTTTATTTATTTTTGCGACAGAAGGAGACAGAGCATGAACGGGGGAGGGGCAGAGAGAGAGAGACACAGAATCGGAAACAGGCTCCAGGCTCTGAGCTATCAGCCCAGAGCCTGACGCGGGGCTCGAACTCACGGACCGCGAGATCGTGACCTGGCTGAAGTCGGACGCTTAACCGACTGCGCCACCCAGGCGCCCCTATTAGAGTCCTTTTAACATTCACCTAAAAGTAGTAATGCTATAGTTCCAGCAAATCGTCATTTTTTCTTCCTTTTTTAAAGAAGAATTTAACATTTATTTATTTTTGAGAGAGAGAGAAAGAGCGAGCAAGCGGGGGGAGGGGGAGAGAGAGAGCAAAAGAGACACAGAATCCAGAGCAGGCTCCAGGCTCTGAGCTGTCAGCACAGAGCCCGTTGCGGGGCTCGAACTCATGAACTGCAAGGTCATGACCTAAGCTGAAGTCAGACGTTTAACCAACTGAGCCACCTAGGGACCCCTTATATTTTCTTCCTGATGGAGACTGTTTTCCCCATAGAGTCTTTACTCACTAACAACTAGAACAATGGAACAAAAAGAATCCTTGGATAGTTAGCAAAAGAAGGTGAAAGGTGAGAAGTGGGTGATGGTGGTGGGAGCCACCTGTTGCAGGGCTGTAAGAAAAATGTGTGAGGGCTGGAAAATTAATAGACAGTGGAATGAAAGGAAAGTCAGGCTAAGTACTTCTACTATGCATTTAGGTGATGTAGTGGACAGAATAGCAGCACCTCCCCCCGCAAGATGTCTGCCCACATTTTGTTCTTCCTCAGAATTTGTTACACGTTGATCCTTGAACAACATGGGTTTGTATTACATGGGTCTACTTATACCTGGATTTTTCACAGTACTGTAAATGTATGTACTTTTCCTTATGGTTTTCTTAATATTTTCTTTTCTCTAGCTTACTTTATTGTGAAAATATATAATACATATACAAAATATTTGTTAATTGACTATGTCATTGGTAAGGCTTTTTGGTCAACAGTAGACTATTAGGAGCTAAGTTTTGGGGGAGTCAAAAGTTATACATAGAGTTTTGACTGTGTGGAGTCAGCACCCCTAACACCCATGTTGTTCATGTATTAACATTTGACAGAAGAGAACTTGTGGCTGTGATTAAGGTTCTGGACTCTAAAACAAGGAGATTATTCTGGATTATCTGGGTGGACCCAATCTAATCATATGAGCCTTTAAAAAATAAAGACATGAGGCAGAATGGAAAGTCAGAGAGATGAGAGGCATGAAAAGTCTTTGAAGATGGAGAAAGGGGACCTCAAACCAAGGAAATGCAGGTTGTGTTTAGAAGATAACAATTCCCCAACTGAAAACCAGCACAGAAATAGGGACCTTAGTTCTAAAATTGCATGGAACTTAATTTAGCCAACAGTCTGACAAAGTTTGGAATTATATTAGTGTCTAGAGACACCAGAAAGGAAAGCAAGTCTTGCCTACATGTTGATTCAGCCTTGTGAGACTAAGCAGTGGATCCTAGTTGAGCCATGGTTACCCAGACTTCTGACCTATAGAATTGAGGTAATTAGTGTTAAGCCACTGAATTTGTGTTATAGCATCAATAGTAAATAATACAGGTGATGATATTTTTAAAATGTGCTTTCTGTTTATAACAGGATATGTGCTCATTCTAGTAAATATGAATCACCTGGGGATTTTACTAAACTACACAGTTCTGTTTTCATAGATCTTGAGGTTAAGCCTTGAGATGATGCTGATGTTGCTGGTCCACGCAACCACACATTGAATAACAAGATTCTAGATTATCTTTAAAATATAGTAATGTGTAGAGTAAAAAATTAAAGTTGTTATCATCCAAAGGTAACTAGCATTAATGCTGTGGTGTGATTTCTTCATGTCTTTTTAAAATAGACATTAAGGGGCGCCTGGGTGGCGCAGTCGGTTAAGCGTCCGACTTCAGCCAGGTCACGATCTCGCGGTGCGTGAGTTCGAGCCCCGCGTCAGGCTCTGGGCTGATGGCTCAGAGCCTGGAGCCTGTTTCCGATTCTGTGTCTCCCTCTCTCTCTGCCCCTCCCCTGTTCATGCTCTGTCTCTCTCTGTCCCAAAAATAAATAAACGTTGGAAAAAAAAAATTAAAATAGACATTAATTTTCTATTAAAAAAATTAGGATCACATGGTATATAGTTTATAAAATGGTAGTGTTCCTGTATTATTAAATTAAATATGCTTGAAAACATGAATTTAATAAGTATAAAATATTCCATCAATATGGATGTACTAAAATATTCTGCTTTGGTTGTTTCCAACTTTTCTCCATTATGATTAATGCTATGATAATTACCTTATAAATAATGCTTTTCCACATTTCAGATTATTTCCTTAGAATAAATCCTGCAAATAGTTCAAGTACTTAATCAAAGGATATGAAGATGTTATAACTTTTTCATCCAAAGTGCCAGGTTATCCTTCAGGAAAGATTCTGCCAATTTATATTAATACCAGCTGTATATGTGTGTCTGTTTGAGAGCATCCTGTCTTATAGGAGTATAATCTTTAATTTTTCATAAATTTTTTTTAAGTTTATTTATTTGAGAGAGAGTGAGGAGGGGAGGGCAAAGAGAGAAGGAGAGAGAGAATCCTAAGCAGACTCCACGTTGTCAGTGCAGAGTATGATGCAGAGCTTGATCCCATGAGATCATGACCTGAGCTGAAATCCTAAGTCAGACGCTTATCTGACTGAGCCACCCAGGTGCCCCATGAATATAATCTTTTAAAACAGCTTTTCTAATTTTGATAATCAAAAATTAAATTTTATTTGAATTTGCAATTTTAAAGGTTTTTGGTAATACATAAATTTTCACATTCACTGGTGTGTGTGTGTGTGTGTGTGTGTGTGTGTATGTGTGAATTGTCTGCATTTTCTTTTCCTGGTTTTCTTTGGAAGATCAAAGATTTAGCTGTTTATACAGAATGAAAAACATTTTTATTCCTATATCTCCCTAGTGAAATAAAATTCTCACCTATGCAGTTTAGAGTCTGCCTAATTTGTTTCCATTCTTTAACATTGTTTTCATGAATGTAAATAAACCTTAACCCAAAGTATTAGCATTTCTAGCTGCTACCCATTAGTTCAAGGTGTATTACAAAGAAAGGGAGCTGTAAGCATGCTTGTCCCAAGGGAGCTAGGTAGGTAGTAACCCTTTTCTTAAATAAAACACAAAATATTTATACATAACATGCACCCACTTGCAAAGAGACAAATGTGCATGCTTGTGTGCACACACACATAGACACACACACACACGCAATATCCCAGATCTCAGAATAATTACAAAGCAAACTCCATTTTTGATGTGGCAGTGCCTGTTCTCTGAATATGAGATGTCTACCTCCGGAAGCAGTCACATTGCCTGTGTTAGCTTGTTTTGTAGTTACCAACATTATTATGTGGAAATTCTTTAGATCCTGTAATATCAAGAAAATTCACCTCTGAGCAGGCTAAGATTACTGACTGAATATTAAAATCAGAGTTGATGTCCCAAAATATTTTCATACACATGAATACAGAAATTCACACATTCAACCATATACTTTCTTATTCAGGCTGTCTCTGCATAAAATAAATGGAGCCTCATGAGGCCAGTCACCCGAGGGTAGGAATCCTGAGAATAGGGGAGAATCTTTGGGTTCTTGCCTTCTCTTTTCCATAATATGTCAAGAGATGTGAGATCAGGTAGAAAGTAGGAGGGAGAAGGTGCCAGGAAGATAAGTACACGTGCAAACAAGTGCTTATGGTCAAGCCTGGACTTTAAAGTATTGTGATCAGAGGTGCTGTTGCTAATTATATACGTTTTACATACCACATTTCCACATGTCACCACAATTTGCTTTATTGGCTTTGGCTCTTAATATGCACTGTCAAAGGACTAGCAGTTTATGGTACTAGACCAAAGTTTATTTAAATTGATGATTCCAAACTTTAAATTTATGACATCATGTTAGTTTGTAATATGAATGTTTTCTTTAAAACTTTAAAATGTTTATGCTTTTACTTATATTACACAGTATTCCTTAAGCTAATCTTAGATATATGTCTATTAAAAAAAAAAATCAACTTGGAGTCTTTTGCTTCAGCCTTATCTATAGTAGAACACAGTTATTCTACCTTTATCTGGAAATAAAAATTGTAATATAGGGGCACCTGGCTGGCTTGGTCAGTGGGAGTGTGTGACTCTTGATCTTGGGGTTGTGAGTTGGAGCACCACATTGGGTGTAGAGATTACTTAAAAAAATAAAACCTTTAAAATAATTGTATATATTTTGTAGTCTTGTTAACAGATTTGAGGAAGGATAGTATACCATCATTTGCTGGGCTTCATGGTATAAGTATAGTTCTTTTACTTTCAGTACTTTGTAGTGACCTATCAATGCAACCAACTTAATAAAAGCTAGTACACATAGAGTTTAATATATGTCAGGCACTGTGAGGCTACAAAATGTAAACATTTATATTCTAAAGTATAAATAATACTGTTCTCTACCATGGATGTGGCTGAGGCTGATGTCACACTTTTTTTTTTTTTTAAACAAATATGGGTGCCTGGGTGGTTCAGTTGATTGAGCTTCTGACTCTTGATTTTGGCTCAGGTCATGATCTCATGGTTTGTGGGATCAAGCCTTTCTCTCTCTTTCTCTCTTCTCTCTCTGCCCTTCCCCCCCCCCCCCCCCCGCTTGTGTGCTCTCAAAAAATGGATAAACTTAAAAAAAAATCACAAACACAGTCACTCCTCTAGGACTTTATTTAAATGAATTGTGGCATACATATTGTAAACACGTTTCGTATATTAACTTAATATTCATAATAATTCTATGGCATAAGTACTATTATCATATCTATTTTATAAACAAGCATACCAAAGCCCAGGGATTTTAAGTAATTTAATCTTCCTCATCCTTTTTATACTGTGACTTCTTCTGTGCTGTATTTTACAGGGTGTAGTATGCAACCAGTCTATTGGGAAAGCCTGCAGTCTGGCTCAAGTCTATGCACTTCACATCAAAGCCTAATTGTCTCCCAACACAATTATTTGTTTCTCAATTCTTTATTGCAGAGTTCACTAAAAGTACCGTTATTTAGAAACAAACAGTTCTTAAAATGTATAACTTTTACTAAAAAACTTAAGAAAAATTTGTTTTAAAATTGTTTTTCTTGAATACATTTGTTCAAAGGCCCGGAACTTAACAGTCAACTTATTAGAAAGTACTAGCACATTGAACAGTCCTTTCAGGTGTCAAGACTGACTTTGTAACACGTGCCACCGGTGTTAGTTTTTCTCATTACGGGTAGTTTACTGTTGCAGCCATACAGTAATGAGGAGTGTATCTACATTTGATTAATTTCCTCATCTCCTGTCTGAGGTGTCACAGGAGATTTTGAACATTGACAATAATAATTATACTAATAGAAGATATTTTTAATTCTTTTGTCAAAATAAAGGAGTTTAATGTCATTTTATAAATTGAGTCTGCTGTAATTCATCAGAATTTTAAGATTTAGGTCTTCCAGTTTTCCATGTAGATTATTCCCTGCAGTAAATTACATTAACAGGTGGAATAACTACATCTACATTCTAGAAGTAATTAATTAGTGTATAATCCTGTAAGGTTGATTAGGAAGCTGTTTCTGTTTTTGGATACATCTTGTTGATTGGACATTTTCTTTGTAGGTTATGGTTATCAACATTTAAAGTTTTATGTTTAAATGTTAATTTTTGGATTAATGGTCTTGTGTAGGTTATCATCTGAATGTTCCGTATTTCTCTTTCTGTTAAACTACCTTGTGTTCTTTTGCCAATAATTTTTTTGGTAGTATTTACTAATGTATATTAAATGTTGGGGCACCTGGGTGGCTCAGTTGGTTAAGCATCCAACTCTTGATCTCTGCTCTGGTCATGATCCTACTGCTCATGAGTTCAAGCCACACCTTGGGTTCTGTGCTGTTAGAGCCCACTTGAAATTCTCTCTCTCCCTCTCTCTCTCTCTGTCCCTACCCTGCTTGCGCATGCTCTGGTGCTTTCTCTAAATAAATAAACTTCAAATGTATATCAGTACACAAACACATCCTAGGCATATGTAAAAAATGGATATTGGGGAGCCTGGGTGGCTTAGTCGGTTAAGCCTCCGACTTTGGCTCAGGTCATTGTCTCATGGTTTGTGAGTTTGAGCCCCGCCTCAGCCTCTGTGCTGACAGCTCAGAGGCTGGAGCCTATTTTCAGATTCTGTGTCTCCTGCTTTCTCCCCCCACCCCGCTCACACTGTGTCTCTCTCAAAAAATAACCATTAAGAAATTTTTTTTTTAAGTGGATGTCAGAGTTTGATCACAACAGGTAGGTTTTACAAAGATTACCTCAAGATTTGTTAAGAGTTGTAAAATATGATTCAAAATGGCATACCTCACCTTGTAAGATACGGCAAAGGAAAAAAAATACATGGTATAAAGTTGGATTCTTCTTTAGAAGCAGACAATTCCAAATATAAGCAAGCTTACATAGATAATAACTTTTATTGTCATAAACTCATCTACATTTTCCTAACATTCAGGCTTTAACCAACTTTTATATGTTCAGCTGAATCTAAATGAATTTATTTCCGACATAATCCTTTCCTGTATTGTAGGCACAGTTGAGCCAACATCCGTGTCAATTCTAGGATATAATTTAGAACTATGACGTACTCAATTTATGCTGTGAAAAGTTTTATCGAGTTGTGTTCAGTATTTTTAAAAAATTTTTTTAATTTAATGTTTATTTTTGAAGGAAAGAGACAGAGCATAAGCAGGGGAGGGGCAGAGAGAGGGAGACACAGGATCCAAAGCAGGCTGCAGGCTGTCAGCACAGAGCCCGATGAGGGGCTCGAACTCACAAGCTGTGACATCATGACCTGAGCTGAAGTCAGATGCCCAACTGACTGAGCCATCCAAGTGCCCCGAGTTGTGTTCAGGATTAACAGCATTCCTATCTCTAAGACTATTAGACATTATTCCTATGATTTCTATTCCATTTTAATTTTTGACATTGTTTTCTGTTTATTACAAGGCAAGTACTCTCAGTTTTGGGGTTAGATTCAGATTCTTAGGAGATTTGTTCCTTCTTCCCATTTAAATTCATTGAAAACTATTTTCAGGGCTGTTTGCCTCTAAAAGCAATTGTTCATAATTGAGGCAGATTTTCCCTTGTAGGAATTCACAGCTGTGAAGAGAAAGTTGTCTTTCCCAGTGGGTTACTAAATAGGCTTTTGTGAGAATTTACTGGAATATTTTTCCTGATGAAAGAGTCAAAGACTAAGTCTGTTGTTCTTGGTGCTAATAGAACCAGAACACCTGCAGCTGAGCATTTACACTTTGGAAAGCAGAACTAATGTAAGGTCTTCTTTTATGTAGGGAGTAGTTTGAAAGCAGTAATTTTTCTTAAAAAATTACAATTCAGACATGATCTTTGTTCCAAATTAGAGGTTTTAACAGTGAAAGCTCACTGAAGTATGCAGTCAAAATAAAACTCACATACAGCATTTCCTATGTAGTATAGCTTTGTGCATTCTGCTAATGTACACATATTTAATTGGCAAACATGAAGCCTTTTACTGTGTCCACTGATTTGTGTTAATACTTCCCTTTCTTGTTCCACTTTGTTTCTTAATCACCCAATTCATAAAAACCCCATTTGGGGAAAATGCATCCCTTCTATAGGAAATCACTACTCAACCCAAGCCACTGTCAGCTTTCTTAATGGCATCTGTTTCCATCCTAGTCTCGCTTCCCTGTGTACTGTGAGGTTAAGAGCACACATAGTGAGCTAACCTTCCTGTGTTTAAATTTCGGCTGTTACAGTGGCATTGCCTTGAGTGAGCTATTTATTTCATCTCTAGGTGGCTTCAGCTTCCCTCTGTAAAATGGATATTACTGTACCTCATATGCTTTTTCCATCCATATCCTCATTGTGTAGTCCCTTGCCCCATTTTTTCCTTATAGCACTTATCCCCACTGGTTCTATATTGTTCAGTATCTTTCTCTCCTAACACAGGAGTGTAAACTCAGCACAGGGTTTTATTTTGGTCATTGTTGTAGTCCCACACCTAGACAACCTGGCATAGGTGGTGCTTAGTAAATACTTGCTCAAAGGCTGTATACAGATGCTGGGTTAAGAACCAATGTTTGCCTAACAACTACTGACCTTACTTTTATTATGCACCTTTTTTTTTTCTTTTTCCCATGGTATGACCACCCTGACATTTCCTACTCCAGTATTTTTACTTAATCCAGGTTTTCTCATTAGGCCACTATTCACTTTTAAAAGATAATCTGGGCTTTTAGAAATAAAAACTAAATTCTTATTTTGCAAAGTAAAGGATAAGCAAGCACAGTGAAACTGCTGATACTATTTTCAAAGGGAAATATTCAGTACTATGTAGTAAATTGAACTGTATACTTATCCAGATAGTTTGAACTTTTAGTTTTTAATATAACAGATCTACCGACCTATAAAGATCCATGGACATTTCAGATCAGATAATGAATAATACTTTGAGTAAAGCACATATACTTACAGTTACATATACTTAGTTACAATTAAGTTTTTCTTTTTTCTTTTGCAGATTAATGACGCCAGAGAGTGAGATAAGATTTGTCCACAAAGAGATGGGTATAATACCAAGCTGGGGCGGTGCTACCCGACTAGTTGAAATAATCGGCAGTAGACAAGCTCTCAAAGTATTAAGTGGGGCCCTCAAACTGGATTCAAAAAAAGCTTTAAACATAGGAATGGTTGACGAGGTCTTGCAGTCTTCAGATGAAACTGAATGTCTAGAAGAGGCACAAGAGTGGCTAAAGCAGTTTATCAAAGGGCCACCAGAAGTAATTAGAGCTTTGAAAAAATCTGTTTCTTCAGGTAAAGAGCTTTGTTTTGAGGACGCATTACAGAATGAAAGAGACCTTTTAGGAACAGTTTGGGGGGGACCTGCAAATAAAGAGGCTATTGCTAGGAGACGAAAATTTGATAAATAATTTTTTAAAATATGATGTACTACAAGAAAAACTCCAATAAATTAATAATTATAAAGTTAAATATTAACTAGGAATACCAGAATTACTTCGAAGGCTACACTTAGTATTTGATTTAATAATTTTTTAATATCTGAACTCATTGACCTAGTTTTCAGTATATTTGGGTAATTATCAAGTAATGCAGAACATTTGGTTAAAATATACAACACTTTTGGCTTAAAAATTATCAATTCCATAGTAGTTCTTAGCCTGTAACAAAAGACCAGTTTTTGAGAGGAAAAACCTCTCCACAGAACCTATTCCTGGGTTATTTTTCATGGTGTCTGTTCAGTCTTATCTGGAAATAATTTACAAAAATAACAGTGAAATTTGCACTAAAGAACAAAAGTGGAAGAGGGGTCAGGGAACAAGATAAGAAAAGGTATGATCATTTTCTTCTGCCTTAATCAGCGGTAATAGGTAAAGAATTGGGGAGAGGTGCTTGGCTGGCTCCGTTAGTGAAGCATGTGACTCTTGATCTTGGAGTTGTGAGTTTGAGCCCCATGTTGGATATAGAGATTACTTAAAAAATAAAAGAATGTTTAAAAATAACTGGAGGAATGCCTGGGTAGCTCAGTCGGTTGAGCATTCAACTCTTGATTTCAGCTCAGGCCATGATCTCATAGTTCTTGAGGCTGAGCCCCCTGTCCACAAAGAGCCTGCTTGGGATTCTCTCTCCCTCTCTCAAAATAAATAAATAAACTTAAAAAATTTGGGGAATTGGGGCACCTGGGTGGCTCACTCGGTTAAGCGTCCAACTTTGGCTCAGGTCATGATCTTGCAGTTTGTGAGTTCAAGCCCTGCGTCAGGCTCTGTGCTGACAGCTTAGAGCCTGGAGCCTGCTTCTGATTCTGTGTCTCCCTCTCTCTCTGCCCCTCCCCTGTTCACGATCTCTCAATAATAAATACACGTTAATTTTTTAAATAAAAAAATAAAATTTGGGGAATGGCTTTTTTTTCCTATGGCTCTTTTAAATAAAAATGCTCCCCACCTTACCACCCTACAAAATTTGGAGCCTTACTGCATATTTTAGTAGTTTCTATTTTAAATGATCTACTAAACAACCATAGCCATCACGTGGAAAGTCTACTGACTCTACAAAATTGGCCATGCATTTGTATGCCCTGCGATTTCCGAACTAGTAAGTAGTACTGTTTAGTTTACACAGTAATACAGTTTAACTTTACCTCAAAACGTCCTGACATCAAAAGGACTCATGATGCATCACTGTTACATTTGCATTTTATATCAGATTTCTATTTTTTTCTGAAAAGTGGCTAACCTTTCTTTTTTAGAACTAGCTCTATTTTGAAAGTACACTTAATAAAAATGCACAGCTCAAACTTTTATCTCAATGACACAAGCTTTAAAAGGAAGTCAAAGAATGAAGTCCCAGTTCTAACCTATCACAGCAAGGGATAAAAGATAATTTCAAAGTAGTGGCAGTTTTTATTTGCTCTTGTAACATTCAATTCATACTTAAAAAACATATTAAAAGTAACGTGCATAGGCTTCAACATGATCCTACTGTTTTGAGTTAAAACACTAAAACTCACACTACCTTTTTTCAGAACCAAATTCTGGATTTCCAAGTTAACCCAGGACTTCCTATCTTGCCATAGAGTCTACATTTTGTGTGAATTTGTGTCTACTAATGCTGTTTACAAATAATACAATTTAATCCATCAGTGTCAGGCCACTAATGAAGACTGGCAAGGAAAATCTAGTATGGTCTCCACTACCAGTTATGTAAGAAATTTAAGTCTCACGGGCTGTAGATTTAATTCCATACACACTTATACCATGCAATTGCTTGTAGATTCTGTTTATGAATAAATCAAACTTCAAGCAGGTGACTAAGCTGAATACCACCACTCCAAACCATCACCTGTTTATTAACCTTTGGCCACTAATGTCAAAATGTTTCCATCCTCTTTCCAGACTCAAACAACAGACAAATTATTTTTGATAAACTCTAGTATTTATTAAATTATAAATTCTGTAATCAAAAAGAAAAATGCAGATCAAGAGGAGCCTCAAACTACAAGGACTAGACAGCAAAGCCTATGGGAAACGCCATGAAGTATGTTACAAGATTCTGAAACATAAGTTATTAACTGTTTTCTTTACATTTCCATTTCAGTAACTTTACTATTTAATAGTTGTTATTCATCTATTTTAAAATTCCAAATTCACATCTATTTTCATATTAAGCTTCCTGTTCATACCGATACCAGACATCTCATAGGTGCCAAATTTTAGTAATGGTTTTACGTCAATCCATGCAGGAAAATAAGACACGATGCAAGAATAAGATGAAGACTGTTAATGCACAGATAATACACACACACTGGCCAAAAGAACTGAAGAAATTTTAAAAACCTATAAAACAGACCTCAAAAAAACTGGGTTATTACTAAACAACTCTCAACTATTAACGCCCGAGTTCCTTATATTAAATAAATTCCTCAACAGAGACATGTTAAACATTTTTATTACAGGTCTGTCCTCCCCATACCCCTTCCCACCCCAACTCACAAAATGCACTACTAGGGATGAGTATAATGTTATGTGGGCATAAATTTACAGATAACCATTTTAACCTTGAAGAGTTTTTTATTTAAACTTCAGTTACTGTGCACTGTCCATCAGGCCTTCTAGATCTGACACCAGCACTCACTGTTCCACCCCCTGCTACTGACAGATCAGTTCCTGATCGATCAGATACTGTCTGGTTTGCATTAGGAACCAAAAGTCTCTGTTGGGTCAAGGAGTGTTGTGCAACAAGCGCAGATACATCCTCACTATCACTACTGGCATCTGATTCAGTTTCTTCAATGGAGGTATCTGGTGCTGGTACCCTGCCTGAAGATGGTGATTCATGATCTTCTTCTCCTTCCCCCCTATGACTCCTTTCAGCTATGCTGTCTCCACTGAGTTGTAAATGAGCAAAAGAGTCTTCCAGAGAAGTGCTTGCATCAGGGGATGGTGTTGCAGGGCTTGTTAACTGACCATCTACTGATGTTAGGGGCCTTACAGAAGACACTAGAGGCTGAACAGAAGCTCCACTCTGTGCTGATAGACTGTCCGCTCCATCTGCAGAGCTCTCTCTCGCTAGGTTTACAGTATTAGCGTCACAGTCCAGCCTAAGTCCGGCTACTCCCTTCTTTGGTATATCTATTATATCCCGCTTAATCTTCCTGCGACGTCCATGTTCATTTCTCCTGTATTGAACCATATTTTCAAGATCAGCAACATACAGAAACCCGGCAATTAACATTTCAGTGCTCTTTTTACCTTTGGAAAAAGCATCTTCCAACTCTCTACTAGTGCGCTCATCATACTGCCACCACCCATTTCTTCCTTCATAATACCATGCATATTCACCATTTCCTCTACTCGCTGCCTTGAGTTCTTCTGGTGACAATAAGGTTGGCTTGTCAAGGAAATCTTCGGGAATTTCTTGTCGACAGAGGGCACATCGCTTTCCAAGCCATGAAGCTCCCTTTACGCACAGATAGCAGAAAACATGCTTACAAGGCAGACTGACTGGGTGAACACATGTTTGCAGACAAATGGCACATTCAGGGACAGTTAGAGAAGGTGCAGTATTAGAACAGGACTCATTCGCTTTCCTGTTCGTAGGAAGCATGTTTATTGAGTGATCAATTTCACCACAGCCAGCCATCCTAAGAAAATGAGAGAAAATACATGTGATATTAAAACTGTGTTTCAACTCTTCTAATATTGTAATTCAACAATTCAGAAAAACACTTATTAAACACCTACTGTATATGTGTACTACATACCAGACAATGAGGAACAAAATAAAAGAGAAAAAATCTAACTTGTGTAGAAAAAAACTTTTTGATTTTGTTAGGTCATTAATTTTTACACTGGCGGGGGGGGGGGGGGGACAAAGGGGCACACAAGTAAATGTTAAGCCAAAAATAAATACAACCAAAGTATAGATTTTAAATAAATATACCATTTCTATTCAGTCACAGAACTTCTGAGATATAAGTAAATGCAAAGATTTAAAAATGTAAATTCCATTCTAGACTGACTTTTCCAATCAGTGTAGAAAGCACAGAGAAAGTGGCTAAAAGTAATTTAGATTACAATTACAGATGGTGACAATTTTGTAGCCCTTTACAATATTACTAAGTGGTAGCTTTGCAATACCTGACAAGTAGACCATATGAAATTAAGATTAAAACTGAAATCCTAGAACTTCTCTACTCCTGCTGTATATTTAAAAACACTGGTAAACCAGTCATTTCATTTCCCCTCCATGAAGCACTCTTCTTGTGATGGCCTTTCCTTGTTGCCTTTTTCTAAACCATATGCTCTTGCTTACTCGTTCAAGATGATCTCATCTACACCCATGGCTTCAACAGTTACTTATAAACAAATGACTCAGTAATTGGTATCACCAGCCCAGGTCTCCTTTCAGCCCTAGATCTAGATTTCTAATTGTCTATTTTAGAATTCTTGCTGGATGTTTTGAGGGCAAAAAACCCCTGAACACATGATCTGTTCCTTGCTTATTTACTCCCTAAAAGCTCCCCACTCCTGATGACACCATTATTCATCTGCTTTTTTAAGCCAGAAATTCATCATTCAAACTGCCCTTCGCCACGTCTTCTCATCCAAAACATCAGCAGGTCTTATCAATTTTATCCTAAGCATCTCCTGAATCCATCTACTATACATTTCTACCCTTCCCTCGCCACCCAGTAAACACTGTTTATGAAATTACTGAATATGCCTTGTAATTGGTCCAGCCTTACCTGTTTTGCTTAAAAAGCTGATCTTAGGATAAAGACCAGGATCTATGTGCAATGGTCCCCACCCCACCACCAGCCTCATATATTAAACTTCTCCTTGATCAAGCTTCTAGCCACAATGGCTACTCCCTCCAATAAAAGGTTTTTTTCTCTGTATGAACATTTCTTCACTTCCTGCCTCCCATATCCCCCATGGACCAACTACTACTCATCTTATAGCCCTCCTGAGAAACCCTCCATGACTAGGTCAAATCACCCTATTTCTTTTTAACTGCTTACTAGCATGTATTTCTCATTCCTAGCACTTATCAGAATTGCAATGTTACGTTTATGTGTGTGACTATTTTGTTAATGTCAGTCTTCCCCATAAGCAGGTGGGCTTTTTAAGGGCAGGAAACAGGTCACTGTTGGCTCGTCTCTGTATTCTCATACAAGACCAGGCAGATAGAGAACACTCAAATATTAGCTAAGGAAACGAATATAGGTTTTTCAAAGAAGAATATAATACACCATATTATAAAACATGTTTTTGGGTTTTATTTTACTTTAAATAACATTAAGTTAAACCATCTGATTGATAAACTTTTTTTTAAAGCATTTACTTGTGTATACCTTGGGAATGTAGAAAAATTCTGTTAGTACACTTAAAGATCAGCCCTGAAGCAGCATACTGAAAACTATAATGAAAAATTGCAGATGGCCAAGGGAGAAAGGATAACTTGAATTAAGGCAACTGTTATACAATGAAACCAACCTAGATAAGAACTCTAAAAACCTGAGTCTCCCTCTCCCTTATTTTGTACTCTTCAGCACTCAGTTAAACCCACAGTCTAAATTTCCTTACCTACAAATCAGTTTATAAAAATTAGGTGAGAATAGCTAAAAAAAACTCCAAAAAGACCCCACAAAACACTTTACTAAGTGTTCACTAAAGCTTCACTCACTAAAGCTCCACAAATGTTAAAGCCAAGAGAAAACGACTTGAATATTGTTGTCCTAAAGCAGGAGAGGGGGGAAAAAAGGGACATTTTTCAAACTGGATGTATAGGGCTTAAATACTGACATAAAATTTGTTAATTTCTGCCTTATTCAGATGAGCATTTATTTAAAAACTATTATAGTCCATTTATAATGTTGAGTATCTGATGGATCTAAAGAAACACACCTACTTTGTTAAATAAAAAACATTAATGAAAGCAAGCAATAATCACAATATGGCCTAATTCTTGCAGTAAAGTGTTAGATACTTATTAAAAGTAATAACGAGAGGCAGATGAGAAGATGGATATAGGCCAGAAAGTTTGGAGTGCAGAGCAGTGGAAAAGATTAAAGGCAGAGACATGTGCACAACACCGAGTCAAATAAGCAACTGAAGCGTAAAATGAAGCTGTAAAAGTAATCAGAAGCCAAACATGAAAATCTTTTTGTGCCCTGCTAAGGAAACATCTGATTTTATTTTATCCCATGGTACTAGGAAACCATAGATATTTCAAAGAGGAGAGAAAATGATAGAGGGAGTAGACCAGTAGTTAGTAAACAGAAATAGAGGTAAAAGATCTCACAGTGATTGGCAACCATTAATTAACTGCTGCTTAAAATGAGTGACAATCTCTACCATTTGATTCTGTGTTTTAAACAAGGAATATTTCAAATTTTATCACCATATGGATCTATGCTTTTTTCCAAAATCAAGCATTCAAAAAAGGGCACAGTGGTTACAAGAGTAGTCATTAAAAATGTTTATGCTCATCAAAACTTCAAAAACAATGCTCCTAGACTTTCATCACATCCTATCTGTCCAACAATCCATTCTCTTATTGCTTTTCTGTGTCCTTGGTTCCTCAATAGGCAAGGTTCAAAATGACAGCAAGTTGTTGAAAACACCGTACTTAAATAGAAAAGGAAGCAACACATAAGCTCAATAGAAAGAAATGATCACTATGAAATATCTGATTTCCAAACTTTGTTTCAACTTTTAATTACATTTCCAATCAACTCCTTTACCAGAAACTCTAGTTACATAAAGTACAACTTTTTCCCAACCTATGGTAAGTTCTACCAAATATGAACTCTTCATATGTGTTAGGCACTTATAGAAGCTTCAAAGTATTTTGAGATAAACTCTCACCTTCAAAGACCTTGTAACTTAACAATCTAAACTGTAAGTGAAAGCTCCTGCTTCTCAACTGGTCAATTAATGCTCCTCACCTATTTCCCCTAAAAAGAACTGACTGTGCATACCACATCTTGTTAGGCTCTCCACAACTCATACGTATTTCTTAAATACAAAATATCTTAGTACTTCCCAAAGTAGTGAGAGACAGAGTACCACATATTTCAATTACATTTGGCAAAAGAATGAGAATACTTTTATCTGCTCCAGGTAACCTTACACTTTGGTAAGAGTCTATGTACATTACTTTCAATTCTACCAAATATAACCTGCACCTAATGTACCTGTAAGAGGTTTTTAAAAAATCATACTCACGCTATGCTTCTGAATCTTCAGCTTTCTCCTTAGTAAAACGGGGATAATTCATGTTCAATTCAAAATTATTGTAAAGTGAATACACTAAATGAAAGCATAAAACTGTATTTGAAAACCTCTTTTAATTCATCAGGTCCTATTGCTACACTTAACTTTTTGGTAACAAAAACAATTAAAATTAGCTACAGAATGGAAGAACAAATAATATGTATCTTCTTACATCCCTTTCAATTTAGGTTAAAGAAATTAGTTGTCAGTGAAATTCTTTTTTTAAATTTTTAAATGTTTATTTGAGACAGAGAGAGAGGGGGGAGGGGGGGGGAGAGAGGGAGAGAGAGAGAGTGTATGAGTGATGGAGGGGCGGAGAGAGAGGGAGACACAGAATCCAAAGCAGGCTCCAGGCTCTCAGCTGTCAGCACAGAGCCCGATATGGGGCTCGAACTCACGAACTGTGAGATCGTGAACTGAGCCAAAGTCAGACACTTAACTGACTGAGCCACCCAGGCGCCCTAGTTGTCAATGAAATTCTTGAATTTTGTTTTTATATTTCCATATTTATTTAAAGCCTCATTAAGAAAAAGAAAACAGGGGTGTCTGGGTGGCTCAGTCAGTTGAGCGTCTGACTCTTGATTTTGGCTCAGGTTATGAACTCATGGTTCATGGGAGCAAGTCCAGTGTCAGGCTTGGGTTCTGTAAGATTCTCTCTCCTTCTGCTCATCTCCTGCTCATGCACACACAGGCTTTCTCTCAAAACAAACAAAAACAAAACAACCCCCCCCCCCAAAACCCAAAAACCCAACAAAAAAGAAAGTCATCCATCCATTTTGATTCTATTCATAAGACAAAATGGAGAAATGGGCTAATACTCATCACTACTTAGAAAAAAAAAAGTATATATTCTTGAAGACATGAAAATGAATGAACACCCAAATTAAACTTGTAGGGAGAGCAGACAGAAGCGCCAACCACAGAACCTTGGAGTATTTCAGTATTTGCAAGTGAGGCAAAAGAGCCTGCAAAAGATGTTAAGAAATGTCAGAGAGAGATGGGGAATAAAGAGACCACCACCACCACAAAAGCCACAAGGGAGACACTTGCCTAAAACAAGGGTCAACCAAGGAGAGGACTTAAAAAAAGTTAACTATTAAACTCATGGCATATTTCTACTTTTATAGTGAAATGTATGGTGCAAAAGTTGTGAGAACCACACACAATTAGATATTTTGATTTCCCAGAGACTATCAAGCCTCCTATCAATAATTTTTTACTCAGTCAAAACAACTTTATTTCCCCTATTCCCAAAGACTGTAGACAACTTTCTCCAATCTCTTAAGAAATGTCCCAGATTCCTTTATCATTAAGAAATTAGGTAAGAGTGAATCCTTACAGTTTATCTTTATCTTCACTCTACCTTGTCATCATTCCTCTTGGCTCAGGTTGGGGTATAGTTAGTTGTTTTCAAAGTTGACTCCTCAACTTCTGTTAATACCATCCCAATTCCCTCAAGATTTTGGTTAATATTCTCTATCCTTAAATTTCAAAATCAACTACCATGCTTTTAGTCTAATGGTCTCTTTTGGTCTCAATGTATTTGATTCCATTGCACTGAACGATAATGACCAGCAACTATTTTTCTAAAACTTTATACTATTCATTTCCTTGATGGTACTCTCTCCCAATTCTCCTTTCTGTTTCATTGTTTTCTATCTTCTCCAGCTGCCCTTAAGTACCAGTATTCTTCACAAAGGTTCTATGGGTGGCCCCATTTCCCCATTGCATTCTATGTCTAGACAATCTACTTAAGATTTCAAAATTATAGATATACCACCATGATTCTCAAAATCTAATATCCAGAACCATTCCAACTATATTTCCAATCTGTATTCAAAAAATCTACCTCAATATTCTCCAAGGACCTGATATCAAACATGACTAAAACCAAAGTTATCTGTTCACCTAAACCTGCTTCCTTGTCCTTTGTTTTCGATCTTGGACAAAACTTAGATCCATCCTCAATGCTCCCTTATTCCTTGGCCACTTCACTTCTCCATGACAGAAACTTATTTAGAATGTGTCCCCTTCAAATGCAAACTGGTGCAACTACTCTGGGGAACAGTATGGAGGTTTCTCAAAAAACTAAAAATAGAACTGCCCTACAATCCAGCAATTGTACTAGGTGTTTACACAAAGTATACAAAAATACAGATTTGAAGGAATACATGCACCACAGTGCTTACAGCAGCATTATCAACCATAGCCAAACTACTGAAAGCCCAAATGTCCATCAACTGATGAAAAGATAAAGATGTGGTGTACATATACATACAATGGAGTATTACCCAGCCATCAAAAAGAATGACATCTTGCCATTTGCAATGACATGGTTGGAGCTAGAATGTATTATGCTAAGTGATGTAAGTCAATCGGAGAAAGACGTACCATATGATTTCACTCCTGTGTGGAATTTAAGTAAACAAAACAGATGAACATATGGAAAAGTGGGGGGAGAGAAGAGACGGACACAAACCACAAGAGACTCAACGATAAGAGAACAAACTGAGGGAGGCAGGTGGAGATGGACTAGATGGGTGATGGGTATTAAGGAGGGCCCTTGTGGTGATGAGCACTGGGCGCTGTATGTAAGGGATGAATCTATTCCTGAAAACAACATTGCACTGTATATTTAAAAAAAAAAAAAAAAAAAGTGTCCCCTTCATTCCCAAAGCCTATAACCCTAATTCTGGCCTCTTGGACACACGCTTGTACAAAATATTAACCTTTCAAGTGGTCTCTCAGACTTCAATCCTTTCTCCTTAACTTTTCTCAGTTCAACCATGTCAAATTAGTTTTCTTTCCAATCTTCAATAGTTTTCTACTGCCTACATAATCGAATCCAAATTCCTAAGCGCTGGCTTTCAAATACACTGACATAATCTTTAGAGTAAAACAGACTTAGTTAAAATCCTGGCTCCGTCATTTCTTCTCACTACACTAACCTAGAAGAGCGTATCTCAAACTCTTCCGTGAAAGTAAGAATTAGCTGGTGAGTTTGTACAGATTTGAGTTAAAGCCTAAAAATCTGTGTGTTTAACAGGAGATAATTCTCAGAGAAATTTGGAAAATGCCAAGCCATGGCAAATGACTTCATCTCTCTAATTCTACGTCTTCACCAGTAAATGAGCTACTACCATTTTTCATAATGATTAAATCTAATAATCCAAGTAAAATACCCAATAAGTGCCTAGCAAAATAGTAGGGACTAAATAAACATTCACTCCCTTTACTAACTTTGAAGTCTCTTTCTCCCCACCCCACCCCACTTTGCCACACAGGATTGCTTCCTGACTCTCCTAAGATGCCCTGATATTTGGGCAACTGTGCCCCTCCCTCATTCCCTTGGCTTGAAAAATACTTCCTAATTTTCTCAGCTTGTTAAAATTCTATTTATTCTTTAAGACCAAGCCAAAAGTTCTTTTGCTTACTCTGAGCCCTTCAGGTGGACTAAATCCTCTAAGTTCCAAAAGCATTTTATTGTTACCTCAATATGGCATTTTTCTCACTGTTTAATTAATAATTATAAATTATAATTAATAATTATAAAATTATGTCTCACTTATTAGACCATAGTCTAGTTCCTTGATGGCCAGCACCTACAATATTTGACCTACAAGATTAAACAATATTATATGTATATAGACAGATAACATATAAACAGGATTAAATAAAAAATATAAAAAGATATAAAAGACAAGCAAACATTTCTAATAAATCTTTATAAATGAACAATGTCTTGCAATATTAGTACGTGATGCCTAATGCCACACGATCACAACTGAGCCAATAGTTCTCTCTCACTGCAGGATTGTGGGTGATCATCTCCCATGCTTGGTCCCAGGCTGTGGTGTTTGGCAGAAGTAAGTGATTTTTCAAAACATTAGAAGGTGCCCACAACTAGCACTAGTGTATTTTTTGTCACTTCAAAGCATCTATGGACAGTCCTTTTGCTTTTCCATACAAGAGTAACCTTAGGAATGCTTTGCCTCATTCTAGGTCAGGCTGCCTGCAGATATAGACCCTTTCCTCTGCTGCCTTATTGCCAGTTACATTAAACACAGTATATGACAAGAGTGTATTAATACTGTACTGTAAAAAAGATTCCACTGAGCCAATAGATAGCAGTGATTCCATCAGTGACAGTGAAAGTCATCCTACACAATAACCCTCCTCTCTCTTGTCTCTCTCACACCAGACATGGAAGTTTTCAAAGGTAAGTGCAGGTTAATTTATTTTTCTTTATATTTTGTATTTTATTATTTTGTATTATATTACAGTATTGTGATCATTTTTATATGAATATTTTTGGCTTGTGGAACCAATCATCTTGAGTTTCCATTATTTCTTATGGGGAAATTCGCTTTGATATACAAGTGCTTTGGATTGCAAACATGTTTCCAGAACAAATTATGCTCGCAAACCAAGGTTTTATACTGTACTATGTAAAGAAGAAGTAGAACCTAAAAGACCTGGAGATCTTTCCAAATTTTTTAGCATTCTATAAGCAAATTCTTTTGTCTTCAGTTTCATTCACTTTTACAGAAATTTTTCCTGATGAGATTTCTGGATATCTACATTAGCAATAATTTAATGAGAAAAAAATTTTTACCTCAATAAAATATCTAAAAGTCAATACAAAATGCTTTTTTTTATAATTAGAACTAAATATGACATATACTTGCTTAGTGCATTTTATTAGTCCATTTAATTTACTGCATCCTTGGGAAAAACCACGATGCCACACTTACATTTCTATTACAGATCCCACAGCTGTCTGTCACAAAAATAAAAGACCATCTTCACCAGCAGTCAAACAGTTTGCAGTATTTTCTCTTCCACTGTGGGTTCATTCTGTGCTGCAAAAGAAATTATTTCATCAACTTCTATAAAGATTAAGATCAATAAAATTAGTCACTTATATATGATCCTTTCATTTAACAAAATTCAGTGGCAAATCGTATCTTAAAAATGAAAAAATTTCAAGACAAGGATGCCTGCTTTTACCACTGCTATTCAACACAGCATTCGAAGTGCTAGACAGAGCAATTAAGACCAGAAAAAGATATGCAAGGCAAACAAATTGGTAAGGAAGAAGTAAAATTATTTCTATTTGCAGAGATAGTAAAACTATTTCTATTTCCTATATAGAAAATTCCAAAGAATCCTCAAGAAAACTAGAGTTAATAAAAAATTTAGCAAAGCTGCAGGTTACAACTTCAATATACAAGTCAGCTGTGTTTCTGTATCTAGCAGTCAACAATCCAAAAAGGAAATCAAAAAAGCATTTTACAGAATGCTCAAGACTTCCATTTATAAGCATCTAAAAGAATAAAATGCCTAGGCATCAACTTAACCAAGGAGGGGAAAGATTTGTACACTGAAAACTACAAAACACTGCAGAAAGAAATTAAAGGAGAGCTAAATAAATGGAAAGACAACTATAACAGATTGGAAGACTGAAGATGACAATACTGCCCAAACTGATCTATAGATTCAAGATAATTCTTTTTTTTTTAAATTTTAAAAAAATATTTAGTTTTGGGTGGGGGGGAAACGTGTGTGCAAGCCAGCAGGGGAGGTGCAGAGAGGGAGACACAGAATCGAAAGCAAGCTCCAGGCTCTTCTGAGCTGTTAGCACAGAGCTCGACGTGGGGCTTGAACTCACAGACTGTGAGATCATGACCTGAGCCAAAGTTGGACACTTAACTGACTGAGCCACCCAGGTGCCCAGAGATTCAACATAATTCTTATGGCAATTCGAACAGCCTTTTTTGCAGAAATGGAAAAGCCAATCCTCAAATTTATATGAAATTGTGAGAGGCCTAAAATAACCCAAAACAATCTTAACAAAGAACAAAGAACAAAGTTGGAGAACTCACACATGCCAACTTCAAAACTTACTACAAAGCTAACAGTAACAAAGTCCATGTGGTATTGGCATAAGAACAAGGCAAATATACCAATAGAAGAGACAGTCCAGAACAAACTCATACTTCTATGGCTAATTGATTTAAAAAAAAAAAAATTTTTTTTTAATGTTTATTTTTGAGAGAGACGGAGACAGAGAGATAAGAATGTGAACAGGGGAGGTGCAGAGAGAGAGGGAGACACAGAATCTGAAGCAGGCTCCAGGCTCTGAGTTGTCAGCACAGAGCCTGATGTGGGGCTCAAACTCAGACTGTGAGATCATGACCTGAGCTGAAGTCAGACCCTTAACTGACTGAGCCACCCAGGCACACCTATGCCTAACTGATTTTTAAAGAGGTGCCAAGTCCATTCAAGGGGGAAAGAACGGTCTCTTCAACACATGCTAGGACAAGTGATTTACCACATGCAAAAGAAGGAAGTTGGACCCCTACTTCACACCATATACACAAACTGACTCAAAATGGACCAACAATCTAAATATACGAGGTGAAACCATACAACCCTTAGAAGAAAATAGAGTGATATATATCTATGACCTGGGGTTTGATAATGGATTCCTAGATATGAATGACACCAAAAGCATGAGCAATAAAAAAAACAGACACATAAATGAAAGATAAATTGTGGACTTCATCAAAATTAAAACTTTGGGGCATACAAGGACATTGTCAAGCAGTTAAAATTCAACCTAGAGAATGGGAGAGAATCTTTACAAATCATATACTGATAAGGGTTTAATATCCACAATATATAAAAAAAATGCCTACAACTCAACAAAGAAAAAAATATTTTTAATGGACAAAAGACTTGAACAGACATTTCATCAAAGAAGATATCGAAATGGCCAATAAATACATGAACAGATGCTCAGCATTAGTTATTAGGGAAATGTAAATCAAAACCACAAGTATTGCCACTTCACATGCATGAGGATGGCTACAAATTAAAAAAAAAAGGAAATAATAAACATTGGTGAGAATATGAAGAAACTGGAACCCTTGTACACTGTTGATGGGAATGGGAAATAGTGGAGCCACTGTGAAGTTTGCTGGTTCCTCAAAAAAGTTTTACCATATAACAGAATTACCATATAATTCAGCAATTCCACTCCCAGGTATATACCCCAAATAATTGAAAACAGGGACTGAAACACATACTTGTACACCAACGTTCACTGCAGAATTATTCACAAAAGTCAAAAGCTGGAAACAACCCAAGTGCCCAACAACAGAATGGATAAACAAAATGTGGTACAAATACAATGGAATATTATTCAACTACAGAAAGAAATGAAGTTCTCATGCATACTATAATATGGATAAGCCTTGAAAATATTATGTTAAGTGAAATAAGCCAGACACAAAAGGACAAATGCTGTGATTCCACTAACATGAAATATTGGAATTAGTCAGACACAGAAAGTAGAGAAGTTACCAGGGGCTACAAATGGGAGAGTTATTGCTTAGTAGATACAGAATTTGTTTGAAATGATGACAAAGTTGTGGAAATATATAGTGGTCATGGTTGTACAACACTGTAAATGTAATTAATGGCACTGACTTGTACACTTAAAAGTGTACTGACTTGTATACGTTATTTATATTTTACCACAATGAAAAAATTTTTAAAGGGAGACAAGTTCTATATGGACAAAAAAGTCCATATGGAATTTATTCCATAGCCATTGCCTTTTTCCAAGGAAGTCATGTGTGAAGAGACTAGGCCATCACATTAACCAGGACCTCCTGCTGCTTCTACGTATATCCAACTTTACAAACATTAAGCCAAACTTATGCAGGGAATCCAGAAGAAACAAACAAAACATCATCTCAGCTATTAATCCTCTTTCTTCTCATTTAGTAAGTGCTCATTCCACTTCACAATACCCAGTGCAGGAGGCACATCATACTACAGAGAACTCAGAATCAAGTATATATGATGACGAAAGAGTTAGGTAAACCTCACAATAAAGAATTGAATTCTTTCAGTTCCATGTGCCTTTCATAGTACAGAGGAGTTTAAGTGTTTGAAGACAAATATTTTTAATACACAGCCTTTAAATACAAGACAGCTTGTCCCACCAAATGTTTAACAGAACAAACAATAATCTTTTCAGAACCAGAGGATTTTCAACTGTTAAAAAAGAGTTCCTAAATTACCTGACTTTTTGTTTTACAGACTTTGGAAACTGAGTCTTTACATTAAATGGACTCCATTGTCCTGATCACCACTCCTACCCCCCAACCCTTTCACTTTACTTTCTAGGTGCCTACAACTTTCATGGCACCACAGGAGACTCGTGTCTCTCTTGCAGGCTACTAAAAACAGAAACTGCCCATTTGCACACACAGGACAGGAAGAAACATTGTAACATTCTAACATCATCACTCTTAATGAAAACATTATCTCTTTGAAGTCTCTACCACTGACTATACAATCCCCTAACAGCAGTTCTCCTTAACCTTTAAGGCACTGACTTAATTTTCACTGTTCATCATCCTCTTTGCCAGTAGACATGGAAGGGTTTAAGCCCAGGAATCCCATGTCAAGTGACAGTGATGCAGGTAGTCCCTCGAATACAGGTAGAACAGTGAGAAACACTGTTCTGTTTTCAAATCCTAAAATCTTACATTCAATGAACTTCGCCTCCTTGTCCCTCCAGCAACGAAGTATGATGTGTAACATTTGGAACTGCATGCCACCTAAACTGCTGCCTCTCTAAAATCTTAATCTCACTCTTGGATCACAAACTCACGTGTTCCCAGCTAACTTATGCTCTCATTCCCACACCTGTTCTTTAATTTCACAAGGACCTCCAGTTTCTTGCCAGCCTCCTTTTCTTTATCCAGGTGCCAGTCTCAATTCCTTTCCTGCCCATTCTGGAGCTCCACCATTTTAACTTGTTAACAGAATCCTTGGCTCTCTCACATCTCTCATCTGCACATTCTCTACAAACCCCTTTTCTGAATGAATCTTAAAGTGACATCTCAGCTTCCACGCTTTAACCAACAAATGCTGACGGGAGGAAGAAAAACAGAAAATTCTTTTCCTCATCCTCTATTCAACTAACTGCACCAAATTCTGTCAACTTCTATCCCAAACACCTTCGGAATCCTCTACTCTCTTGCCATTGCTAGTGCCCTGGTTTAGACATATATCATCTCTTACTTGAACGACTGTTCAGCCTGATTATTTTGCTTCAGTAAAACCCCTCAAATGTATTCACTAAGCCTCTGAATGATATACTAAAAAGGCAAAATGGGCCTCCCATACACAAAACCCTATACTAGCTCTCCAGCCTATACCATAAAGGCAAAGCTCCTAAGAACAGCATTCAAAGGCTTTAATGACCTGAAACCTCAATCTCTCTCTAGTCTTCTCTCTCACCACCACTCTCACAGATTAATAATATAGTTACACCAAATTATTCATATTTCTCTAAACTTCCCTTTGTAGTTGTGTACTTCCTCCTCTGGTATAATCTATCTCTTTTATAGCTTATGAATGCTACTACCATTTTTTCTGACTACGTCCCCAAAATGGTTCCCTCCACGATATTTTGTACATTCTTCTATTACCAAACTTATCATATATACACTGAAATTATTTGTTTGCTTTCGACTGTTCTATTAAACCATGAGCCCCCTAATGATAAAGACTGTTTTCTATCTCTGAATGGCTAGTAATCTGCCAATCAGTTTTTGTTGACTTGAAGTGATTATTTCTTGGATTGGATGAAGGAAAAACTTCCTAAAATAACCACTGAGAAATAAAATATTGAAAAACTAAATTAATTCACGTAACACAACATTTCAATTCTGTGAACAAGGCATCCAGCCACAAAAAATATAAAGATACCCAAGTTCTAATCATTTCTTTCAAGAACTTAAAACATAACACAGGGAAGTTACATTTACAAATTTAAGATTAGAATCATCTTTATATCTCTTGCCAAGCACTCCGTTTACCTAGGCTTTGTTCACTGTCAATGAATCTCCAGAATGCAGATAAAAACCCAAGAATAAAACCGGTTTAAGTAAATCTTGCAAGCTACAGTGACTTTTCCAATTCCTATATCCCATGGATAATTTTCCAGGTGGACTCTAAATGGATAATAATGCTTGGGAGAAGGAAAATAAACTAAAATCTATGTAGTATTCTAGATCCTAGCTATGCAAACTGTGTTCCCAACCAACTATACTAGCATTTACCTGGGAGTCCCTTAAAATGAAAAATCTGGAGCCCCATTCCATACCTACAGAATCAGATCTCCAGGTGGCTCATATGCATACTAAAGTTCATGAAGCTCTAGATATCCTCAAAACAACTGTGAGATAGGACTATACACATTTTATACATGAGGAAACCCAAGCCCGTAAGGATTAATCCCAAATCACAAAGCTATCAATGCTGGGGAGCTGCAATTCATTCCCAAGGGTACCTTTAAAAAAAATCTTTTCTTCAGTGTACTATATCTCAGAGAAAAGGTCTAGAATAGCATTAGATAATGCTGTTAGATAACAATATGATGCAAGCCACATTTGTGTGATTACAAATTTTCTATTAGCTACATTAAGGACAGAAAAAGGAAACAGGTAAAATTCATTTAAATAATATATTTTAGGGGCGCCTGGGTGGCGCAGTTGGTTAAGCGTCCGACTTCAGCCAGGTCACGATTTTGCGGTCCGTGAGTTCGAGCCCCGCGTCAGGCTCTGAGCTGATGGCCCAGAGCCTGGAGCCTGTTTCCGATTCTGTGTCTCCCTCTCTCTCTGCCCCTCCCCCGTTCATGCTCTGTCTCTCTCTGTCCCAAAAATAAATAAACGTTGAAAAAAAAATTAAAAAAAAAAATTAAAAAAAAATATTTTATTTAACTCAATATATTTAAAACATTACCATTTCCACATGTATTCAATATAAAGAAGTTATTCATGTGTTTTGTACATTGTTATGTGTGTGTATATTCTTTGTAATTTGGTGCATATTTTAAAATTCTAGCACAACTCAAACTAACCATGTATCTAGTGCTCAACAGCTCCATGGGGCTAGTGGGTACCATAACTAGGCAATGCCGATTTAGAATGTTTTGCTTTTTAACAATTTTTAAAAATACAAAACTGGTAATTTACTACCAGAATCATTGAATAAAGAAAATAATTCCATATTAGTTTACCCACACCTCTGCTGGTACAGATAAAAAAGAAAATTGCATAGTTTGTTGTAATCAAAATTGACTGGTTTCAGTGACAATAATTCTGCCAAACTGATCCATCCACTATAACCTCAGAATTATAATGCCAAATGGGCACAACATAGAGCACAGCATGTAATATTCAGAATAGTCATGTGTAGTAGTCCTCAGAAAACTTCTACATTTGAAACCAAAGACTTTTTTTAAATGAGGGGCGGGGGAGGATTTTACTTTCAGTTAAACATGTAAGATTGAATAGTGTAATTCTAACTATACGCCAGAATTAATTTGGCAAACATAAATAATTCAAACATACATAAATCTCACTGCAATGAATGATTTGTAAATTATATGCCAAACTCAATATAATTTATGAATTACTACAGTAAAATTTACCACAGTATTCTAATATGCAAATACCAATTAGTTAATGGGTTAAGGTTCTTTCTCTAGGTGAAAATTTATACAGAAAAGAATTATCAGGAAGGAAACATAAAGAAAGAAAAGATTTGAAACTATGTTACATATTCCCATCTCTTAACAATTCTGGAAAAAAAAAGGTGACACACTAAATTTAAAAATATGTAAGAATTTAGGATTGTCAGTGAATTTAAATTATTTACCCACTCAACCAGATAGTAAATAAGTATAACTGAAAATGAAGTAATACCATACTATTTATAATTTGTGACCACTCAACAAATTCACACTCCTTATTTGCATATGCGGTTATCTTCTCTGAAAATATTTTAGGATTACAATTCCATTTTCTCAAGTCAGTCACAGAGTCAAAAAAACACATTTTTTTCCCCACATAATAGATTCAAATAAATGACTGTCTTTTTAAATAACTAATCAAAGAAAAAGATAAGCACATTAACTGTATTTGGTATTTTAACCAAAGATTTGAAGACTTCCTGTATTTTTCCAATTACTAAGAGCTAATGTTTAATAAAATATTTTTACTCCTTTTTATGCAAAATACACAAAACAGGAAATAAATGTTCTATATAAAAGCTAACAGTGACAGAAAAAAATACTTCAAACCTCCCAACTTTTGGTATACAAATTTAAAAAAAAGCAAGGAAAAGCAAAAACCAGTAAAAGAAGGAATAGTGTGGAAACTTAGCAGCTACATCTTCATATTTAAGAGTCTCAAGTTGAGAGAGGTAACTAAATGCCCTAATGTTTCCATTTTTAGCTTTCCCTCTCATCGGCCTGCTAAAACTGAGCTTACAGAAAGCACAGGTCATACTGGGAAACAAAAGTCTTCAGTCAAAACTCATTTCAACCAAATGGGGGCTAATACTTGACTCTACACTATTTTAAAGAATCATTTCCCTTATTGTTAAGCACTTCCCTTAAAACATCTCTGTATGGCAACCTATGACCTTCACAATCTTCACAGTCAAGCATTCAATTTTTATATTCCTCCCCAACCAAATGTGAGCTTTGCATTTTAATTTAAACAAAACATGAAATATGAATGTGAACAAATATGTTCTTTTAATCTTATCAAACAGAAGCTTCGTAGCCTGCAGCCATTTTGTAAATGAGAAAGGCACTGTTGCTAATTATACGTGTGACCTTGGTCAAGTCATAACTCCATTGTTTTAGTTATTTCACCCTAATCTTTTTTTTTTGTAATTCTAAATAATTAACAGGCATTTAACGGGTTTTATTTTAATTAATCCAAAAGGTAATAAGCCACACTCAATAGTCCATAAATAAGCACAGGTGGCTGCAGTAGAATGTTAATAAAATGGTTTTCATACCCACAAAGATTATTCCTAATCCAGCCTGTTGTTTCACACATGCAGGTTCCTTAGACACAACCAGGTACCAAGCAGGGGGAATGGAAAGAAGGGTCAGCACCCTCTGTTACTGACACTGGAAAAAAAAAATTCAAATATTCACCTGACAGTGTGTCAAGGCATTTCATGCTAGTCAAGTGCTAATACATAAAATAATATTCTCTAAATACATTAGTATTTGCAAAACAAACAAACAAACAAACATGGAATACAACCTTTTTCTTTTATACTCAGTCAAAAAATAATTTCTGGATCCTTTAAAAAAATCTTTCCTATTCTTCTGACCATTCAAATTGGTGGAAACTGAAACAAAATACCTTACCAGTTAATACTTGTCTCCTAAAAGAAAAAACGCCATTTCCTTTTTCTTCCTTCTAATAATGACCAGCTATCTGGAAAGATAGTTTCCTTGGTTATTATAATCTACCAAGTTTTTAACAACCAGTAAATAACAAAAACCTTCAAATGTTTACTATTATTTTCATTTTGCCCACAACTAATATTGGCCCATTTGAAACATAAATTCTAAATCAAAGAGCAGGCTTAACAAAATGCTCCAGTTTAAGATACACAAGCCTAAAACAAACACATCCAAAATCTATTTCTAGTATGGCTTTCACTTTCCTGGTTTTCTCTTTAAAAAGAGAATTAGTTGACCTGTTTTCATGTGTTTTTAGAAACTCGGACACTCAAGAAAATATTTGCTGGTCATGAAAACAGCAAAGCCAACATTACAAGTCCTGTTATTTCTGCGAGTCATTTTCTTCAGGTGTCCTATATTCCACGTCTTTTTAAGAGTCTAAATATAGATTCATTTGCTCAAAAGACAAAAAATCCTAACTCCTCTAATTTCTGTAATTATACACTGCTTTCAATGCCAATGTTATACTTTCACATCCTATTTAAAAAGTATACACACTGGAGGGGAAGGAGTGTGGCGATGCACCTGAAATGTCAAGCTACAAAGACAACGCTTTTTCTATCATTTCTTGGCTTTCTCCTTCCGTCAATTCCACCCTGTTCCAATATTACAAAAATATTATTTAAACAAAATGTAAGTACTTTCGAAAGTTGAAGACTGTCACTAAAATGGCACGCAGGGAAGGGAAAAAAATATATACGAAATGGTTAACAAGAGAAAGCTTTAGTTGCCAAAATGTATGTGTAAACTAAAAACAATTTTGCAACCTTCTCTAGACGCCTACGGCAAATAAAATAGGACAACAATGGAAGACCCCTACTCTTAGACGGGTTGGGGGATAGAGAGAGAACTCGCACCCACCAACCAGAACAAAGCCAACAGCCTCCGCTTTTAAGATGCCCTGAGGTTTTCTGTTGTTGTTGTTGTTGTTATTGTTTTGGCTTCACGGGTATCAAGAGATCTCTTCATTGTTCTGATGCTTTAATAACCATCAAAACAACGAAAACTATGCAGCGCTGGGTTTAACCAAGGCAAGGTGGAGGGAATGCTCTTCCTATTAGGCAAGACCCAGACACTGAGCAGGAGGAGGAGAGAGGGAAGAGAAGGAAGCCGCAAAACACACTCCGGAAAAAGACAAAATGCAGGGACTCTACGCCCTGGCTGCGATCTGACCCAGGGCCAGGGTAGAGGCCTCCACACGGGAAACAGGGAGCAGGAAACCCTTCAAACCATCGCCGCCCCTAAATCTTGAGGCCAAAAGGTCCCCCCGTAGAGGCCTGACACCACCGCCAAGGGGAGAGAAGAGAAACCTGGCTGCCACCAAAGGCGGAGAAGAGGACCCCGGCGGAAGAGGCTGCGCAGTAATGGCCGCTGCTCCGCCTCTCGCACCCGGACCGTGACCAGCTCTGGGCCGTCGCCCTGGGCAGGGGCTGCGACGGCCGCGGACTACGCAGCGCCCGTCACAGTCTTCTTGCCTGTGACAGCAGCCAAGGTGGGGGCGGCGGGAAAGGCTGAACTGCTCCATCCCGCCTGGGTGCAGAGACCCGCGGCCGCGCTGGCCCAAGGGCGTCCACCTACGTACCGGCCCCTGACCCCGCCGCCGCCGCCCCTCTCAGGCCCGGAGCGAAGGGCCGACCCGGACAGCATCGCGGCTGGAGGTGACGCCGCAAGCCTTTATGCCTTTCCTCGGGTTAGGATCCCGGAATGGCTGACTTTCACCCTTCCCCGCCAGGACTTCACCCCGACTCCCACCTCTCTAGCCACAACCGCGGCCGTCTCGCAGTCTTTTCTCTTCGGCCTCGGAGCCCGCAGCGGCCGGGAACGCGCGCGGCTGTCACGTGACCCCCCGTCGCGTCGCGGGGGCGGGGCCGCGCGGGGCGGAAGTAGCGCTTTGCACCGGGGAGCCTGTGTCAACCCCCTCTGCGTCCTGTTTCCCCACGACCCAACCGTGGAGCGAGCTGTTCGATACCTGCTTTTTCTTGCCTTTGGAGACCTGTAGTTTCACTGCCCTGGCCGTTCTAACTGCTTTGTATTGTACTTTACTTGTAATTAGGTGCTGAAGATTGAAAGAATGCAGGCCCACGAGTTTGGCGCCGAGGAAGTAAGACGCATGTAGGACCAGCAGGTGGTGCTTTTCTGAAACCCCGTTGCAAGATCCAGAAAAAGCGGTTGAGCGCCTAGCTGGATTTGGGGGTACAGAGTATTTGGCAAAGTACTACTTGTTCTCTTAACAATAACAACAACAAAAAGGGCCTTCTAAGATGTTGTATTTTATTCACCATCTGAAGGGTTGAGCAATTTAATCAGAAAAAAATAGATCTTAATTTCCTTTTGGACCCACTTTTCTTAGATTAGAGCATAGGGGAACTGGAGGGAGAGATTAAGCAGCGTAAGAATCTAAAACTAGGGGCGCCTGGGTGGCTCAGTCGGTTAAGCGGCCGACTTCGGTCATGATCTCGCGGTCCGTGAGTTGGAGCCCCGCGTCGGGCTCTGTGCTGACAGCTCAGAGCCTGGAGCCTGCTTCGGATTCTGTGTCTCCCTCTCTCTCTAGCCCTCCCCCGTTTGTGCTCCTTCCTCTCTCTGTTCCCCAAAGCCATCCTTTCAGTCACTCCTCTACTTGCCACCCTATTTTATTTTTTTTATTCTCAAAATAGTTAACGTACATTGTAGTCTTGGCTTCAGGAGTAGAACCCAGTGATTCGTCACTTACGTATAACACCCAGTGCTCATCCCAACAAGTGCCCTCCTTAATGCCCATCACCCATTTAACCCAGCCTCTACCCCCCTCAACCCTTAGTTTGTTGTCTGTATTTAAGAGTCTCTTATGGTTTGCCTCTCTCTTATTTGTCCTATTTTAAATCATGGCACCCCCTATTCCCAGTATTTCTTATTCTCCTCCTTTACTTTTTTCCTTCTAATACTTAAAGTCTGATTTAGTTGGCTTACTCATCTTTATTGTGTGTCTCTGCACACTAGAACATAAATTTCTCCAGGGCAGGAATTTGTGTTTTCTTTTGTATCCTAACTGCCAAAAATAGAGCCTGACACATTAGAGAAACTCTCTCTAAATATATGTTGAAGGAATGAATATGTGCATACAGATTTATATCTCAAATAATATATAAATGAATACAAACTTGTTATTTGTCAGCAATTGCATATAAAGAGAATTGGATGTGTACAATACTATTCATCCAGTTTCCACCAGCCACCTGAAAGATAGTGGTGGGTTTCTATCTATGAATAATACAGTACAGCACCTCTTACCGAGGTCAGAAATGTTTTGAAAGTGACTGGTATCCAGTATTTGTTAAAATACCCAAACTTTCAAGTGATTTAAAGAAATAAATCAGAGCCTAACAGATACAGGGTATCTCTGTAATAATATTACTGTCACTAGCATTCTATTTTGCTTCATTGAATCAGAGATAAAGGAGTTGCAACAGACTGTTAGGAAGTGCTCATTATTCCTAATGCATTATCTGTTTCCCACGAGCGCAGAAAATACTTTTATGAATACCAGGCACCCCATAGGCATCCCATAGTATTGCCCCAATACTCAAAGTTGTTTGATGTTATTTGCTTTGTTTAATAATAAAAATACTCATTTTGTTTAGTTAATATCTAAAGACATCCATGAAAACACACATGGGAAAATTATGTGTTAACAATGAAAAATTTGTTGAAAACCATTGATGTAACTAGTCTAAGGTAGTGGTTTTTAAAGTGTTTTCTAGTATTCCCTGGGGCCCCTTGAGATCTCAGAGGGTTCCAGAGGTGAAAATTATTTTGATAATAATACTAAGACTCTAGCTGCCTGGTTCACTCAGTCGCCCCCCAACCCATACCCCTGGCCCCTTGTACAGTGAAGTTTTCCAGAGGTTACATAATATGTGATGTAGCAACAGATTAAATGTAGAAGGAAATATTAGAATTTGACTATAACAATTAAGCCAGGCTAAAAGAGATTTGCAAAACATAAGATAATGCCCTAAGCCTTTTCTGGGAAAATAGAGGGTTTTTGTTTTTTGTTTTTTCAGAAAATATTTATGTGCTATGTTTATACTTAAGAGGGTTATTATCAATAAATAAATCAATAAATCAATAAATCAATAAATAAATCAATAAATATTTTAAACAGTTGTCAATTTTAGTTTCTAAGGAACACATATAAACAACAGCTAATTTTGAGTCTTCTATAATTTTTAAGAGTATAAAAGGATCCTAAGACCAAAAAGTTTGAGAACACTGGTCTCGGGCAATTTCATGTCCCCACTGTAAGCTAGATTTCTTCCTACATGCCAGCAATCATCTGTGGACGCAACTTTCATATGTCTGGAAACAGAACAAACCAGATTCAGAAACGCAGCATTATAGCTAGCAGATGAATACAAATAAAGCCAAGGGGAAGTTTTGGAACACAAACTTTTCCATCTCAATTGGAGATTTTGCTCCAAGAGCTGATACATAGCTTGGTCTCTGTCCTACCATTTGATGTTGTTCCTACTTACAGTAATCAAATAATATATACTCTCCCAGTAGAAATTCCTTTGTAAGTAATAGTATAGTAGACAGTTTTACTTGTGTTTTTCTTTTACCTAATGTGACAATCAGTGCTTGCTCTTTGACTAGTTCTCCGTGTTCCTCCTGCAGCCCCAGAAGTTACAACTGAATTATGACAATTGTATTCCTGGGAAATAACACAACACAAAATAGCCATTGAGTCACAGTTTTACAGTTTGATTGTAAAGTGAGGCATGGCTTTCCTAACTCTGGTTGTATGTACACATGATGTATGTATTCATTTTTAGATGTCTTATATTGACAATATTAGCTATTATCTCCAAAGTCCATGCTTGTTTCATTGGATGACATGACCACTCATTGAAGATAATATTAAAAAATAATAAGTGATCTTATTTTTTGACAGAATCACTTATTATTTTAAAGCTAGATGATTATTTTAATAAAACTGAAACTTAAACAATATGCCCTATTATATAAGAGGAAATAGTTTATAGTCATATAGGCAGCAAATATATTTTGCAATATCATATATTCCTCAGAATGGCTAGGGTTTAGGAAATCAATGTTAAATGGTTTTATAATCATGCATATTTGGGATTTTGTTTGTTTATGGAATTATATCAATTATCAGTTTAATAAAATTATAACCTAGAACCTTGAAATATTTTTCATAGGACTATATCAGTCAAGGTCTTGTTTGTACAATAGAAACCACATTACATATTTCAAAGGAAGGGAACATAATGCAGTGAATTGGTTGCAAGTTTTAGAAAACTGGAGGAGCGAAAGAAGGAAGATAAGGATACGATGAAATCAGTAACTAGAAAGTTGCTAGCTCTCCTAAGGTCGAAGGAGTAAAGGGCTTCCTGGTGTTCCCAAGACCTACTCACATGTTCCCCAAGTCTGCTGGGGCACGTCTGTGTGAAGTGCTGCAATAGCAAGCCAGGAGCTCATAAGCTCACCGAGGCTGCAGGGATCCAGGAACTCATCACCACCAGGACTTACCTACCTACCCCTGCCACTGCTGAGACAGGAACAAGGACAGAATCACCTCCCTTCCATCTCCTATTTGCATTTGAGTGCCTTCCATTGGTACAATTACCCAGGAAACTAACAGTCAGTGGATTCTGGAAAATTATTTTTTCCAGCCCCCTTAGATATCAAGCAGAATATAAAAGTGCCAGTGTGAGGCTGGGCATCAACAGACAGGGTATTTTCTTCCACTCTACCTAGTATTGAGTTTCCCCTCTTGTTCTTCCTCATTGTCCTATGAACCTTCCATAAGAGGTCCATGAGATTCTGGAAAACACTACACTATTCTTGTAAATGGAGCATGAAACTGGACTAAGTTGGTGAGTATATACTAACCCCAGGCTAATGCCTAAGACAGTGCTACTGTGTGGAATTCTGGGACTTTTGCAGAGAGCTTTGGGACACAGACCCTCTCCTCTTTTGGATAGCATGAAGTGCAGAGGTCACACCTTCGGCTGCCTCATCCATATTGTTACTCTGAGGAAAACCAGCCTGAGGATGCAACTGATGGGGAGAGAACAACTGGGCTGAGAAAATGACCGAGGCCTCACTGAAGCACTTAAAGGCTGCCTTTTCTCTGAACTTCTCAATTATGTAAGCTCATATGGCCCCTATATTGTTTTAGTCAGTTTGAGTTCACTTTTGGGCAGTATTTTCAGTAAGAAACATCCTGGTACATGATACAGTTCCTAGATCTGGCAATGAACAGTCCCATACTTTAGCTACAAACTTGTATTTCTGGCTCTCACACTTCCTTATCTACACTAAGCCATTAGAAATAGGTGGCCTGAAAAAAAAGTACCTGTTTTGCACAACTGATATCTTTCAAACTTTGATAAAGTACATAGATTTTTTAAAAAGGTAATGAGAACAAGGAGAAATTGCATGATATTTTAAGGTTGATCAATAGATATAAAATAAACTTTATATCCACAAGAGAAGAATATACCTTATATTCAAGGGCCCATATAATCATTACCAAACAGGAAAAAAAAAGAAACTCAAGTACTTAGACTACAAAGAATATTTCAATAAATTTCTCAGGTCATATTTTTGCTGTTAATGTAATGAAACTGGGTATTAATAAAATCTTAAATGGGAAAAAATTACCTATGATTTCAAAGTTTAAAGTCTCTAAATCTTGGGCCAACAATAAAACCAGTATTATAATTTGAGATAACCTTTTTTTTTTTTAAGTTTATTATTTCTGAGAGAGAGCACAAGTCAGCGAGGGACAGAGAGCGGGAGAGAGGGAGACACAGAATTCAAAGCAGGCTCCAGGTTCTGAACTATCGGCACAGAGCCCAATGTGGGGCTCAGACTCACAAACCGCAAGATCATGACCTGAGCTGAAGTAGGACATCTAACCAACCGAGCCACCCAGGCACCCCTAACTTGAGATGATCTTAAAACAAGAATAACAGGAACACAATGTATCAGCATTTTTTTTTTGAATGTGGCAAAACTTACCAGAGAAAATTTCTTAGTCTTATAATTTTCTATTACTAAAAATACAGAATCTTTAAAAAGGACATGGGTAGAGGAATAAAATCCTACATATAATCAAAGTAGAATTGATAATCCAAAAGTTTTGTTTGATTTAAAAACAAATACACAATCGAACAGATAAATCTTGGGCAAATTTTAACAAAAGATATAAACTACAGATATATATTAAAAATGAAAAAGAAAAACAGCCATAGATGTAGAGGAAGATAACATTACTAAGTAACACTATACTAATAAATTAAAAAAAAATTCCAGTGACATGACTAACCTGGAACATACTAATCTTTGTACATAAATTTTTCATATACTTTGGACTAACTGTGCCTTCTACATGGGAACCTGCTATGGTTTGTGTCCCTGCAAGATTCAAGTTGAAATCCTAAATTCCCAAAGGTGATGGTATTAGGAGGTGGGGACTTTGGAGAAGATTAGGTCATGAGGGGAGAGCCCTCATGAATGGGATTAGTGCTCTGGTAAAAGATTCCCACAGGACTCCCCAGCCCTTTTGCTTGTGGAGAGATCTGAGACTTGGAAGAGGTTCTCACCGAACCATGCTAGTATCCTGATCTTGCCTTACAGCCTCCAGAACTGTATTAAATTTCTGAGCTACCCATCTGTGGTATTTTTTTATAGCAGCCCCAGTGGACTAAGACAAGTCTCCCTGGATCTGTGGTGGTTCCTTCTTGTCAATGATGTCTCAGCTTAAAGGTTACTTCCTCAGATTTTTTTTTTCCTGGCTGTCGATAATTCCTCAACATCCCTCAGCCTGTTACTCCCTACCATATCACACTCTTGTAAAAAGAATTTTTTTTAATGTTTATTTATTTTTTGAGAGAGAGAGACAGAGAGAGAGAGAGACAGAGTGTGAGCGGGAGAGGGGCAGAGAGAGAGAGAGGGAGACACAGAATGTGAAGCAGGCTCCAGGCTCCCAGCTATCAGCACAGAGCTGGACGTGGGGCTCGAACCCACAAGCTGTGAGATCATGACCTGAGCCAAAGTCAGACACTTAACTGACTGAACCACCCAGGTGCCCCTACCATGTCACACTCTTAATGTCACCAGAATATTTTTTATTAGTTGATAATGTAAAAATTTATTTCTTGGTTTATTATCTGTCTTTACTTCTGAGAATGTAAGTTTCTTGAAAATAGGGGCCTTGAACATCTTTACAGCCCATGGCTCATAGAACAGAGGTACATAGTTGATATCAATGAAAGTCTTACTTATTCTCCACAGAAAATGTAGTATTATGAAATATCCGAATAAAAATCAAAAGTGAATTACTAGAAAAGTAAAAAATAGCTCCATTGAAAACTTTTAACAAATAAAGTAATTTTTTAGGAAAATAAAAATGACTAGAATCACAAGGCCTATCCAATAATCATGAAATTACTTCAAAAAATAGTTCAAAAAAATGACAGTTTTACTGTTGAGCCCTTGCAAACTTTCATAAATAAAAACTCTCCATGTTACATAACATGTGTGCTAGCCCAGAAAGTGATGACCAATTATTCAATTACATATTTAAAACACCCAAAAGAATAAATTTTAAAATTCTTACAACTAGAAAAACCTTAAGCGAAATATTTAGAAACAAAACAAATATATAAAAATTTAAATATTTTTATTAAAGTATTAAAGTAAATATTGTATTAAATATTAATATTGTTTTAAAAATTATTTGAAGTAAAAAGTACTCAATTTGTAATTAAAATTCCAAATCAGAATCTGGATGTTATTGGAGGTGGATGTTACTCTTAAATTTACCCAAATAATGTGGGAAATAATAGACAGCTGCTAGTATACAAGTGTATAGGGTTTGATAAAGGAAGAATAAGAACTTAATAAGAAAAGCTATGTTTTCAACACTTTTGTGGGAAAATTGCCTACCTGGAGGAAAAAATATATTACATCCAACTCTTATATGATAAAGTAAATATTGCAAACTGGCTACCCTTGTACTGTAACTGGACCACAAACTATACTGTTTGTTGCATGGTATTTTAAAAACCAGAAAAATTTTCAACAAAATATAAATGTTTTTAAAAAAAGCCACGAAGAAAAAGTAAATGAGAAAATTTAGCACTACTGGACTCACATCCCCAGATGGCAGCAATTGGCACAAACAGAGTAATGGCCCCCTGGTGCCTTGCAATTTGGCACAATTCTTTCTACCTCCTGTTTTATGCCAGTTTGTCTCATGAATCTATATGAATGGCTCCAGTCCTGCAGGCATTTGAAATGAAAAACTCCAGATGGGTCAAGTGTTAGATATAAAAGATAAAATCTTGAAATAAATTCGAAGAAAACACAGGTATTGAACTGGTTCTTGTGAACTGGCCTAAGCCAATTTGATTTTGTACAACTCTTCAGTTATTTTTGTTAGCTAATAGTAGTCTCCAAGGGCTAGAGGCAGGTGAAGATTAATTACTTCCTCAACAACCTCTCTCAGTTTATAAAGAATGCAATTTTCAGTTCAGATTCTTCCACACATGCAGCCGTTGATCAGATTGTTATTAGTAGGCAAATCACCTTTTTAGGGGTCAAGTCTTAGTGCCATCCCTGAGCAAACAGATATAGGGTTCCCTTGATTTTTGTATACTGCTCCACCAAGAGCAGAAGGTGTCTCTGAAATTTTTATCCCATGTACCTATCTTAAATGCCATTAATTTCATCAATAAGAATCCATCTCACCAACAGATACCCTTGTCTATCATTCATATGTTGATTAGCAAAATTCCTGGTGGTGATCAGAAACTAGCTGAAGCACTCATACATAGTCTTAGGGGAGTGGCCTTTCTGACCGAATGCTAGCTGATCACCCTTTAGATGGGAAATTCTGATTACAGCAAATGACTACACATAATATGTAGCCTAAAGCAAGTTAGCACATACCTGATAGCATCAGGTATGTCCATGTCAGCATCTTTTACTTATTTATTATTATTTTTATTTTTTTTTAAATTTTTTTAAGAAAGAGAATCTTAAGCAAGGCTCCACGCTCAGGTGCAGAGCCTGACTCAGGGCTTGATCCTATGACCCTGGGATTATGACCTAAACTTTAATCAAGAGTCAGTCGCTCAACTGACTGAGCCACCCAGGCACCCTAAGCCAGTATCTTTTAATGTGAATTATAGACACATAATATTGGTCTTTTGCAGGGAAGGACTTTCCAAGGATGAAAGAAATAGAAAAGAATGAAAAAGTGTTGGAAATATTAGTAGCAATTATTTCCTAAGTGAAATATACATTATGTTTATTACATATACATATGTACACATGTGTACATATTTATATATATGTGCATGTGTTTCTGTTTTCTTATCTTTTTCTATGTTACCTTATTATACAAGAATGGTTACATGGATTTTCACTAGATGGGTAGATACATATGCTTGCTCTGCAGTAAGCAAATTCTTTCACTCTGGCGTGCTCATCTTGCTTCTATGCTGTGTTGCTGCTGCTGAATCTTTTGACTTTCTCTGCTGGCCACAGACCATCTACAGATCGCCACTGAGGAAACTCCATCCTGATCTTAGGCAAAGAAACCTCATGCGGTCCAAATAACTGGAGTGTTTTGTTTTGTTGCTGGAGAGGGCATTTTTTTGTTTGTTTGTTTTGTTTTGTTTTGTTTTCACCATGTACCAGTTATCGACCACTCACTCAGAGGTACCTTCCTTGACATGGGAGGTTTCTACATCTACCATCATGGATACTGGTAGCTTACCTTTCTTCATTGTTGTTGCTGTTTCATTTCACAAAGCAAACAGAGATTCCCAGCAGCCACCATAGGCGGGTGTAGTTCTAACCTTGGGGTCAGCATAATGCTTCCAGCCCTGGAGAGTGAAGAAGGTTCCCTTCCTTTCCTAGACAGGGGTCCTACTCATTTTCTACTCTCCTATTAACCACTGCCTAGAATGGGTAATCTTGAGAAAAATCCTTCCTCTTATATATATAAAAAAAACCACAGTCTTGCACCAAGTTTCAACTGACAATCACAATGTCATTGTTTTACATTGGTACATTTCCCAAAACCTGTGTTATTT